>NC_064640.1:520752661-521063755 GCF_023864345.2 Schistocerca serialis cubense
ACATTAATTTACTTCATTTTATAGCAGTTCCTTTACTTCTTGAATGAGCATGGATTGATGATGTGTAGGTTAGTTAATTAGTACATCATGCAATTAATTTTCTTTTATTTTTTCTAACCTACTTTGACGATTTAAATGATTAATATTATTGTACCCATATTTGAATATTTACATATTTGTAGCTCGTCCTGTCTGCTTCTTGAGGTCTGCTGCTACCTGAAACATATCCACATTCTTTTGCTGTATCATCTGTGATCCATTTATATTTTAGTTTTCATGGCTAATTGCCATATGACCACTGCAAGAATTATCAATCATTATAAGCCTTAAGTTGTCTTACGTGATGTAGACATATATTTTTTCCCGTTCTTGGGATCACCATTCTACTGCATTTGCGTGAACCAGTTTACTAATTAACATGGATCCCTTGTAAACTGGATAAAATTTATGGCAAACCTGTTTTCCTGCCGGCCAAAGAGGCAGTGCGGTTCTAGGCGCTGCAGTCTGGAACCGCGAGACCGCTACGGTCGCAGGTTCGAATCCTGCCTCGGGCATGGGCGTGTGTGATGTCCTTAGGTTAGTTAGGTTTAACTAGTTCTAAGTTCTAGGAGACTAATGACCTCAGAAGTTGAGTCCCATAGTGCTCAGAGCCATTTTTTTTGAACCTGTTTTCATTTATTAGATAATAAGTGAGTTCTAACAAGAACCAACTATCCCACAGTGAATACTCGTGTGGACGCACCTTTGTCTGCTCTGAGCTTCGCCGGCCGGAGTGGCCGAGCGGTTCTAGGCGCTACATTCTGGAATTGCGCGACCGCTACGGTCGCAGGTTCGAATCCTGCCTCGGGCATGGATGTGTGTGGTGTCCTTAGGTTAGTTAGGTTTAAGTAGTTCTAAGTTCTAGGGGACTGATGACCTCAGAAGTTAAGTCCCATAGTGCTCAGAGCCATTTTTTTGCTCTGAGCTTCCTGTTTGCTGCTGCTCGATCGATGTTTTTGAGTGCTAATTTTATTATCTGCTGGTGTGATGGTCTTCTGGATGGGGGGAACTGTACAACTTCTCTTACCCTATCCAATGGTCTGGCGGTATTGGTGTAGTGCTGTGTGGCATTTCGTTAATAAATTGTAAATGATGTAAATTGGCATCCTATGTGATATGTTGTGAGTTACAGTAGAGACGGCACCATGTCCCAATATCCTTCATCGTTCGTTCTGTACAATTGGCGCTTAGTTTGTACCTTCATATGAAGATGGGTTTAATTTTATGTCTTTTTAAAGTCGTCAACCAAGGTTTAGATCTATATTGGGGCCCATTATCTGAAATTAACTTTTCTACATGCCCCACCTGCTTGAGGAAATCACGTTGTAGTGCCTTACTGATATTGACACCAGTTGCTCGTTTCAATGGGGTCTACGTGACATATTTTGATGTTAAATCTAGAACTACAAAGATAAACATGTTCCCATTCCTTGTCCTAGGTAAAGTTCCCATCAAATCTGTTGCTGCTAAATGTTTTAAGTTTTTCGGTATTATGGGTGACAATCGTGGTCTAGTCTGAAAAGTAACGTGTTTGGCACGTTGGAAATCCTTACATTTTGTGAGTACTGTCCATAAACTTGTACTTGAGTCTCGACTGTAGAACAGCACGTCATTTTTCAGCAAATAATGCTAACGAATGTCAAGCGAGTTCTTGTCTTTCACTTATGTTTGACATTTAACACCTCTGTGTCTTTGTTCTGTTCGTTTGAAATGCTTGAGAAATGCTTGAGAAAGTTTTTGTTATGTAGTTTTTAAAAGGAACTCCTCTTATGTAATATATACCAATTTGGTCTTCAAATGCACAGAACTTCGTGTTACTTGGGGTTTCACCATATGGACAACGGGAAAGAAAATCTGCCAAGGTGCTTGCCGGTCCTGGGATACAGAAATCATACTTTTGCAACATTAATATCCACCTTGCTAGCCTACCATGTGTCAACTTTGCTGTGAGTAAAAGCTCAAGAGCTTTATGATCTGTGTATACAACAGTTTTCCTTCCGAATAGCAAATATCTAAACTTTCTGGAACCCCAGACTACCGCTAAGGCTTCCAGCTCTGTAATGGAATAATTCCTCTCACTTTTTGATAATACTGTTACATGAAGTATCGGACTTATCTCTTAAGTACTCTAGTCTTCGACTTTCTCCATTAATATGTCCTCAGTTACTTCGCAGTTTAACCGATGTATATGTGTTTGTTCTGTCACAACTGGATGTTTATGGACATCCATATTTGCGACATTTTCCATTAGCATTTGATTGTCTTCATCGAGAGTTTTGGGAGAAGTACTTCCCTTTTTTAAATCGTTCAACTTTAGTCTCGCTGCTTCTAGATCAGCTTCTAAAGTAGCCAATCTATATTTTAAATCCACATGTTCACACCTTGTTACTTCCTTTAAGTTTGTCTCCTTGTCACACATCTGTGTAACCGTGTTTGATTTGGATTTTAGAGCCTGGCAAGTATTCTTCAATTGTGACAGTACTTCACACTTAGATTCTGGGGAGTCGTGTACTCTAACCCTGATTCAACTCGTTATCATATTTGTTATCTGCCACTGAGAGTTGCAGATTCAGATTTTCAGCTGTATAGGCATTTATTACGACGCTGTTTTCTGTGTCTGGTGTGATCACTACATAGTCTCGGTAATACTGCCGTACCTTGTCCTCGTATGTGCGAAAATTGCATACATTTGAATCTGATTCATCATACTGCTCACATACTTTATAATCTGGTTCGTTTTCCGATCCCGACGGGATATTTTCCGTGTCATTATCCTATCCATTATCTTGTTATTTCCGATTTTGTTCGATTTCCGCAATCCATGATGCCTCAGACTCTTTCTGCTTTTCTTCCAAAGCTTTGTGGAAAGATTTTAGAAGATTATGTAGCGTGTTGAACTTTTGATCAAAGTGTAATTATCCGTACTTTCTTCTTTTTTCTATGACCTCTATTAGCCGTATTTTGTCGGTTAATACTATCGTCTTGATCAATCGTAGCGTCACTGTTACAGTAGGATATGTATTATCCTGCTGAGAATCATTTTTCGTCTGTGCAGAATTAAACATCTGCACCTTATACATTAATGCTTCGTCATAATCAAATGGTTCATAACTAGGTAATGTTAGGAGTTCATCCTCATAGTCAGTATCAATCCGACCTACCTCGTCCCAATACTTCAGCTGTGACTTCCTTCCTATTTGTAGTATCTGTGCAGATACCTTTGATGATCTTTGTGTCGTTCCTGTTCCCAATTCCGACTCTTGTGCGTCACACCTTAACCTACTTATTGCTGCGCATGCTTTGTCATCTGTTGCTGTAGAAAGTGTGTTATCTTCTTGAACTCCTGCAATACCTAACGTCAGTCGATCCTCACGCTTCCCAGGATTTGGTGGTCGTAATTCAACCTCCATCTATGGTTCGTTTCTCCTGTATTTACTCGAAGTATTTGCCTGTGGCTGCGTTTCCGCACCACCTCCCCATCTGCTTTCTCTCGATGGAACAGGAGATCGCTGATTAAAGCCAGTCTGTAGGTTATCCGGAGTTCTCCAGTTTCCACTCCTGTTTTCGTCTATATTCCGCCTCTTCCAACGACTATTAAAACCATATCCTAGTGTTTCCACTACTCCCATTTCCGTAATTATTCCCATTTCGTCCAAAATTCAATCCCAATACTGGCCTACCATCGCTACCAATATTGTTATTCTCATTACTGTTACGTGTTATTTCAGAACTCACTCGGTCCTGAATCGCGACGTCTTTTAGCGGCGTTTCCATACATGAATTCTACTTCTCTCAAAACACCTTTGAAAGTTTCTACTTTATCACCTCCATGTCCTTTCAAGGCTTGTTTATGCTTCATTGACAGTTTCGTTTAGCGTATTTGAATCAATTCTCCGTCGCTATATGGGTTATCTAAGTATTGGTTCCGTTTAGCCATATTCTCAAAGAATCTGACTGCTGTTTTCTCACGCGAATTTTCGATGAGACATTTTGTAATAATCCATATTTTATTCTCATCTGAGCCTCAGGAGACCAATACCTTGATATAAAGGCAGCTCTAAACGAATCATTCGTATCGCAAGTTTCTGCTATCTTCTGCAAAGTTTCAGCAACACTACCCTCCATATGTGCGCAAATAAAATGTAACTTATGTTTTAATGGCTAATGTGTCGGTATTCCTACTTTAAATTGGTCAATAAATGTGCGGGAGTGGAGAATATTTGCATCTTCCTTATAGTGCTGATATCTCCGCACTGTAAGAAAGTGGTTATCATCAAAACCTCTCGCTTCTCTGTGCGATGTACCTGCCAGGTTTTGAAGACTGTAATTTTGTCCTTGGTTTGCGTCAAATCTACGCAAACGTGTGTAACTTGGTTCATTCTGTGACATTTGTGCCATAGAATCACTTGCAGGTCTCATTGCGCAATATGCGTGCATAACGCCCGCTACCGGCTCTGTATCTTGACGTGCAAGCAATTCTGGCTAGTTAGACGCCATACTGTAATCCGTCGGTATTTGTCCTACAGGTTGTGGCGTTGCGTAACGCGTCTCTATGGTTTGATCAGCGTATGTCACGCTTTGTGGTTGACGTACTGAACCTTGCTGCAAACCACCTTCTCGTATTCCAGATTGACCTGTTATTCTTTCTTGAACAAGTGGTCGCAATCGAAACTGTTCCATACGGTTACCGTGATGTTCTGGCATACGCCGGTTTGGAGTAATTTATCGTTCGTGGTTTGCTGTTTCGGACTGGCATCCACATGTGCCTTTTCGTCTTACGTCACACGTAATTTCGCGTACCCTTTCTGTCGTATTCTCGGCAACTGTTGATATTGCAGTATTCACAGTAGTATCTACCGACACTAAAGTGGATTCTGTCGTCGTCTGCGGCTCCTCACTAACGCTTTCTACGTCACCACGACTTTCGATCGAACGCAAAACTTCCGATCTCAACCGTTGAAATTGGCGTTTTTTTTCTCTCGTATTTTTAAAATACGAGCATCGAATTTCTTTAATGCTGCTTTTGTCATTCTTTTATGAGACGTCGTCTCAGCAATAACGTGTTTCGCCTTCGTCGTCGCTTTGATGGCAAAAGCAGCGACCTGTTGTTTAACCCTTTTGACACACGTTGCGTATCTTCACGCAACGTAATCATGTCTGTTTGTACAGTGTCAATGTCTGTTCTCAATTGTTTGTGCCCTGTAACGAGCGTTTAGAGCGTTATTTGCTCTTCCTTAGCTTCAGTTCGCATATGATCTAATTGGCCTTGAATATTATCACGCGTTTTTTGTAATTCCTTGTTAGTTTCTTTCAGCCTCAATGTTTTGCGCCCAAGTAATTCGTTTTGCCCTTGAGTTATGCGCCCTTCTATACGCTTTTCTGATTTTTGAAACTGTGTTGTTTGATGTGTTACGCGCCCTTCTATACGCTTTTCTGATTCCTGAACTTGTTGTAATAAGGGCTGCAACATTCCAAAGATGTTGGCGTTTCCATCTACACCAGTTGCCATCCAATGCAACTGTTCCCTACCTCGTTTTTCGTGAACCGTTTCCTTCACTTCCGAACATGGTGTAGGACCGCTAACACTCGATTTTTCATGCAATTGCAGGCCTGACTAATTCAATATGATTACGTTTGGGTCAATATACTGTAAATCACTATCTACAGACTCAGCGTCAGATTCATTAGCAACGTCGTTCTCACGTCCATACTTTGGACCATATTGAACATCATGTGTTGCATTTTCGGTCTCATTCAGTATTTCTACGTGTTCTGTCTCTTGTTGTTCGCGCTGATTTACCTGCTGTGTGTCCAGCTCGATCCTATCAAGACCTTTCAAGACTTCTCTTTATCTTAATCGATTATTTTCTGTCATTTATGAGCGTTCCACTAAGCGTTGTTGTTCGCGAATTTTCCGAACCTGACTACGCTTTAACATCTGATCATAAGATTTGGTTCTACCCCAAAATATCATCCAAAGTCATATGTTCAAGCCGGCCGGAGTGGCCGTGCGGTTCTCGGCGCTACAGTCTGGAGCCGAGCGACCGCTACGGTCACAGGTTTGAATCCAGCCTCGGGCATGGATATGTGTGATGTCCTTAGGTTAGTTAGGTTTAATTAGTTCTAAGTTCTAGGCGACTGATGACCTCAGAAGTGAAGTCGCATAATGCTCAGAGCCATTTGAACCATATATTCAATATTTGAACCTGTTTCCTCGTCTTTTATATAGCCTTTTGGTTACTGGAGTTGAGTCAGGACTCGACACAACCGAATTCAATGATGTGGTGCGCCAGCAAATAAGAAATACATGAATACAATTCTATCTACACTTACTAAACAGTTGAGTCACATTTACATTTACATTTTTTTGCTCTAATTTGCATCAGCTTATTGTTTGGGAAGCTTATGTGTTTCATACCTATCAAAAGCAATAACCCTCAATCTATCAGAATGCTGTAATTTCCCATCCTGGCAGGGTCGCCATTTTGCCATACATTCGACCTTTGTATCTACACAATGAGTGTACTGATGTGTGCAAACTTAGATTACCAATTAGTGCACAAATGGACAAAACATCTGAACTGTCTTCTCAAGCTCAGGGTGTCAAACAGACATTCTAAATAAATATGACCCTGGCCCTGTAAGGCAGCTAATAACAGGTGCAGATCGTAACAAAAATCATTAGAAATGCTGCTGTCATGTACCTAGAATGCATGAATTGTTAAAAATGAAAGTTTGGGGTATATTCTAGAAAGACAACACAGCTATTGCCTTTTTTATTCTACATATAATTTATCAACTGTTGCTTTCAGGGGGACAAGTGATACACAACAATCATGTTCAGTTACTCAATAACAAAGTATTTAATTCTTGGACATACTGAAATGAAGGTTATTAAAATCTTTATCTCTACAAGCGAAAATTTTTTATCACAGGAATGAATGATTATTAAAAATCCTCATCATCTCATTTAAATCCATTTTGTCATAGCTGGTAAATGCACTGATTTGGTGGAGAATAAATTTACCTTTTGAACCAATAAAAAGACTCTCATTTCTCAATGTGAAGATAGGTTAGTATCCTAGCTTTTGATATTCAGTGGTCAAAGCATACGCAAGTTGGAGTGAGCAAAATCTAGGCTCAACATTTACTGTGGCCTTATGCGCAATGGTAGTTTACCAAGCAGCATCTGTAATGGCATTGTCTCTGTGCTGGATCTGAAACGCTACTTCCCTACTCTGGTCTTGACTGAATTCACTCAGTCGCAACTTTCCTGCATTCTGTAGAACATTAATCTTTCCCTCGCTTTGGGTTGGTACGATGTGCACAGTTTCTTTTCCTGCAAAAGTTCCTGCAGGAATAATTAACTACTGCTTTGGTATCTGTCGCAATGATACATGAAGCATTTTGTCCTCACTTTGCAGAAAGCCAAGTTCTCAATGCCTTCGCTTATTTCCACACATTTGTGTCGTCTGCTGTGAGACGAGAGAGAGATAGATAGAAATATTAGGTCTCAAAATGCCTTTATATAATGGGGATCTCCCCACCGTGTCGCATCTGCATCAGCAAGTATGGCTTCAGCCAATCACCGTCTCTCTAAAGGTGAATATCTTTTTATTTTTCTTGTTGGGTCGCAACCTAGCCCACTTAATGACGTGCAGCCACTTACCCTTGGTCCTTGCCTTATTTACTTTAAAAAGGATAATGTATTGTTCTGGCCTTACCCTTTCTGTGCTGAAGCTTGCTGTTCTTTTGCTAAATGGGATTTTTATGACATCATTAACCACCTGCTCAGTTCATCTCCAAAGTGTGTTTCGCTTTGTTTGGTTCAAATGGTTCAAATGGCTCTGAGCACTATGGGACTTAACATCAATGGTCATCAGTCCCCTAGAACTTAGAACCACTTAAACCTAACTAACCTAAGGACATCACACAACACCCAGCCATCACGAGGCAGAGAAAATCCCTGACCCCGCCGGGAATCGAACCCGGGAACCCGGGCGTGGGAAGCGAGAACGCTACCGCACAACCACGAGATGCGGGCTCGCTTTGTTTGTTCCATGCCATTGTCCATAATGGTAGAGATTGTTTTGTTAATTTATGTTGCATGATATTAACTGCAACTGCCTTTTGTTGATATGATATGATTCAGCCATGTAAGGCTCGTGTTCATGCCATTTATTGTTTGTCATCTTCTACTACAGTACTGTCGCCTCGTTTTATTATTCCATTTACTGGCCTCACTAACTTTCTACCTTACTGGCCCATGAGTGGCAACAGCAGCGCTTATCGATAAGTGCACTGCCATAACATCTCTGGAGTGACTGATAGTATTTGCGGGTCATCGTGTGTCTAGAGTTCAGTTGGGAGCCCAGTTGGGACGCAGAAGCAGTGAATTCGAGAATGCAGCGCCGGTTAGGCACGGACGGCCAGTACTCGCCCGACCCCTGGTGACACACATGCATTGTCCAATGGAAGGAGATTTGAGCAGGGACAACCGTTGGTTGGTCGTTCGGTCAGTTGTCTCATCAGGCGACGTGTAACTATGACCACTTCTGGGCCCCTTCAATTGGTCATCTCGTTGGACGTGGGTCAGTTCCTTGCCTGTGCAGAGATGCTGGAGTGTTCCCTCTGAATGGTTGGATCAGTGCCAGTGTCTCTGCATCGTTGTGTGTCCAAGTTTTGAATGGACCTCAGGGAAGTTGGCCACAGAGCAGTCGGGGGCAGTCAGAGGCAGTCTGTCAGTCGGAGACGGACCAGCAATCAGTCAGTTGGGGCAGAGCAGTAAGGAAGTCTCCATGGCGCGTGGTCAGACCAGAGCTGCTGGCGGCATGCATCCTTGGTTGGAGTTGTGAGGCGTTTCTTGAGAGGGTTACGAAGTTCGTCGCCCACCGATCCTGGACACTAAAGTTGAGTGCTCACTTAACCTACTATCCAGCTTCAACTGCTATCAAACGTCTTCGTTTGATCCTGGTAGTTGCTTTCTGGGAGATTTCCGCGAGCAACACAGTGTGTGCATTGAAGTCAACCAGAATTGCAGCCATCTTCCTGTATGGTGTTTAACTTAATTTAATTCATTCCTTCATTAATAAAGTGTACCAGTTGTATATTCTGCCTTGTGGCTGTTGACATTTCAGTTACCTAACCTGGTTGTGACGCAGTTTTCGGCAGTGTATTTTCCTCGTCGTGTTGATGCTGTCCATCACGGCGTGTAGTTCGACAGCTAAGGTGTTGTTGGTAGTTTAGGGCGTTTATTCTGATTTGGCTGGATTGGACACCAGTATCCAGAACGTTGTGCTATTGACATCTTGTTGTTGGTTGCTGGTCGGGTGGAGCAGAACTGACCTTGTTGGTTCGTTCAACAGCTGGCTTTTTGGCTGGGTTGCCTTCAGATTATGAGGTTGTCGGTATGGCTGCCTGTATCACCTGAACGTGCGTTAGTGTTACCTTCCCAGGCCGACCCTTGGAACCTTCCGAGCGCATCTCCTTGTGTTTTACATAGTGATTTCCCTTTTAGTCTTAAGTACTCTGTGTGGCCTTCAGCAGAATTTTAGCTTATTAAAATTGCAAGGCTTTTCTTCTTAGGTCTGATGCCGTAAAAAGAAAATTGTTTCTTGGTTGGTATGTGGCCTTCAGCCGAGTTTCAGCCTTTCAGAATTAAAATTGAAAATTCCTTGTGCCTAGGCCTTAAGCCATAAATTTGTTTCGCGTTGGCACGTGGTGTTCAGCCGAGTTTTCAGCCTTTTCAAATCAAAGTTGAAAACTTTGTCTGGGCCTTAAGCCGTAAGAAATATTTTGTAGTTTGTATGTGGCCTTCAGCCCAGTTTTCCAACTTAAATTAAAAAATTTGAAATTTCTTTGTCTGGGCTTTAAGCCGTAAGATTGTCTGGGTTTCGTACGTGGCCTTCCGCAGAATTTTATGCGAAGCATTTCAGGATAAAGCCTTTAGACTATTTTAGTTGAAATTTAGAAGCTCTTCCCTTTAGGCCTTAGGCCGTAAAAATTGTTTTCTGCATGGTGTGTGGCCGAGTTTTAATCCCTCTTAAACTCAAAATTCAAAATCCTTGTCTTTCCCTTAAGTCATATGATGGTTATTCTTTAGTATGAGGCCTATTTACACGAAATATTTTAAGATAAGGCCTTCAGCCGTTTCAAATTGAAGCTCTTCTTCATAATCCTTAAGCCGTTAAATTGTTTTGTTGATATGCGGCCATCAGACGAGTATTCAACCTATTTAGATTAAACATTGAAAATCTTTGTCTTGGCCGTAAGCCGTAACACTTTTGTTGATTAATATGTGGCCTTCAGCCGAGTTCTATGGGAAAAATTTAAGCTAAGGCTTTCAGCCTATTTATATTGAAGATAAAAAATTTTTTTCTAAAGAAGTGAAACCTTCAGAAGAACTCCTGTACCTGAATTCCTTGCTTAAGCCTTGTGCCTTGGATTTTCGATGTGGCCTTCAGCTGATCTAAATTAAATCAAAGAAGGTCTTTCGTTAAAACTTTGAGAGTTTTTGATTCTTGCTTGTGTGATTGTTTGTTTTAACAAATAAAGTTTATATGTTGAGTGTAACTGACAGTAAATTATTTTGGCCCCTTTCCACAAATATAACCTCATCTGCTCTGACCTGCTAACCTAGGGATTTCAGTGATTATTATTTTCTGAGGATCACATACTGTATCGTTCTGTCATTATGTATCAAGCTCATGTAAGGCCCGTAAAATCCGGACACCTTACAAGTGGCGCTAGTGGAGCCACTATGAGAATGCAAATCAGGTTTTCTTTAAACACACGCTTCAGTGGGCGTAAGCATGCATGTAAACAGCTTTGTTTTAGATACACACTACAATGGTCGTGAGCGTTTGTTATCTATGCGACTTGACGTGTTAAATTGATTGTGGCCAAGAATGCCTTTAAGGCGACAAAGGCACATTATCAAGTCATAGAGTTTTGACAATATCGTGTAATAGGGCTGGGACAAGCTGGATGTTCCTTCTGCGATACTGCAGGAAGACTTTGCAGGAGTGTAGCCGCGGTACATAATTTCTGGCAGGGATGGTCGAGAAAATTATGGTCGCAACAAGACTGCGCTCCAGACAGCCACAAGGCACTACCAAGAGGGAAGCCCATTATGTTTGGCGTATGGCTCTAGCGCATCTTACTGCATCTACAGCAGCAATGTGAGGAGCAGCTGGCACCTCAGTGACACGACGAACTGTTACAAATCGATTACTTCAAGGACAGCTCCGAGCCAGACGCCCTGTAGACTGCATTCCACTGACCCCAAACGACCGCCATTTATGAATTCAGTGGTGTCAAGCTAGAGCTCACTAGAGGGCAGGATGGAGATCTGTTGTGTTTTCTGATCAAATCTGGATCTATTTCGGTACCAGTGATTGCCGTATGTTGGTTAGGAGGAGGTCATTTGAGGGCCTCCATCCTACCTGTCTGCATGCTAGACACAACCGATCTATGCCAGGAGCTATGCCCTGGTGTGCAAATTTGTGTGACAGCAGGAGCACTCTCGTAGCTATCTCAGGCATCCTGACTACATATCTGTACCTCAGTCTTGTGACTGAACCTCTTGTGTGGTGATTCATGTACAGTTTCCAGGGGGTGTTTTTAACAGGATAACGCTCTTCACATACCGCTGTTGTAACCAAACATGATCTACAGAGAGTCAACATGTTGCCTAGGTCTGCTCGGTCACCAGATCTGTCTTCAACTGAATACGTATGGGACATCATCCTGTGTCATCTAGAACCAGCATTAACCATCTCTGTATTGATCGACCATGTGCCTCAGGCGTTGAACTCCACCTTACAAATTGACGTGTGACACCTGTACAACTCAATGTATATATGTTCACATGCTTGCATTCAACTTTCTGGCAGTTACACTGGTTATTAGCGTGCCAGCATTTCACATCTGCAATGGCGAATCTCGCTCTTACAATAATTTGTGTTCTTTCAATATTAATCACTTAAATAAATGTTACCTATATACACTCCTGGAAATGGAAAAAAGAACACATTGACACCGGTGTGTCAGACCCACCATACTTGCTCCGGACACTGCGAGAGGGCTGTACAGGCAATGATCACAAGCACGGCACAGCGGACACACCAGGAACCGCGGTGTTGGCCGTCGAATGGCGCTAGCTGCGCAGCATTTGTGCACCGCCGCCGTCAGTGTCAGCCAGTTTGCCGTGGCATACGGAGCTCCATCGCAGTCTTTAACACTGGTAGCATGCCGCGACAGCGTGGACGTGAACCGTATGTGCAGTTGACGGACTTTGAGCGAGGGCATATAGTGGGCATGCGGGAGGCCGGGTGGACGTACAGCCGAATTGCTCAACACGTGGGGCGTGAGGTCTCCACAGTACATCGATGTTGTCGCCAGTGATCGGCGGAAGGTGCACGTGCCCGTCGACCTGGGACCGGACCGCAGCGAGGCACGGATGCACGCCAAGACCGTAGGATCCTACGCAGTGCCGTAGGGGACCGCACCGCCACTTCCCAGCAAATTAGGGACACTGTTGCTCCTGGGGTATCGGCGAGGACCATTCGCAACCGTCTCCATGAAGCTGGGCTACGGTCCCGCAGACCGTTAGGCCGTCTTCCGCTCACGCCCCAACATCGTGCAGCCCGCCTCCAGTGGTGTCGCGACAGGCGTGAATGGAGGGACGAATGGAGACGTGTCGTCTTCAACGATGAGAGTCGCTTCTGCCTTGGTGCCAATGATGGTCGTATGCGTGTTTGGCGCCGTGCAGGTGAGCGCCACAATCAGGACTGCATACGACCGAGGCACACAGGGCCAACACCCGGCATCATGGTGTGGGGAGCGATCTCCTACACTGGCCGTACACCACTGGTGATCGTCTAGGGGACACTGAATAGTGCACGGTACATCCAAACCGTCATCGAACCCATCGTTCTACCATTCCTAGACCGGCAAGGGAACTTGCTGTTCCAACAGGACAATGCACGTCCGCATGTATCCCGTGCCACCAAACGTACTCTAGAAGGTGTAAGTCAACTACCCTGGCCAGCAAGATCTCCGGATCTGTCCCCCATTGAGCATGTTTGGGACTGGATGAAGCGTCGTCTCACGCGGTCTGCACGTCCAGCACGAACGCTGGTCCAACTGAGGCGCCAGGTGGAAATGGCATGGCAAGCCGTTCCACAGGACTACATCCAGCATCTCTACGATCGTCTCCATGGGAGAATAGCAGCCTGCATTGCTGCGAAAGGTGGATATACACTGTACTAGTGCCGACATTGTGCATGCTCTGTTGCCTGTGTCTATGTGCCTGTGGTTCTGTCAGTGTAATCATGTGATGTATCTGACCCCAGGAATGTGTCAATAAAGTTTCCCCTTCCTGGGACAATGAATTCACGGTGTTCTTATTTCAATTTCCAGGAGTGTACATGTGTTCTTGAAATTTTGTCACTCTACATCAATTATTTTAAGCTGTTCCGATTTTTTCCCGTCAGTGTAATTTTAACATTTCTATAGGCTTGATGAACGAACATTATTCCTCAGGTGCAGGTGGACAATAGGTTTCATTTGCTCTCGCGGGAAAACTGGTCGCACTGCGAGCGAGGGGTACATGCACAGGGACGCGGCATTGGCGTATGACGTGTTTGGAATTTAGGTCGACCGGTAAAGATGTCCGGGTAGCGGAGGCCGCGACAGGCACGATAGCTCAACGTGTTCGTTCAGAGGGTTTACTGCCCTCAGTGAATGGATCAACGATGAACTTGAACGCGTGTCCACCCGAACAAATACAACAACGAACAGTAAAGAACACAATGAGATATTTTTAAAACATGGAAAAAAAGCCGGCTAAGGCAACTGTTCTAGGAAAGTGGAGCAACCAGGTTCGAGCCCCAGTGCTCCAAGAATTTTCAAGTCGTGTTACTGATTAATTTCAGTGCCCTAATGCGGCCGCCGGCGGAAAATTTTCCACAATGTTTTAAATTCTTTCTGAGTCGTCATAGCCTCTGATGATGTTTCCAGCATGAAAAGACAATGCGCTACGCAGAGAAATGTGCCCTGGGCTGTTTGACCTAATGCCTGTAAATAAGCATCGCCAGACACACAAATATCGGCCATGGCAGCTTGCGTTTTACGATTAAATTCATCTTATTTGAAATTATGCTATATGTTTCTCAGAGATAAAAGCTGCTTGCACCATAATGGGGACCCTTAGGAAAGTACCCCTTTATTTGGTCGTGTTTCTCACAAACAATGTCATCAAACAAGAAAATAGAAAATGGTGGCAACTCATTGGCAAATTTTAGGTCGTCCACACTTTCAAATATGAAATACCCAGTATCATTCAAGTTTCGAAAAACTTGTACTAGAAATTTATAAAAATGCTATTTTTGTTTTATTGTAACCTTCAGACACTATTCAGTCAACAGCACTCCTGTACACGATTTGTTATAAATCAAAACGTATATCCAGTCACATCCATCACACTTCACACACACATATACCCGCGATCCATATAAAATATTTACGTTGGTTTATACAGAACAGTTAAATTATGATGTCTTCATCTGCTAAAAAGTGATAAATATGTCTATTCAATCACTAAGCATGCGCAGCTAGTATTGTCTTCACACTGGAAGGAAGCTGTTGTCTATTAAGCACCAAACAGTTAAGCAGTTTGGTTTTCGCCCGGTAACGCAATGGGCAGCCGAGAATGATGTAGTCGGCGCCCTCCTCCGTGCTACAGTCACATAAGGGTGAGTCATTTAGTTGTAGCCTATGGAGGTAGAGTCGGAACCGTCCGTGGTTAAAACGGTGGTGGAACATGGTGGCACAGAAACTGTCAAACGTATATACCAAGAAAGTACTATGGTCGTGCAGGAATGTGTAGTAGTGCAGCCGCATAATGCCTTCCCGTCGTTGGCACGACAGGCGCCACTTATTGTTCCACAAGATCCTGATCTGCTGCCGCACGTCTTGCGGAAGGGCTGTGTAAGGAACATACTCGTTCTTCCTTGACCCGTGGTGGATAGCCTGTTAGTGACAGCGTCGACAATTGCGCTGCTCGTGGTACCATGGGGCCTTTTACCCACAGCATGATGATTTTTTTTGTTACGACGCTGTTGTGCTGCAGTACAACATATGATTTGGTACACCAAATAATTGTTGGTATTATTGAAGACATGATTGTGTACGAGGTGCAATGCCTGTAGTGAGTCTGGCAAATGAGTGATTGTATCTTTATCTAAGGCGTCAGGGTGTTGAAGGCTCCAGTATTGCGGTGGGTTCCGCAGTGAGTACCAGAGGTTCCGGAGGCAGCTGAAATGGGGCATTATAGTGCCCCTGTACGTTATAATATGCGCTTCCAATGCCATCGGATGTACGTGATTCAACTGTGTTCCCACCCACTTAAAAGGTCTTTAAAAGTTGAGGGCTCACATTAGGTTCTGTGTAAGGGGTATATGTTCGAATGTATAAATCTATCATCGTATTCCTGTAATCTGTCATGAAATAGAGATGGTGCGAAACTGTTGCCATTCGGTGACGCAATAGTGAAATGTCATACAGGATATATGCTAGTGGCGGAAATTTCTTTATAAACCAGTATCTACCAGTAAAACATTTCTCTGCTAACACCTGAAAGCAAAGGATCTTCCCCATACTGTGCACGTTTGAGTAGATAATTTGAGCCACTGCACTGTCTTTTGAGTTATAATGGAGGCTCGTTAGCTTCAAGAAGAAGACATTCTTAGCAGTTGACTGCAAAACACCCAAGCAACACTTTATCGCTTTATATTGGCATCTGTCAAACGTTTGTAGGGTAGAATCAGTGGCCGAGCCATAGGAAAGGCAACCGTAGTCCATATATGGCCGGTTTACAATACAATATAGAATCATATTTACTCTTGGGTACATTCGGAAGGACGACGGTTCAATCCCGCGTCCGGCCATCCTGATTTAGGTTTTCCGTGCTTTCCCTAAATCGCTCCAGGCAAATGCCGGGATGGTTCCTTCCAAAGGGCACGGCCGACTTCCTTCCCCGTCCTTCCCTAATCCGATGAGACCGATGACCATGCTGTCTGGTCTCCTTTCCCAAAACAACCCAACCCCCCTCCCCCAACCCAACTCTTGGGTGGGCACCCCAACAACCTCCCGTAATTGAATACATAATATTTATACATTTCCACTTTTCTGTAAAATCTATTGCATATGCGTGGACCAAGTGAGCTTCCAGTCGACATAGCGGCCACCGTATTTGGAAATTAGTGGTAAGTTCTATGGGACCAAACTGCTGAGGTCATCGGTCGCTAGGCTTACAAACTGTTTAATCTAACGTAACCTAACTTACGCTAAGGATAACATAGACACCCATGCCGAGGGAGTACTTGAATCCCCGGGGGTGGTGGGGGAGGAGTGTGGCAAGGCGCCTCAGATCACACGGCTACACCGCGCGACCACGGTATTTCACAACTTGTTCGATTGCTATACAAAAATGACCTAGAAACAACGTTCTTGATGCTTTCCAACTATGTCGCGTGTAAATGCAAGTAGTCGATTCTGTTGCAACCAATCCCGAAACTTCCCTATATCAAGACTCCTGAAGCTGACATTCCGTGAGGCTCACACTAGTAGTGTGGAAGCGGAGTTGGTCTGCATATTGCATCACTTTGATATTGTCTGTCAAAAGTAAATCGACATCCGCAGGCAACATATTAAATAATAGTGGCAATAAGATCGACTCCTGTGGCAAACATTTTTTCGTATACCGAGACCCTATGTATCTCTCGTCTTGACGTATAATTAATCCTTTGTTACTCAATAAATAATACAGATTGCGGATAAACATACTAAGCATGCTAACGCTCTTCAGCTGCTGCGCTAGTCGTGGGGGCAGTACGCTGGGATACGCCTTGGTGAGGCCATATAAACAACCAGCAGATACTTGTTGTGCGTAATTAAAATCTGGATGCCAGTAACTAAAGCTATGAGGGGACCATGGGTCCCCACGTACTTTCTAAAACTGCACTGCCAATTTTCGGGGTGGAATCTGAGCTAACTATTTGTAGTATCGTTCCCAGAACCGATCGCGGTCCTCTGGTTTGGAGCCGGGTGGAAGGCTTAAACAAGACGCTCAGACGATTCTGCGGAAATCTGGAGTGCAAATTTCTCGATCTCCGCTATCAGGTGGAGAAATGTAGGGTCCCCCTGAATAGGACAGGCGTGCACTACACGGAGGAAGCGGCATCAAGGGTAGAGGAGTACGTGTGGAGTGCACATAAGGGTTTTTTAGGTTAGAGAATTCCCTCCATAGGCCCGACAAGACGCCTCCTGAGACGCGGCAAGGTAGCAATTGGCAAAACGCGACAGGGAATAACAATATTAATGTGGTAATAGTAAACTGCAGGAGCGTCTATAGAAAGGTCCCAGAACTGCTCTCATTAATAAAGGGTCACAATGCCCACATAGTACTAGGGACGGAAAGCTGGCTGAAACCAGATGTGACTCAGATCGGAATACCGCAGACAAGGTTGTACACCTAAGAGGGAGGCGTGTTTATAGCGATAAAAAGTGCAATAGTATCGAAGGAAATTGACGGAGAACCGATATGTGAAATAATCTGGGTGGTCACGGTTAAAGCAGAATAAAACATGGTAATTGGATGTCTCTATAGGCCCGCTGGTTCAGCAGCTGTTGTGGCAGAGCACCTGAAGGAAAATTTGGAAAATATTTTGAGTAGATCTCTCGACCATGTTACAGTTCTGGGTTGAGATTTTAATTTACCAGATATAGACTGGGAGACTCAAACGTTTATAACGGGTGGCAGGAACAAAGAATCCAGTGAAATTTTTTTAAGTGCTTTATCTGAAAACTATTTTGAGCAGTTAAAAAGAGAACCGACTCGTGGTGATAACATATTAGACCTTCTGGTGACAAACAGACCCGAACTATTTGAAACAGGTAACGCAGAACAGAGAATCAGCAATCATAAAGCGTCTACTGCATCCATGATTTCAGCCGTAAATAGAAATATTAAAAAAGATAGGGAGATTTTTCTGTTTAGCAAAAGTGACGAAAAGCAGATTTCAGAATACTTGACGGCTCAACACAAAATTTTTATCTCAAGTACAGATAGTGTTGAGGATCAGTGAACAAAGTTCAAAACCATCGTACAATATGCATTAGATGAGTATGTGCCAAGCAAGATCGTAAGAGATGGAAAAGAGCCACCGTGGTACAAAAAGCGAGTTAGAAAACTGCTGCGGAAGCAAAGGGAACTTCACAAACATAAACATAGCCAAAGGCTCGCAGAGAACCAAATTTACACGAAGTGACATGTAGTGTGAGGAGGGCTATGCGAGAGGCGTTCAATGAATTCGAAAGTAAAGTTCTATTTACTGACCCTAAGAAATTTTGTTCTTATGTCAAAGCGGTAGGTGGATCAAAACAAAATGTTCAGACACTCTGTGGCCAAAATGGTACTGAAACAGAGGATTACAGGATTACAGACTAAAGGCCGAAATACTAAAAGTCTTTTTCCAAAGCTGTTTCACAGAGGAAGACCTCAATGTAGTGCCTTCTCTAGGTTGTCGCACAGATGACAAAATGGTAGATATCGCAATAGATGATAAAGGGATAGAAAAACATTTAAAATCGCTCAAAAGAGGGAAGGCCGCTGGACCTGATGGGATACCAGTTCGATTTTCTACAGAGTACGCGAAGGAACTTGCCCCCCTTCTTGCAATGGTGTACCGTAGGTCTCTAGAAGAGCGTAGCGTCCCAAGTGATTGGAAAAGGGCACAGGTCATCCCCTTCTTCAAGAAGGGACGTCGAACAGATGTGCTGAACTATAGACCTAACGTCCATCAGTTGTAGAATTTTGGAACACGTGTTACGTTCGAATATGACTTTTCTGGAGACTAGAAATCTACTCTGTAGGAATCAACATGGGTTTTGAAAAAGACGATCGTGTGAAACCCAGCTCGCGCTAATCGTCCACGAGACTCAGAGGGCCATAGACACGGGTTCCCAGGTAGTTGCCGTGTTTCTTGACTTCCTCAAGTCGTTTGATACAGTTCCCCACAATCGTTTAATGAACAGAGTAAGAGCATATGGACTATCAGACCAATTGGGTGATTGGATTGAAGAGTTCCTAGATAACAGAACGCAGCATGTCATTCTCAATGGAGAGAAGTCTTCCGAAGTAAGAGTAATTTCAGGTGTGCTGCAGGGGAGTGTCGTAGGACTGTTGCTATTCACAATATATATAAATAACCTTGTGGATAACATCGGAAGTTCACTGAGGCCTTTTGCGGATGATGCTGCAGTATATCGAGAGGTTGTAACAATGGAAAATTGTACTGAAATGCAGGAGGATCTGCAACGAATTGACGCATGGTGCAGGGAATGGCAATTGAATCTCAATGTAGACAAGTGCAATGAGCTGCGAATACATAGAAAGAAAGATCCTTTATCATCTAGCTACAATATAGCATATCAGCAACTGGAAGCAGGTAATTCCATAAATTATCTGGGAGTAGGCATTAGGAGTGATTTAAAATGGAATGACGATAGCCGGCCCTGGTGGCCGAGCGGTTCTAGGCGCTACAGTCTGTAACCACGCGACCGCTACGGTCACAGTTTCGAATCCTGCCTCGGCCATGGATCTGTGTGATGTCCTTAGGTTAGTTAGGTTTAAATAGTTCTAAGTTCTAGAGGACTGGTGACCACAGCAGTTAAGTCCCATAGTGCTCAGAGCCATCTGAACCAGTTTTGAATGACCGTATAAAGTTAATCGTCGGTAAAGCAGATGCCAGACTGAGATTCATTGGAAGAACCCTAAGGAAATGCAGTCCGAAAACAAAGGAAGTGGGTTACAGTACGCATGTTTGCCCACTGCTTGAATACTGCTCACCGATGTGGGATCCGTACCAGATAGGGTTGATAGAAGAGATCCAACGGAGAGCAACGCGCTTCGTTACAGGATCATTTAGTAATCGCGAAAGCGTTACAGAGATGATAGATAAACTCCTGTGGAAGACTCTGCAAGAGAGACGCTCAGTAGCTCGGTACGGGCTTTTGTTGAAGTTTCAAGAACATATCTTCACCGAGGGGCCAAGCAGTATATTGCTCTCGCCTACGTATATCTCGCGAAGAGACCATGAGGATAAAATTAGAGAGATTTGAGCCCACACAAAGGCATACCGACAATCTTTCTTTCCACGAACAATACGACACTGTAATACAAGGGAGAACCAATAGAGGTACTCAAGGTACCTTCCGCCACACACCGTCAGGTGGCATGCGGAGTATGGATGTAGATGTAGATGTAGATGCTCTGCCCACCATTCCGATCTGTGCTTAATCACGGCTCCTAAAGTGTTGCAGAAGCTTCACAATAATGCTATTGGCCTGTGAGATGTGGCTTTTACCCCTAGGTTCCCACTCTTGCAAATATGTATAATTCGTCCAGTCTTTGGCTTCGGGATATCGGTATGAGTGAACCATAATGGAAGATATAATTTTAAGAATAAGCAGCCGAATCATAGTGTACGATATGTTGCCAGTCGTTAGCGGTATTCTGATTCCTTGCCAGTGCCTTGTGGAAAACCTTTCCGCACGCTGATTCACTGAGAAAATTAGATAGGTCATCCTCTGGCTGAACGTTTTTCACATCGTGTTCCATCGAATCCGGCGCGGCGGAATATAAAACTGCAGTCAGAGCGTGCGGCGAGTGCTCGAAGAACCTATCAGACCTATTGGGCGTTATGCGGACACGATTCATCTTATTCCAATTTGAAGTCACCGCAATGACTTTGTTGAAACTATCATACAGGATTTTCCAGCTTTTCAATAGAGGCATCATTGGTGCTTGTGCAGGAGTAAATTGCACGTAACGTTTGAATCTTGGGCGTTCCCTTTAAGTCTTCAACTCCTCCCACCGTTTGACAATAAAATTGTTACACCCTTCATCCCACCAAACTGTTCAACGTGCGCTAATCGGAAAGAATGTTGTACAATGCTGAATCACGGTATATACTGCACGTTCCATCACTTGAAGTAACTCCGGAGGCGTTGTTATGTTCAGCATAGTTGTTTAGCTCCTCCGACATCTTCGTTTTATGTACTTTCCAGTAGGCTTTTCTAGTATTTCACTTGTAAATGACAGAATGATTCTTATAGACACGCGCTAAATATCATAGTACTATAAAAACTGGTAGGTGGCCGAGCCGTGGGGTTCCTGTAGTAGCTCCCAAGCGCCAGCTATCGCAATAGTAGGCAATGAGAAGCAAATGCCCACTGCACTGGGACGTTGTCCGGCCCTGGTGAGCCGTGTACTTGTTCCAGCCTTCAATATAGTGAGATCGTCTCCTTCCAGGAGGGCATGCGTCAATTTTTTTATGTGAAAATTGTTAAGGCTTTTTAAGCAAAACAAACTATGTTAACGTTCTACGTTTTTACTTCTCAGCATACTTACCCAGGCAGTGAACATATTCTTCCCATCAAAAGACCAGTTGTTGAGACCATCACCATAGAATGTTTGACTTTTTTGATGGAGCTGCAACCTCACCTCTGCTTGTGCCGCTTCACCACTATCAAAGCGAAGTCCTAGAAGATGTTATTTATGTTCTGAAAACATGAAAATCGCTTGGGGCCCTATGGAGGGTGATCGATGACAATGAATCCAAGCGGTCGGATTGTTGCAAATGTCGCAGTGCTTCTGTGTGATCTTACATTGTCCCCTACAGCAGACAGTGCTCCATGTGTGGAAGGTTGCAAAATTGATTATAGCACGCAATTTCTCTAGCAACAACATACTTACAATACGCACCGCCATGTTACAATTCGGAGCCCTATAGCGGCAGTGGATTGCAACTTGCATCAGTGAAGCGGGAAAGTCGACCGAGTAATATACATGACATGTAATACCTCAACCGACCCTGAGGACAGAATAAAGAACTCGGAGCCATAACTTTCCAACACGCCCTCGCATTACCTCAGTGACCAGTCTACCTGATTCGTCCGTACGTGCCATATTCCACTCCGAATGATGTGCATTGAGACCACTTACTATCTTTGAATGTACAATAGCGCCGATCAAATCACAGAGTTATTCACAAGAAATATTCCTATTTGGTGCAAGTATACTGACAAGAGTTTTATATTACGTCCACTAGTGCTTAAACTCACTTCTATTGCATCAACATTCTTCGTACACAGAGATAACTCCGGGTGTGTGTAGTCAGTTCCATGTTTAAGAAAGACAGCAGTACCCTCATAGCCATCATAGCGATCTTCTCGCAGGAGGTGGTAACCCGGAATTGAAACATGCTGAGTCAGATGTAACGAAGTCTCTAGAAGAACACAGACTGTAATATCGTGTGTGCCCAGGAAATGAAGCAAACTACCTTTATTTGATCTCAGGGAGTGCACATTTCACTGCAATATTCGTTTATTAGCGTTAGCCATGTGCAGGACGTAAGCTGTAGCGTCGGGGTAAGTTGTCGAATTATCATCATTATTATGTCATAAATATGATTAGCCAATTTACCTGTAACGAGCACATTGTCGGGTAGTCTCTGGTAGTGTGGTGATAAGGGATTACCCAACAGGCATGATATCATACTGGTTTGACAACCAGTATTCTGGAGGGAGCTGCGACCTCCCTGCTGTTTTCTGTGGCATCGGGCGTGGCGGAATGTGCGGGAGAGGTGCCGACTGCATGCCGCACAAGTTGTCAACAGAGGGTTGATGGGACGGTGTCTGCAGCTGTCCAGCAGGTGTCATGTACGTGGATCTTTCGTTGAAACGGCCTTAACATTATCTGAAGTCTGTCAAGTCTTTCTCCTACATGGGGCATTTGCTGTCGGAAGTGGTGGGAATTCTTTCTCACGTCTCGTATTAAACTCTGGATACTGCATGAGAGTAACCTCAGTTGTGGAATATCTTTCAGTGCCACGACGTACTGATGGAGAGGAGGGGATAGAGAAACAGAGGTGGGAGGATGGGTTGGACAGAGAGAGAAGGGAGAAGGAGATGGACAGAAAAGAGGGTGTAGAAGAAGATGGACAGAGAGAGGGTTAGGAAAAGATAGACTGAGAGGGAAGAGAGGAGGAAAAGGGTACAGAGCGTAAGGAGAAAGAGATGGACAGAGAAAATTCGGAGGAGGAGATGGACAGAGAGAAGAGGGAGAAGAGGATGTACAGAGAGAGGGGGAGAGGGAGACGTACAGAGAGAGGGGGAGAAGAGAGAGAAGGAGGAGCGGTTGGCCAGAATGAAGGGGGAGGAGGGGGAGCTGAAGGAGGTAGGTGGAAAGTGAAGAGTGGTAGTGGGTAACTGGAAAAAGGAAGTCAGTGGAGGAAAACATGGGCAGAGTGGGGGGAAGGAGAACATAGACAAATTTAAGCGGAAAGAAGAGAGTAACAGAAAGAGCATGGTGGACGAGATAGGCACAGATATCACAGAAGAAGGAAAAAGCAAGAGATAGGGAGAAGGAGATTGACATGGAGAGAGTGTGGAGGATTTTGACATAGAGTGAAAGAGGGGAAGATGGACAGATAGAAGTGGGACTAAGAAATGATGGACAGAATAGGGGGATGACAAAATGAACAGGGGCAGTGGGAGGAGGAGATCAACAGAAAGAGAGGAAAGAGGAGATAGGCAGGGAGGGGAAGGAGGAGCAAACAGAACAAGAAAAGGGAGAAGACTCATACAGAGAGAAGGGAAAGGTGAAGATTGACAGTGTGGTGGTGGGGGGAGGGAAGAGGAGACAGACTGATAGAGGGGGAACAGGAGTAAATGAGGACAGGATAACAGTAGAAGAGCGAGGGAGGCGATAAATAGATGAACAAAGCGGAGATGGGAGAGAGTGGGGGAGAAGCATATGGACAGGGAGATAGGGGAAGAGGAGATGAACACAAAAATGGAGAAGTTCAGAGAAAATGTGGAAGAGAAGATAGATAGAGAGAGGGGCTATGGGGAGATGGGCACACAGAGGTAAGAGGAGGAAGAGTACATAGAGAGGCGGTGCTAGAAGATGAACTGAAAGAAGTGAAGGAGTTGATACAGAGAGAGAGGAGGATGAGATGGAGAGGGGATGAGGAGGAGAGGATGGACAGAAGGAGTTGAGAGGCATAGATAGAAAGAGGGGAGGAAGATTTGAAGAGAGAGAAAAAGGAAGAGGAAATGGATTGAGAGTAGAGGAGGAGGAGATGGACATAGAGAGTGATGGTATGGAATGGGCAGAGAGATGATGGTGGGGAAGATGGACAGAGAGGTCAGAGGTGGAGAGAGAGAGGACATAGACAGAGAAATGAGTGAGTACGAGATGCACAGAGAGAAGGCACAGGAGGGGATGGAGAGATAGAGGGTGTAGGAGGAGACAGATAGATAGAGGAACAGTGAGGATATAGACAGAGAGAGGGGCAGGAGGTTGCAGACAGTGATGACGATGAGGATCATATGGACAGAGTGAAGTGGAGAAGGTGGTGGACTGGGCGAGTGGTAAGGAGGACGTGGAGAAAGAGAGCACTATGGAGCAAATAAACAGAGAAAGAAGGGAAGAGCTTATGTACAGAACGAATGGGAGAAGGAGATGGGTAGGTAGAGGGGAAGGATGAAACAGATAGAGAGAACTTTGAGAATCTGAGAACGAGGAGGACAGAGTGGAGATAGGAGATGAACACAGAGTAGGGGAGGAGGAGATGGACAGAGTGACTGGGAGAAGGAGATGGACAGGGAGAGAGTGGATAAGGAAATAGACAGAAACAAGGGGACAAGGAGAGAGACAAGTTAGAAAGAAGAGGAGATGGGTGGAGAGTGGAGAGAGTGAGATATGGACAAAGAGAAAGAGGAGTAGGAGATGGACTGGGAGAAAGTGGAGGAGAAAGTGATTAGAAAGATAGGGAAGGAAAGGACTAAGTGATGGAGCAGGGCAATGGACAAAAAGAGCTGAGAGTAGGATATGATGCAAGAGGTGGAGGAGGAAATGGAAAGAGATAGCTTGAGTATACTGACAGATAGGTGGGAGGAAATGGACAGAAAGAGATGGAATGAGGAGCAGACAGGGAAATATGGAAGGAGGAGATGGACAGGAAGAGGGACAAGAGGAGAGGGACAGGAAGAGGAGAAGGAGGGAATGGACTGAGTGTGGGTGAGGAGGAGATGGACGGGAAGACTGGAGTAGAGACAGCCAGAGTTCCCACTATAATGGATATTTATTTAGTCACTGATTGGTTTTGGGCTACGCCCATTCTCAGACCAACAGATATTTGCAAAGTAAAATCTTTGTCACCCAGTAGGCGAAAACCTGGACGCCGGCTGGAGTGGCCGAGCGGTTCTAGGCGTTGCAGTCTGGAATCGCGCGACCGCTGCGGTCGCAGGTTCGAATCCTGCCTCGGACATGGATGTGTGTGATGTCCCTGGGTTAGTTAGGTTTAAGTAGTTCTAAGTTCAGTTCAGATATTAAGTCCCATAGTGCTCAGAGCCATTTGAACCATTTTTTTGAAAACCTGGTATTTAAATGTGTTCACCTTGGTAAGAGGAGCTCCATTAGTCTGTATAGTTCCAGAATGTGTAATTGTTTCGAGGTACTCAGTCTCATAGATGTTTAAATGTAAGCCAAATCTATGTAGATGATCGTATCGTGTTTGGACTTCACTTCCAAGATTCTTCCTCGCAACTGCCGCAAGCAACACGTCATCTGAATACAAGGTAAGTGTGCAGTTTTTATTAAGTCAGTTCAACATATTTACGCACTTCCGTTTCATCGAGAAGTCTTCCTTAAGTATAAAGACGAAACTCGCAAGATAATGGGGAATTGTTTTCATTTTGTATCACAATGGATATACGATCGTTGTGAGCGAAAATAGGTTACCCAGGTTATAATTAAGATATTCGATGCAAGTAACAGATTCATCAACGAGATTTTTTTCTCCAACATTCTGTATAAAATTCTTCTTCTTCCTTACTCAACACCATGTCGAATGAGAGCTGGCAGAGAGTGATATTAGTATTTATAGGACTGTATATCCTTGTGATAATAGTACTTGTTGACTGTGAGAAGTTAACACAATTTTCACATTCTTCTTGTTCTTCTTCTTTTGTTTCAGACATAACATGCTGTGCCAGTCGCTGTGGCCGAGCGGTTCTAGGTGCTTCAGTCCGGAACCACCCGTCTGCTACGGTCGCAGGTTCGAATCCTGCCTCGGGCATGGTTGTGTGTGATGTCCTTAGGTTAGTTAGGTTTACGTAGTTCTAAGTCTAGGGGAGTGATGACCTCAGATGTTAAGTCCCATAGTGCTTAGAGCCATAACATGCGGCGTTTATACGATACCCATTGCGTGTAACTGAACAGTTATTTTGTCACCATCAAAACCCATAAACTTTCCGTCTTTATCTCTAATTGATATACTTAATTATGGACCATATCTTGCCACAAATGGCATGTAAACGGGTGAAATTGATCATATTGCAGGCTAGAAGTAAAGCAGTGTGTGTATGAGCAGCATTGTGGAAAGAACCTCCAGAAAGGTTCCACTCAGCATATAGAACGTTAACATTCTGAGTATTTAGTGGATCTTCTGCTGTGTTGAAATTTTCCTTTTTCAATTACTTAAAACTGACCTTGTGTTTCTATCGAGCTTAGAATCAATTTAAACGTTACTCCACATCTCGCACCGTTTCAGAGTTTTATTGTAGGTGTTGTTTAATTTTATATTGAATTTATTCAGTTTCTCTGCAATATCTTCGTAGCCATTATTGATAATGTATGTCTCTATCTCTCTCAACAAAGCGGAAAGAACGTCATGGAGTTTCTAAGTTTCTCGTTTAACAGTAACTCTTTCCAGATTTTCCTGATTGCCTGTCTAACCACAGAAGTAAAAATTATTGTTTCTGTACGCAACTGGTGTGGATCTGTAGGTGAATAAGCTGAGTAATTCAATTCCGCACTCATGATGAGACGAATTTGGCGTGGGGTGGAAGGAGGTGGTTATGACCGAGTTTTTACCTGCATTCAACGACATCCATTGTGATACTGACAGTACATTGCAAAATAGCCGCTAATTTGTCTAGAAGTTAGTTATTTTAAAGAAATATGGCCACACCTCTGACCTTCAAATGATTGTAAAGTATTATAGTTATACTTGACTGTACAGTTATTTATATACTTCACTATGTCCAGAGGAGGTAGTAAACTGAAAAAACTGTCGACGCAATACCCACCATTGGCCTGCTTCTTATATATACCCAGTGTGAACCAGGTTCACTTCGTGTCTGAAGGTTAGCAGTCGCATTCTTATTACCAATTTCTTAGCACAATGTTCTAAGATACTGTTAGTAAGGGGTCTTGTTGAAGCACTGCTTAGGGAGAACTCTTTTTCGTCAAAGACCAAGCCCGTTTTTCTCATTCGATCCAATACATGATCATTCCCCTTCAAAAACTACTATTGCAAGGATTCTGTCTTTGCGTCTCAGCTAGCTTTTTGTAAACTGCGTTTGCATCAATAACAGCTTTATTAGTACCTCTTGCACCCCCAGGTAATCCTCCAACCACTGATATACAGCGAATATCGGAAAGTGATGTAATTGGTGTGTCCAGGCCTTGCACCTACTCAGCTAGCAACCAACAACACAGGCTCGCTTTGCCGGCAGAGACCTCGCAGGGTACAGCTCTTGAGATGACAGACAAGGTATGGCTGAGCTCTGGCGGGCCGTCAGGCGGCAAATCAAGCACCGCCAGAGGCCACTGACCCTGTGGACCGTTTCTCCTCCATAGGACACGTTACCGAAAGCAGTACCTGCTGTATTGTGACACCCGGGCAGTATTCAGGCTGACGCCCAGGGTTTACTCAACCACTTCAGTCCACATGAGTTTCCTGGGCAGGTGCAGATTACGAAAGCATTCCCATAGACGGGATATCACTCTGGAGCCTTTGTTACGACGACGGCGCCGTCCACGTCGAGCTCGGCCCCCAGGAGTTCCCAGCTGTGGACATACACCACTTGTAGTCTCTACACGGAAGAGATGCATCCCCCGACGCCGTGACCAGCACTTGAACATTTGTGCGTCCCTTCTGGACTTTAACTTCTGCTCATTCTTTCCGGACTTTCATTGTGCTTAGCATACGGACATTGGACTATGTGTGTTACAATAATCTTTGTATTGATTTTATACCTGGATATTTTTCCTCCCCTGCCATTAATACAGACATCAATAACACTTCATTTGTTCTGGCAATGGGTGACCTTTGAAACAACTTGTGCAGCAATTTTCTGAGCAAATTTTACAGCTTTTATTGGTTAGTGTCTAGCCTCATTTACTTAATACTACCTCCAACTTTTTCAATTACTTTGTTCATAACATTCCCTGTGATCTTCTTTCTCTTATCCTTCTTCTTCTTTTTTATCTGTTGCCGTTATAGCTTTAGCTTTCATTGTACCAGCCATTTTAAAACCTGCTATATTTACACTTAGCTTTGTATCTTTTGCTTTTACTCGTTGTAGTATTTTTTTCAGTAGTTATCAAGTCCGCTCCATGTATGTCTGACAAACGATCTGTGTGTAATGAATTAGTGATGTTACATTCCTTGCACTCTTCATTTAATGGATTGACTCCTATATTAACTTAATTTATTTGTTTCAGGCAACAATGTTCTTGGACACCACTATGTGCAGCTACGTTTATGAAGTAATATTAATAAGTTGATAATAACACGATTAAGCAGAGATCCCCATTGCTTCTACTTCTTAATCTGCCTGGTCATTGCTCGAATTCTACCATACGAGTTATGTACTGGAATCTAGAATGGCCACTTATACACATACTAGCTGTATACCACTTTCGCCCATGCATGTGTAAGTCATATATTCTGCACACATATCCGCCTCACCCCTCTTTATCTACCTCCACCTCCCCCCTCCCCACCTCCCCCGCGGTTGCTATCCATATCTTCCTCTTTCGTCTATCTGTCTGTCTCATTCAAACCCTCTCTGTGTCAATCTCCTCTTCACTATTACTGTGTCTATCTCTTCCTACCCCACTTTGTCAATCTCTTCCTCTCATGTCTCACTGCCGCCTTCCTCTACTCATACTCTCTCTGTACATCTCCTTCTCCACATCCTCTCTGTCCATTCCCTCATCTCCCCTCTCTCTGTCCATGCCCTCCTCCTGCCTCTCTCTGACCATTTCCTCTTCCACCCTCTTTCTGTTCATCTCCTCTTTCATCTCTCAGTCCATCACCTCCTTCTATCCCTCCCTGTTCATTTCTTTCTCCTACCTCTCTATGTCAACTTCTGCCCCTACATCTCTATCGATTTCCTCTGGCGCCTTCCACAGTCTTTTTCCCCCTTCACCTATTCTGTCATCCTCTCTTACCAGCACCTTTTATCCATTTCTGACTCCCTTCTCTCTGCAGTTGTCTTGCTTTCTCGAAACTCTGTCTATTTCCACCATCTCCCTCTCAGTCCATCTCCTCTTCCTACCCCTACATCTATCTCCCCCTCCCTCTCTCTCGGTCTGCCACCACCCCCTTCGCTCCTATATGACAGAGGAAGGGGAAGAAGGAGATGAAAAATCTCCTCCCCTCTCTCTTCATTCCCTCCTTCCCCTCTCTCTGTGCTTGTCTCCTTCTCCCTGTGTCTCTGCTCATCTAATCTTCTCGAAACTCTCTGACCTTCTGGCATTCCTCTGCTCTTACGATCTCCTACTATCCCTCTCCTGTCCATCATC
This sequence comes from Schistocerca serialis cubense, assembly GCF_023864345.2. NCBI lineage: Eukaryota > Metazoa > Arthropoda > Insecta > Orthoptera > Acrididae > Schistocerca > Schistocerca serialis. The sequence goes on from NC_064640.1 coordinate 520,782,429, forward strand.
TAGTCCTCCTTTCTTCTCTCCATCGTATACTCCCATTCTCTCTATCCATCTCCTCCATCCCCCTCTGTTCATCCCGAGCGATTCTAGGCGCTTCAGTCAGGAGCCGCGCGACCGCTATGGTCGCAGGTTCGAATCCTGCCTCGGGCATGGATGTGTGTGATGTTCTTAGGTTAGTTAGGTTTAAGTAGTTCTAAGTTCTAGGGGACTGATGACCTCAGATGTTAAGTCTCATAGTGCTCAGAGCCATTTTTGAACCCCTCTGTTCATCACCTCATCACCTCTCTCTCTACATATCCTCCTCACCTACTTTTAGTCCATCTCCTGCTGCCTGTCTCTGTCCATATCCTCTTCCACTTCCCCTCTTCATCTACACCTCATCATCCTCTCTGTCCATCTCACCCATCCCCTCTCTCACTGACCATGTTATCCTCTAACCTCCGTGTGTCCATCACCTACTCCCCCTCTCTCTGTCCATCATCTCATCCCTCCACACTCTCCATCACCTCTTCCCCACTCGTCGACCATATCCTCCCCTCACTCATTCTCTCTCTTTTTCCTCATTCTCCCTGTTGATTACCTTATTCTCTCTCTCTGTCTGTATGCCCATCTCTCCTTCTGTTTATCTTATCCACTACTTCCTCTGTCCATCTCCTACTCTAACCTACTCTGCCCATTTTCTCTTCTCAGCTTTCATTTCCATTTCCTCTCCTCACTCGGACAATTCTCTCCTCCCCTTCTCTCTGTCTTCATCCATATCCTCCTCCTCCTCTTCCTCTTTGTCCATTTATTCCTCCCCTGTTTCTGTGTCTGGAGCCACGTACTTGGCATCTGCTGTACAGCTGCAACAACACCCAATCAACCTTCTATTGAAATCTACAGTGGCATACAGACGCCCCCTGCACTCTCATTCAGCCACGTGCGATGCCACAGTAAACAGCAGGGAGGTCACAGCTCCTTCCAGAACACTGGTTGCCAAACCAGTATGACGTCACGCCCACTGCCGGGAATCCCTTCCTGCCGCACTAAAACAATTACTCGGCAATGTGCTCATTACAGATATATTTGTCAATCATATTCATGACATAATATTGATGATATTTCGGGAAGTTACCCCGACGCCATGGCTTACGTCCTGCACCTCGCTAAAGCTATTAAACAAATATTACAGTGGTCTGTGCACTCTCTAAGATCAAATAAAGATAGTTCGGTTCAGTTCCTCAGGACACATGACGTTGCAGTCTGGTAATGTTAGAGTATAGTAACATTACTGTATGGTAAATTAATGACAGTTATAGCCCATTACTTAGACCTAAATAGACAAAACAAGTGCTCAAGTTAGAGGTATGTTTTCATAAGGGAGATAGGGGACGTCGCCGGTTTGTGTACGTGAGGTGAAAAATGGGATCTGTGGTTAGGAATCTTATACGTCCACTATTATTAACAACAACGCTCGGCTTGAGTGAGGTGCAGAACAACAAACCGTTTAGCATATCACACGTGAACGCCCAAAACGATCATTTTCTAGGGACGTGGAGGAGTACCTAATGGCAACAAAGAAATCAGTTGAATACACGCATCAACAGGACAGATATCTGTGACATTCTCTATTTGTAAAATCAGTAGAGTTAATTAACATATACACTACTGGCCATTAAAATTGCTACATCACAAACATGACGTGCTACAGACGTGAAATTTGACCGACAGGAAGAAGATGCTGTGATATGCAAATGATTAGCTTTTCACAGCATTCACACAAGGTTAGCGCCGGTGGCGACACATACAACGTGCTGACATGACGAAAGTTTCCAACCGATTTCTCATACACAAACAGCAGTTGACCGGCGTTGCCTGGTAAAACGTTGTTGTCATGCCTCGTCTATAGAGGATAAATACGTACCATCACGTTTCCGACTTTGATAAAGGTCGGATTGTAGTCTTTCGCGATTGCGGTTTATCGTATCGCGACATTGCTGCTCGCGTTGGTCGAGATCCAATGACTGTTAGCAGAATATGGAATCGGTGGGTTCAGGAGGGTAATACGGAACGTCGTGCTGGATCCCAACGGCCTCGTATCACTAGCAGTCGAGATGACAGGCATCTTGTTCGCATGGTTGTAACGGATCGTGCAGCCACGTCTCGATCCCTGAGTCAACAGATGGGGACGTCTGCAAGACAGCGACCATCTCCACGAACAGTTCGACGACGTTTGCAACAGCATGGACTATCAGCTCGGAGACCATGGTTGCGGTTACCCTTGACGCTGGATCACAGACAGGAGCGCCTGCGATGGTGTACTCAACGACGAAGCTGGGTGCACGAATGGCGAAACTTCCATTTTTCCGGATGAATCAAGGTTCTGTTTGCAGCATCATGATGGTCGCATCCGTGTTTGGCGTCATCGCGGTGAACGCACATTGGAAGCGTGTATTCGTCATCGCCATACTGGCGTATCACCCAGGCTGTTGGTATGGGGTGCCATTGGTTACTCGTCTCCGTCACCTCTTGTTCGCATTGACGGCGCTTTGAACAGTGGACGTTACATATCAGATGTGTTACGACCCGTGGCTCTACCCTTCATTCGATCCCTGCGAAACCCTACATTTCAGCAGGACAATGCACGACCGCATGTTGCAGGTCCTGTAGGGGCCTTTCTGGATACAGAAAATGTTCGACTGCTGCCCTGGCCAGCACATTCTCCAGATCTCTCACCAATTGAAAACGTCTGGTCAATGGTGGCCGAGCAACTGGCTGGTCAAAATACGCCAGTCACTACTCTTGATGAACTGTGGCATCGCGTTGTAGATGCATGGGCAGCTGTACCTATATACGCGATCGAAGCTCTGTTTGACTCAATGACCAGGCGTATCAAGGCCGTTATTATGGCCAGAGGTGGTTGTTCTGGGTACTGATTTCTCAGGATCTATGCACCCAAATTGCGTGAAAATGTAATCACATGTCAGTTCTAGAATAATATATTTGTCCAATGAATACCCGTTTATCATCTGCATTTCTTCTTGGTGTAGCAATTTTAATGGCCAGTAGAGTAATTATATATTTTTCTAAATAGTGTTAAATATGTGCACACAGGGTTTGGACAAAAACATATAAACACTGTAAACACAACACATTCCCGTGCCTAATACTGTAAAGGAAACCCGTTGGTATTCAAAACTGTTCTGTATTGTTTTCAAGGGATTCTTATACCATTCTTCCTGCAAAATGCTGGCTAGTTCAGGTGAACGCCGGAGGTGGGTAGTGATCACTAAGGTAGACCACAAAAGCTCAATAATATTGAGATCTGATAATTTTCATGGGCAGGGGAGATCATCCTAGAGCTCACAAAACCAGTCCTGGTTGATGCGAGCTATGTGAACAGCGGACCTGTCGTCTTTGAACACAGCGTCACCACTGGAGAATAACCATTGTATCATGAAATGGACCTGATCAGTCAAAATGGTCATATAATCCTTGGGAGTAATGTGACCTTTCAGAGTGACCATGGGTGGCCTGGAATTCTGCGGTGTGGCTGTGTGGACTTCCACGGTATCGCTGTCCATATCATCACTGGACCCCAGCCGTGTTTCACTCTTCGGACGTAAACTTGGCCGAAAGTTTTAAACAGTGTGCAACAAGACTCTTCCGAGAAAATGACTTTCTTCCATTGCTCCATAGTTCATGTTTTATGGCCTCGTCACTGTGTATTCCTGTGACGGGCACCCTTAGGAATTCCAGCTCGCTCGGCAATTCCCAATTTATGGAGTTCTCTTCGTGTTGATTTTGTGCTGACAGGTTTCACGAGTGCGACAGACAGTTCTGCAGTAACTGTTGCTGCTGTCGTCTTCTCATTTTCGTCACAATTCACATCGATGACTGTCCATCACGGTCACTCTACACACTCTTTCCGCTTTGTGACTTACTGGATGATGTTTCACTGCTTTTAGTTTACGTGATATAAATATTTGATATAGTGGCTCTTGAAACCCCAAACACTTCTACTCCATCGTTACGGAAGGACCCACCATATGAGCAGCAACAGTTTGCCCTTGTTTGAATTCACTTGGCCCCGACATAGTTCACCCATTATTACACAGAACACTGTTATCACGACAACACGTTCTCGTAACGCATTAAGAGCTTTACAGAAATGCCGTTCGTGGTCAAATACGCTAGTGCAACGAGCAGGTTTGGCTAACATCTGCATTTTTGTTCAAGCACGTACTTCCCACGGTGCTTCCATAATGTTGTCCAACCTCTGAATTTACTGTTAAATGGGGGTGGAGGGAAGAGAGTGGCAGGTGGGGATGGAGGGCTATGGATGAACAGGATCAGGTCAAAGGTCAAAAATCAAATTTGATCCAATGTTGTCATTGGGTTCCTACACTCAATCGTAGCTAAGCCAAGCGGCAGACTCTGGTATATTGGTAGGCTACTGGCCAAATTCAGTCAACTTCCGAAGCAGACTGCTTATGAAACATTGTACCTCCTACCTTGATATATCGGAGTTGTGTGTTACCCAAATAGGGCTAACAGGGATACTGACTGCATACAATACAGGGCAGCACGAACGGTCACACATTTCTTTGACTCACGGGAGAGTTTCACGGAAACGTTAATGCCAGTTATTCAGCGGAACCTTATTATTAAAGTTTCGCGAACTGTATCAGGAGAAGAAACTAGAGACATTATTCATTTCACTAGATTTTGATCACTTAGAGACAGTGATTACAACATTAGAATAACCAGAGCTTGAACAGATGCGTTTAAGCAGTCATTCTTCCCGCCCTCCATACGTGACTGAAACGGCAGGAATGTGTTAATGTGGTACAATGCTAAGTACCTTCTGCACTGTGGCTGGCAGCGTATGTATGTAGATGTAGCTGTAAATGTAGAAGCCGACCAGCTGGTGGCGCAGAAAGCGCAGCTGCCTCGTTGTTAGATGTAACTCAACATGAGAGTCCTGAGCCTTGTAACAGATTGAACTATTCAAAGCCGATAGTTACTTCGGTGTGAAACACTATACTGTAGAATGGTAATATGTACAATTACCAGAATATATTGTAGTTAGAGGTTATTCATCTATATAAGCTATTGAAATAATAGGAGGGTTGTCCAGAAAGTAAGTTCCGACCGGTCGCGAAATGGAAACCACAGTGAAAGCCAGAAACGTTTTAATAAAATTTTCTCTGGCTTCCAGCCGCGTCAGGTGGTTAAAAGCTCACGAGCTTTCAACCTAGCTCTCTGCGGCCATTGTCAAGTGGTAAGACTGACTGCTGTGTCGTTGTGGCCGCGTCATTATATATCCGCACTGCTGGCTGTAACGTCACTGGTGCTCTCTTCTTCGCCATATATGGTAATGTTTTCATCCCGCGTCCGTCGCGCCCGTTTTAACATCGCGATAGCCGGGTCCCAGGCTGTGCTGAGCTGCAAACCGCCGTCCTTGTTGATGGTGTTTTCAGAGGTTTTTATTTCAATAGCTTCTTTTATGACGCTATCCCGAAATCCCTTCGTCTTCGTAACGACAGATGTTTCGTCGAATAGAATTCGGTGCCCATTTTCTAAGGCGTGTTCTGCCACGGCTGATATTATTGGATAGCGTAGGCGTAAGCACCTCTCGTGTTCCGTCCGGCGTTGCTCCACAGTGAGTACTGTTTGGCCGACGTAGTAACAGCCACACTGACATGATATCTCGTAGGTGGTTATACAAGATTTTCTCGAATGTGTATGAAGCTCTGGTTGTGTTCTTGTGATCAAGTGTATAGAATGTGAAGCAACCTACATTAACGTGAAACGACTTTTTTTAAAATTCTCACTAAGGTATCTCCACAAGCCAAGTATAAACAGGGTTTGTTATACTGCCTATATTATAGTAGTGTATGCTCCCTCACGTGCATGAAACCCATGATGTTTGTGTACTCTGCTACGGTTGCTGGCGACAAGAAAGCTGAGTGTTGCTTGCGAACCGGTTTGGAATACTGGAGTGCAACAAAGATGGTAGCGCGTCGCCAACCAGTTTCTGAGACATGTTTTTGGTCAGTAAGGCTATCTACACAAGTACGAATGTGTTTGTCAGGCATTTTTCTGGCTGGCGAAGGACAGTTAGTTGTCAGTGTAGCTACTAAGAGCCGGTCTCCACCGTCAATCACCAGCGAAGAACAAATGAATAGCATAAATTTGTTTATATTTCGTGCTGCAAGAAGCAATAGGTCAACAAATCACCAGGATATAAAAGAAACCACAGTAGACTGACATAGCACGTATTATCGATGATACCACATTTCCGGAAAATTTCCGACTCACCCAGGCCGAAGCCTACTAATGTAAATAGTAGGACACAGAATATTTCAACTGATTGATTTATTAGAAGCTGCCTGCGATCTCCCTCAACAATTTTTGATTTTTCCATTATGTCCAGGGGGGGTGTGATATGACTAGCGATGTTCACATTATGCATGCTGAAGTATTCCATATTTTTAGAGACGGTATTATAGCCCAAAACAGGGAAAAATTCCGATTAAACATGGGCTCTAAGAAGCATACATTAAGAGCTATGAGTCTTCTTCTTTCTCGCTACTGTGAAATACCTCTCTTCTACTAAACAAGTATTCATAGTTCTTTAGATATGACTTTTAGTGCCCAAGTTTCGTGCGCATTTTTGTTTCATTTTAGTCCATACTAAAAAATATGGAAAGCAAACAGTTTGCAGTAAAATAGATGTGTTTCCATGTAGCGGAGGTGAAAGAGTGCTCATAGCTGTTAAAGTATGCAGTTTAGAGCGCGCATTTACTATTGGCTTTTGTCTTGTTTTGGTCCATATTAGCAATTCCCAAAATATGGAATAAATACTCTTTTAATACCCTGTGTACTCACGACATAGCTAATAATATCAGTTGCCATGTAAATTTCAATGTAATTATCCTATGTTCTGAGTGACATCCTCAATCGATTGCAGAATTTTTTCCGTCATATTCAGCTTCTTTCACCAATCCACTGTCACTGTTCTGTGTATGTGAAAAGTAACAAATTTTAACGTGTGCTGAAATCCACGTTAAACTGTATGTGTACTATAAACAGCTTGGTATATGAGTTAAAACGTTGGATAACACCAAGTGCGTACTAACCCCATTATATTCATGTTTAATAAAGCACTGTGGTGCCTGAAGCCACCTTCGGCTTCAGGATAGCTTTACCTTTACCTGGCAGAAATATCGATCTTCTGAAAGGTGGTTAGCAGGTAAAAGCCGCTATGATATCGAATCTTGAGCTGTAGTCCACTTATCGAGATCCAAATAAATAGTATAGTGTGATTATATGAGTAACAAGTCACAATTCGAGTCTGTCCAACATACAAACACATGAGAGTAACAATAGATAGAGATATTTGTCGCGATTCTCACGAAGTTTCTGATGTAGTTTAGATTTACAGGTAGGATAATGGGAAACATCGGTAGAGATTGCTTACAAAAACTTGCACGTCCCAGTATGGAATGCCGTTCAGACGTTGGGCACCACAGGGAAATACTACATTGCTAAACGTAGCAATTACTCTTTCGAAGTGCTTCCCTACTATACCTGAATCATATCATAAACGTGTCCTCGTATAGTTAGGGTGATATTAATCATGTTAGTCAGTGGAGTGTGTTATGGATATATTTAGAATGCAAGGAAGGGAGTCGGTTTACTATCTCCAGATTTAATTCTCGAAAAATAACTCTACGTATTAGCCTTCATTAACAGTGCCTTATCCCTCATTCGATAAAAAACAGCAGAGAAATTTAATTAGGACAATTTAGTGTCACCCTCACTCACAAAGTTCTGGAGCTGAAATTTTTCACATCATCACGATTATAACAGCCCTCCAAAAAGTCCCTCTGTAGCATTGTGATTAGCGCCTTTACCACAACGCAGATGTGCAGGATCTCATAATTTCCCTTTATTAACACTTATGCGGTGTAGAGGGTGTTAGATAAATAATGAGTAGAACAGAAGGCTACAGTAGATCATCGAGAAGTTGTTCAGGAATAGACTGATCGTATCATATCAGGTGTCAGGGTACAAATCCAGTGTCATGTTAAGATCTTGGGCTCCTTGATGACCGCCTCTTCTTCTTCCCCAGTGAACGTTCAGGAATTGATCAAGATCACCAAGGGGAGCCATCCATAAACATTAGTCAATTGCAGTAGTGGTTACATACCAAAAAAATTGTCACGAAACCCCTCCCTACATCTCTCAGGCAATGGAAGCACAATAAAATGGTAGGAAACCAACTGGAACAATGAGGATCAAGCACCCCATCCTGCCCCTCCCCCATCTTCTTCTTTTATAATTGTGGCACATGAGTAGGAGGGGGACACACTGGAGCTGATCAGTGTAGGGAGAGGTTGAAGGCTGTCTGTTTGTTAATATTACTTCATTCGAGGCACTTGCAGAGACATGCTCAGGCAGATATGTAAACAGTCTGATTCTTATTCAATTTTGCTTATTTTTCAACCACTTTCGTATTTTTGTATTTTCCACAGTTTACGTATTTTTTTACATTTTTCGTATTTTATCCCATTAGGCAAGTTCCGCAGCACAGTTCCTGACATTACATGTATGCCAAGATGCTGTCAATCCATCACAATGCTACATGGGACTGATTTATTTATCACCGCTAAGCCACCCATTCATTACTAGTGCAAGTGTGGCGTCAAAGTGTATGTGTTGAGAAGGAACATTTTGGCAGAAATAATGAAGTCATAGCAAATTCTGTAAGCTCTGCCGATAACCAATCAAGGATACTCTATGTATAAATAATACCAGTACCCGCTAAGCCACAACAATTTTACTAGACTGCAACATCACAGTAAAATTCTGATGCTTCCAATCAAAGATGCTGCATGCATAACACAACGCTACAAAATATGCAGCTAGAGATAAAGCCAACCAGTAACTTCAGCCACCCCATTGAATAATATGTCACCTGTAGGGTAGCCTGCACCTCGAACTCTGACGTGTGGTGTATAGCCGTGAACACTGAGCTAGCAGTCGATGAGCAGATGAATAATTACAGGTCTAATCATGTCCAGCGTGGTGGCTGACACAAAACATACAGCTGCTATATCAGCTCTGGCCAAGGCATCTCCCACCCATGATAATAATGGCAAACTGATCCCAACACACGTTAGCTGTATTTCTACAGTGGTATAATTGTTAGCACATCTGCCTAATAAACAGCAGATCCAGGTTCAAGTTCTAACGTTATGAGTGTGTAGGTGAGTTATTCGTCCACCAAGGGCTGGTATTTATGACAGCTGGACTTTCTAAGTTCGCCCTGTGCATATCTAGGTACAGAGACAAGGAGCATTTGGCCGGAAATCTGGTAAATCATGAAGCTGAGAATTTGGACAGCTGTTGTCCATATGGTCAATGTGCAGGAGAAAATGCCCCAAAAATGGCAGGGTGTAAGAGAAGCTGAAACTTGGCTAAGCTACAACACTTTGAGATTCGACAGTATGTCGCAGTCAAATACACTCCTGGAAATGGAAAAAAGAACACATTGACACCGATGTGTCAGACCCACCATACTTGCTCCGGACACTGCGAGAGGGCTGTACAAGCAATGATCACACGCACGGCACAGCGGACACACCAGGAACCGCGGTGTTGGCCGTCGAATGGCGCTAGCTGCGCAGCATTTGTGCACCGCCGCCGTCAGTGTCAGCCAGTTTGCCGTGGCATACGGAGCTCCATCGCAGTCTTTAACACTGGTAGCATGCCGCGACAGCGTGGACGTGAACCGTATGTGCAGTTGACGGACTTTGAGCGAGGGCGTATAGTGGGCATGCGGGAGGCCGGGTGGACGTACCGCCGAATTGCTCAACACGTGGGGCGTGAGGTCTCCACAGTACATCGATGTTGTCGCCAGTGGTCGGCGGAAGGTGCACGTGCCCGTCGACCTGGGACCGGACCGCAGCGACGCACGGATGCACGCCAAGACCGTAGGATCCTACGCAGTGCCGTAGGGGACCGCACCGCCACTTCCCAGCAAATTAGGGACACTGTTGCTCCTGGGGTATCGGCGAGGACCATTCGCAACCGTCTCCATGAAGCTGGGCTACGGTCCCGCACACCATTAGGCCGTCTTCCGCTCACGCCCCAACATCGTGCAGCCCGCCTCCAGTGGTGTCGCGACAGGCGTGAATGGAGGGACGAATGGAGACGTGTCGTCTTCAGCGATGAGAGTCGCTTTTGCCTTGGTGCCAATGATGGTCGTATGCGTGTTTGGCGCCGTGCAGGTGAGCGCCACAATCAGGACTGCATACGACCGAGGCACACAGGGCCAACACCCGGCATCATGGTGTGGGGAGCGATCTCCTACACTGGCCGTACACCACTGGTGATCGTCGAGGGGACACTGAATAGTGCACGGTACATCCAAACCGTCATCGAACCCATCGTTCTACCATTCCTAGACCGGCAAGGGAACTTGCTGTTCCAACAGGACAATGCACGTCCGCATGTATCCCGTGCCACCCAACGTGCTCTAGAAGGTGTAAGTCAACTACCCTGGCCAGCAAGATCTCCGGATCTGTCCCCCATTGAGCATGTTTGGGACTGGATGAAGCGTCGTCTCACGCGGTCTGCACGTCCAGCACGAACGCTGGTCCAACTGAGGCGCCAGGTGGAAATGGCATGGCAAGCCGTTCCACAGGACTACATCCAGCATCTCTACGATCGTCTCCATGGGAGAATAGCAGCCTGCATTGCTGCGAAAGGTGGATATACACTGTACTAGTGCCGACATTGTGCATGCTCTGTTGCCTGTGTCTATGTGCCTGTGGTTCTGTCAGTGTGATCATGTGATGTATCTGACCCCAGGAATGTGTCAATAAAGTTTCCCCTTCCTGGGACAATGAATTCACGGTGTTCTTATTTCAATTTCCAGGAGTGTATTAATGCAAATCTGAGTACATTTGCAATCTCAGAAAAATGACGATATCTTTGAAACTACAGAAGTTAATATTTCACAGTGAATAAACATTACACAATGAACCTCTGAAGTAACAACTTTTAAACATTTCATGTGATTTCAACAAACGATATCTCAGATCATAGCATTTCGTGACAGCTATCATCCCTGAAAACCACTCATCTGTTGTTGTTGTTGTGGTCTTCAGTCCTGAGACTGGTTTGATGCAGCTCTCCATGCTACTCTATCCTGTGCAAGCTTTTTCATCTCCCAGTACCTACTGCAACCTACATCCTTCTGAATCTGCTTAGTGTATTCATCTCTTGGTCTCCCCCTACGATTTTTACCCTCTACGCTGCCCTCCAATACTAAATTGGTGATCCCTTGGTGCCTCAGAACATGTCCTACCAACCGATCCCTTCTTCTGGTCAAGTTGTGCCACAAACTTCTCTCCTCCCCAATCCTATTCAATACTTCCTCATTAGTTATGTGATCTACCCATCTAATCTTCAGCATTCTTCTGTAGCACCACATTTCGAAAGCTTCTATTCTCTTCTTGTCCAAACTATTTATCGTCCATGTTTCACTTCCATACATGGCTACACTCCATACGAATACTTTCAGAAATGACTTCCTGACACTTAAATCAATACTGGTAGTTAGCAAATTTCTCTTCTTCAGAAACGCTTTCCTTGCCATTGCCAGCCTACATTTTATATCCTCTCTACTTCGACCATCATCAGTTCACTCATCTGTATCAACTTTATATATTGACTTGTGACGTCTTTTATATCTTTTTTATTACCCAAATGTTTGTCAGAACATCATATTCTCCACATTTGCAAAGTAAATGAACGCAGCATCAATACCTCATATTTTGTCATACTCGTGCTTTTATTTAGTAATCAGGTTACTATTTTGCCAGTGACTTTATTAGAATGTTGATGGCAAGCGCTATTAAAAACCTTTTCTAATTTAAAAATGGTCAATTGTATCGGTTAGCGGACGTCACAGTTCAATAAAAAACCATAAGACGCTTCTATCAAGAAGTCACAAATAACTGTTTAAATAATATTTAACGACAATTCGTTGTCACTTAACGAGAGTGCTCTTGCGCAAGAATACTAGCTTATTTATTTACGAACAGTCCTTTATATGTAATTATTGTGAGTGATCTAAGTACGAGCAAATATTTATAATATTTCTTTATTTAAATATTGTTGTAGTATATTAGTTTATTTTGGTAATGATCAAGATGAGTCAAACCATGTCCATAATATGTAAGAACGATGTATTTTTGGTGGGGATGGCCTTCAGTCAGTGGAAAAGCAGACAGTAGCGAAACACTCTGGGAGTCAAATGGCGACTAGGACTTTTGGATTGTCAGGCTCAAGGGCACTGTTACGTTTGTACTGGAAACTTGTGTGATTGGGACATGTAGGTGACGGATTCTGTGTGGTGAACAGCCGCTATGAGACTAACTTCTGAGGATACTTTTCGGTTAGACCTTGAAGGGGACACTTATATGTTCATTCTAGAAAGCAGACCAACCTATGGTATTATGTAGTTTTTGGTGGAGTGGGTGATAGATAGAGTACGGGCAGTGAACGCATTACCGTACTTCAATTTCTGAAGGAACTTCAGATTTCGAGAGATCTGAATGTAATCCAGAGTAGCACATTAACTTCTGTAGCTTGATTCGCTGAACTAAGGCTAGACAGAGTATGAATTACTATCCTTTGTTCACATCTGCTAATTTGTGAATCATCATGTTGAACTCTAAACTGTTTTGAACTGGTGAACATTTCGTTTATTGTGATTACGAAACTGACTTAGTTTTCGTGGATCTTTGATTACAGTTTAGTGTGTTTTTTTTTCTACCATTCTCGTAACGCTCTCAATACAACTTTATGCATTTCGTAAGGGTATTTTCTGTCTGTATTTTAACTGAATATTGTTGTGGATTGGAAAGACAGCCAACTCACTATGAGAGGAATCCGAAAGGCACTCGTTTTAGCTCACGCAGTCTGGCGTGAGGTCTGGAACAGGTCAAGGAAATGAGACTAGCAAAAAAGGACGTAGCTGTGGAATACTTAACTTTAATCTATAAATGGTGAACATCGCTCTTGACGGTACATGTTTTATAGTATTAATAGTAACTGGTAATGGCGCCTTGCTAGGTCGTAGCAAATGACGTAGCTGAAGGCTATGCTAACTATCGTCTCGGCAAATGAGAGCGTAATTTGTCAGTGAACCATCGCTAGCAAAGTCGGCTGTACAACTGGGGCGAGTGCTAGGAAGTCTCTCTAGACCTGCCGTGTGGCGGCGCTCGGTTTGCAATCACTGATAGTGGCGACACGCGGGTCCGACATATACTAACGGACCGCGGCCGATTTAAAGGCTACCACCTAGCAAGTGTGGTGTCTGGCGGTGACACCACAAATATCATAGGACCACTTCCCGTTTATTTGAGATAGACTTTCTTGAATAAACATTATTCAACATAACTCTCTGTCGTCTATATCAATTACCGACGGTAGAATAGAACCCTTGTTATTAAATTATTCATTTAACTTTTATTTTGTATTTCAGTGTATTTTAAAAACTCGCAGTTCTAGCCGCTGCAGGGCATGAAAGCAAATGTGGGTGGCTCGACCCTATGACTACATCGAGCTATTCTCTTTTAAACAGAGCCGTGCATAGCTGAAGTACCTAAAGCATGAGTAACCGTTAGTAAAGGTGTAACTGGTTTGCTCGTATGGGATGCTGTTTGGGAAGAGCAACTACACTGGCAGTATCTGTTAGGTACTGCCTCAAAGCCCCTGTCGTGGCACAAATTTTAATTCATTTATTTGGCTTCAATCACTATCGAAGACCTCAACATGTCGGTAGAAATATCAAAGACTACTACACACCTTGATTACGAGGAGCATCCAACCTCCATGCATCCGCCATACAGTCTGACTCGAATGAGCTGAGTGAGACGTCGGTGGGGTATGGAACTCTTTGAGCGGCCCAGGCCGCCACGGAATCCCTGGCTGTGAATGAGAGAATTCTACATGTCTACCCAACAATGTGCCAGACCATCTCCACACGCATGGTAAAGAAATCTGCATTATTTAAAAAAATGTCTGTGAAATCATCTCCGGACCTTTCTACTGTTATGTATCCAATTATCAGTCCTAATTACCTGGAATATATACACATCCACACAAGTCAATAGTATTTACTTTAATTCCTTAGAGAATGCTGGTTTAAACCCCCTGTTAGCTTGTCTCAGTAATCGTAAAGGTATAAGACAAACACTGGAAAGCATCTTATTATGCCAATATGAACACCAACAGCTGATGCATTTTACTAATAAAGTCTATTAACTCTAGTATCAAAAAACTATGAGGTGATGGTCATGAGGACAACATATGATCTTCTCTCATATGATCTTCGGCTCATGGCTTCTAAAGTGATTGAACTTGCAGTCCAGTTACACTAAACTGTGTGTGCCATGACATGACTACCCCAGACCATGGCGTGGGGACGTGGAGTCTAGCAATGACAAGCAACATTCACACGAGACTTCAGCACTTCCGGATATATACCCGAAGTGCCGCTGTAACTACATCCTTTATATGTGTGTGCTGCGATGTACATACCCGAAGTGCCGCTGTAACTACATCCTTTATATGTGTGTGCTGCGATGTACATACCCGAAGGCCATGGAGACAGTGGACGTGTCTGTTGTTCAAGTTCTTGTTTGAACTTCAAAAATGGCTCTGAGCACTATGCAACTTAACTTCTGAGGTCATCAGTCGCCTAGAACTTAGAACTAATTAAACCTAACTAACCTAAGGACATCACACACATCCATGCTCGAGGCAGGATTCGAACCTGCGACCGTAGCGGTCGCTCGGCTCCAGACTGTAGCGCCTAGAACCGCACGGCCACTCCGGCCGGCCTTGTTTGAACTGTTGAGATAAACTTCTACTGTTCATTGCTACCTGGGCACCTTTTTTACTGTCTGCATGCACCATCCCAGAATGGGACACTTTAGTTGGTGACAAGGATAAGCGTTTCGTGACTCTTGTGTCTTTATGACTTCATTCTCAGTCATTGTGCTCTACCACGCAGCCGCCTCCCTGCATTTGTGTGCTTCCATGCACATTCGACCAATGCTCTTCTGGGCTTTTTCTACATGCCCATTTCCCATGGCTAATTCTATGCCAGAAATTTCACTTGTGCAGCTTCTTCATTTGCGGCTTCAGCAATTGCTCTGTTTGAACCAGAATCCCAATCCCTTGCTTCAGCTTCACACTCAGCATTTCCTGGGCGCCTCAGAGCTTCTCCAATGGCACCTCACCCATCCCAATGACCCACCTCCCAACACAGGAATCCATGCCTCTACACCCACTTCCTTAAGACCCAGATGGAGCATTGGACTCTTGGCTCTCATTGCTTGCTGCACTAATAATCTTACATGGGATTCCATTCTTCCTAACGTTTCTCTCCTAGCCACCTCAGGCCCCTTGGTCCCCAGTCCCTCAGCCACAACTCCAACCTCCAGCTTCTGGCCCTCCTCCTTCGCCTTTAGCACAATCATGTCTTGCACTACTCCCTTGGACTAATCCAGCATGCCACCCCCTGCCACAGCTCCTACAGTTCTACTGTCCACAGCTCCAGTGTTCACAGCTCTAGTGTCCAAAGCTCTAGTGTCAACAGCTCTAGTTTCCCAGTGCCCACAGCTCCAGTGCCTAATGCCACATCTCCTCTGGCCACTGTGTCTGAGTCCACTCAGGCACCTCCCAACACAGTATCTACATTCACTTCGGTGCTCCTCCATGTGGCAAACCTGGCTGCCCTGGCCCCTCCGAACTTGTCGTCTCTGTTCGCTCAAGTGCTCCTGACATGGCACCTACATCTATTCCAACATTACTCAACCTGATACCTAACCTGACGTGGCACATCTGTCATATGCAGTGCGTCCACCTGATGTGACACCTGCAGCCAACGTGATGCCTCCACTCAGCACAATGTCTCCACCTGACATGGTGCCTCTGACCAACACACTGCCTCCGCCTTCAGCAGCCTATGTCCATCTCTCGGTGATGACTCTGCTGCTCTTGTTTGTCCAGGCCTCCTCCCTGACAACCTTCATCTGCTGGACACTGCGCACCTTGTGGCCCTGCACTCAGTGCTTCCTGTAGACTGCTTCAGTGGCACCAGTGTTCCAGCAGCTGGAGCCAGTGGTACACACCATACATGCTACCACTTCATCCACACCTTCTATGCACTCTGCCCACCCACCCACACAGTCTCCATCTGTCACATTATATTTCTCCCCGACAGGCAAATTTGCGGTGCACATCCCACCCTTATCTCTACTCTGCTCTGTGCCATTTGACCCAGCTCACAGCCCAGCCAACTTCTCTGTCCCTCAGGGTCTTCTGTTCTTGGCAGAGCACCAGCCTCTTTTCAGAGCGCCTCTACAGGCCATTGATTCGACTTCGCTGCTACCCCTGTTCTCCCTTCCATTTCTCCCAGTTGGCTACGATGTTACCTCCATGGGGACGAGAAGGGCTATTTCCTTAACTATCGCCTACACCACGACAACCATCTATGCCTCAAGAAGGCTATGTCATCGCCCTGAAGAGGGAATGGGCACGCAGCGTATGGCTGGTTCCTGTTAATACAGACACATGCTATAAAGGCACATTTGCATGCCGAGCGTGAGTTTCCTCGGAAACGCGAAATATTAATTAAATAAATAATCAGTGACAAATAAATAAAGCCTATGGCACACAACTGCAGCACTGTGTCGCTGATAAAACAAAAGCACAATTACGTTACTCTTATGTTTGATTAAGAAAGTGAGAGCTCTGGTTGAAGTGGTGCGAGAAGCACGTATTTTATTTTATTGTCTGGCACACCGCCATATTTCATGTTATAGAAGAATACTGCGAGTTGCAACCACACTAGGCACTCGATTCTGTAAAGAATTTATATTTATAAAAGTAAGTAGGATTATGAACTGTAGGCTTATTCATTGAATATATCCGATTTAACTAACTGTGTAACCTTTTTATGTTTAGTAGACAATCACCTCTGTACGACGTATTGGCATGGCTGGCAAATTATTGTAATATTGAGATTTAGATTATGAGTCCGCACCTACCGCAGCAGTCTTTGGAAACGATTTAATTACGAAGTCCGATTTTTCAGTTTTATTTCACGGTCAACTACGAGTAACATTGCCTTTACGAAAAAGCCATTGTCAAGCGTCTGATAACGAATAATTAAACGTCCACGTTCCAGATAAGCAAACACAATTGCAATCACAATCACCATCATACAGATAGAATAATTAACATATTTAAAATAACAATATATTTTTTTTATTTATTTTATTTATTTTATATTGGCGACTGCGTGTCGGACTTGTTATTTTGTCATTTGTTACATTGTTCTCTTTGTTTCATGTAAAAAATCAACTTTCTGGACCTGGACGTCAATGTATGAGAGATAACAAAATCATCTGAAGATATTTTCCAATTCTGAAATTTTGCGGGAAGACGCAATGAAACTTCCAGCAAAATAAGGTAAGACGCAGCACCTTTGCATTGGTAGGCTTGACCAGACGTATAATTCAGTGTATTAGCTTTTCAGTAAATTCTGTAGTGTTTCTTTTCTACATAACAGTTTCAGTGACAAATTTCATTCTCAGTACTTTTCCCTAAACAATAACGTATGCAACAATACCAATACACGAGTGTACAATATGGCCGACTTCTGTACGATATCATGTAACATGGCCAGCAGCCATTACCAATAATCTCAAATTCAGTTTATATTTTTAAATTAACAGACAGTCATTGTTGCTACGAGCGATTCATGCTCAACTACATTTTATTTTAAAATCAGTGTCAAAAATTTTCTTGAAAAATATATCACGTGTGGCATGGTAATAACTAGAAAACAATACGCAAAAATGGAACAGCAAGGACGTACTATTCAGACGCAATCCGACTCGGACGTGAGACAAGTGTTAGAAAATGACTTTACGACAGCAACCGGTAGTGACGATTCATCAAACATTGACGCAAGTGTTGACGAAAATTTTGACAATAGGCCGTCCACTACAAAAATTTCAAAATCTCAATCAGAGCCCATGTTAATGCATGACGTCACGTCTAATGACGCGGCGGGGGCAGAGACCTTGCAAACGGTAAACATTGCCGACATGTTACAAATGCTAATGAAACAAAACGCCGAAAACATGGCAACCTTAAATGAACAGTTAAAAACACAAAATGACGAAATCAAATCTGATCTCATAGCAATCAAGATAGGTAATGACACTTTGTGTAAACGTGTGGAACTTATAGACGCCACACTGACCAAACAGATGACCGAACTCAGTACTAAATTTTCCCAGCTCAATACGAGACAAGAAAAGACTACAACTGACGTAGCACTTTTACAGACACGACACAAGTAAAAAACCTTAATGTCACGTGTGAAGTTCTTACTGAACAAATTCAAACATATCCTTCAGTACATGACAGCCTTGAAAAACGAATTACTGACGTACAGAATAAATTTGACAATGTTGAACAACACCTGACTGACATCTTACAATCAGATGCCACAGCTCATTTTCAAAATATTAATAAAGAATTTCATGATTGGGTTGAGAACAAAGACAAACATTTTGATAGATGCTTACGTGAAATTTACCAACAATTGTGCACGACTCCGTAGCGCAATACATTACTAATAACAAACAGCTGATCAGTGACGCAGTACAATCCGTCACTGCACCCATGAGACAATTCACCGATCAACTACAGTCTGAATGTAACGAAAATATCAGTCAAAATGTACAGTTCAGAAACCAATATACATTCGAGTATGATACACACATTCCGCACACGACAAATACACAAGAACAAAACACACCACGACTACAACACATACCACGATGTGGAAACACAAACACAAGTTATTATCATGGTAAACCACAGCAACATTATCGTAATTACTCGCCAGCTGAACATACCAGTAATTACAGTGGAATAAATCCATATCACAATGCGAAGGAAGATGAAAGCTTAATGAAACACAGGCAATTTCAGATTTTTATCCCAGAAAAACGAACCATTCATCCGGTGATTTTTCTTAAATCTTTTAGTAACGCATTTCCACGCACTTGGAGTGACCGGAAAAAGATTTCATATATTGTCGGTTACATCCAAGGCGATGCAGCTGTCTGGGCATACAGTCAAGCTGACGTATGTACCACGTACAGTGAGTTTGAGCGTGCTTTTCTGAACAAATTCTGGTCGCAATCCGTACAGGAGCGACTCAGAAGACAAATTTTAGAACCTGAAACTTTTAACAGTAAAAATGGTAACTTACGCAGATATTTTGAAAAATACTTGAACAAGGGACATTTTTTAGACGAACCAGTCGCAACGCGTGATATACTCCGAGCGTTGAAGGCCAAATTGCCTTTCAACATTAAGGAAAAACTTCTACATATCCCGGATGACGATTCAGATTATTTTTTAACAGCTTTAGATTCGGTTGACATGTTACTTGAAGATCAGCGCTTCGCGCGGCAAAACAGCAGCCACAATGTTTACACTAGTGGTATGCAAAACATGCAGGCTTGCCAACACAATTCTGGCGCGCCCACAGTTGGATACGCGGTACAACAAAAACAGCAAACTCACATGCCGTCTCAGTACGGAAATCAAAATCAACACGCGTATTCCAATACAAACAATAGTTACAACAGTAATAACATTTCATGCGGCAATCCATACAAAAGGCACCGCGGTAATAACTACAACGGTAACAACGGATACAAAGGTAATAACAAAAACACAAACAGAAATAGAAATAATAATAACTACGAGCCAAGACAGCATCAAGGTTGGACTCGTAACGATCAGTACTTTCATTCAAACTCTGCTTTACCACAGCAGCCACCAGGTCAAAATTGGAGCATACCTTACGACCGACAGGTAAGTTATAATGCGCAACAGCAACAACAACCGCAAAAGTTTGGAGATCATAATAGGCAATATCCGAATGTGAATATAATAGAAATGACACCTGATGCACAACCTCAATCTGTGTCAGTACCTAGTACAAATGATAATCCAACAAACTAGAAACAGTCACTACTTTGCCCCAGGTCGTGGCTGAAGAATTCTTGGGGGGCGACTTCAATGTTAATCAGTTATTTGACACCACACTTGAACAACAGAATAATGATATGCCGAGTAATTCTAAACAAAAACTACCTGTTTTATTTATAAGATACAACCACAATAACAATATATCAGATGAACTTTTACAAGACAGTACACAATGTCGTTTAAACACAAATGAAATTGTTTTAGCATCTACTACTGGTGTAGTAGGTGGGATTCCAACTACTATTATCCTAGATACAGGTGCAGCTGTAAGCGTTTTCTCTTTTAATTTCTATAAAAAGATGTGTGAATTGGAACCTGTGCCTGAGTTTCCTGCCCAAAACTGTAAAATAACTACTGCACTAGGTAATAAGTCATGTAGGGTTACGAAGCAAGTTTTTGTAAACGTTAAAATAGGTAATGGAACCGTACAATGGCCATTCCTGGTTGTACAAAACCTTGTGACAAATTGCATATTAGGAATAGATATTATGAGCGAGAAGGACTGCATTATAGACTTCTCCAAAGGTAAATGTATTTTAAATGATAAAGGCAGTGTAATTATTATTGATTTGGACAGGAGAACTCTAAAGCATGACAAACACTGTATAGGGTACAAGGTTCAGTTAGTACTTGACAATGACATTCAAGACACGCACACACACTCATCTGACACAGAGCTAATGGACTTGAAAACATTGCTTGATCATAAGATAAGTGAAGCTACAGCTCTCAGTGTACATGAACGTATAAAACTACAGGAAGTGTTATCCAAATATTTACAAGTTTTTACCAAACGATTAGGTGTTATCAACACGTATGTGTACAAGATTGAAGTTAAGCCTCACAAGATCTTCTACCATAAGACATATAACGTACCGTTATCTCAACGACCTACTGTGTGGCAAGAATTAAAACAAATGTTAGACTGGAAGGTCATTGAACCATCCACCTCACCTTATTGTAGTCCTCTACTTGTTGTCAAAAAATCAAATGGAAGCATTAGGTTAGTGTTAGACGCACGAGCTATTAATGAAATAATTTTACCGGTTCACACAAAACCTGAAAATTTAGAAGAGCAATTACAGGAATTTCTAGATGCAAAATATTTTTCCACAATAGATCTCGCTAATTCGTTTTGGCAGGTGGGTATCACTCCTGATTCTCGGAAATATACTGCATTTATGTTCGGGGGGCGAACCTATCAGTTTTGTGTTCTACCCTTCGGACTGAATGTCAGCTCTGGGGTATTCATTACAGCCCTGGATACCGTGCTTGGCGACGATTTAGTTGAGACAGCCACACACTATGTAGATGATATACTGATAGCTACACAATCTTGGAATGAACACGTTGACACACTTCAAAGAATTTTAGAAAAATTTGCACAAGCTGGAGTCACAGCGAACCTAAGAAAATCAAAATTTGGTTGCAGTGAGATAAAGTATTTAGGACATATCATTAATTCACAGGGCATACGTCCGGATCCCAGTAAATTAGATGCTATCAGAAACTTTCCTAGCCCTCGAACTAAAAAGCAGTTAAAATCATTCCTTGGGCTATGTTCATTTTTCAGACGTTTTTTGCCACAACCACTTTTGAACAGTAAACATCTGCTAAATCTACTCAGAAAGAATCAAGTTTGGATCTGGTCGGAACAGTGCCAGAATGACTTTAATACAATTAAACATGCTTTAGTGAATGCTAACATTTTGAGCCATCCAGATTTCAATTTAGATTTTTGTATGACTTGTGACGCTTCACGTACTGGCTTGGGCTGTTGCTTATTTCAAGTTGTAAAGAATAGAGGGGACGAACAGATAAGAATTATTGGGTTTGCGAGTCGCACTCTAACTGAATGTGAGCGTACATACTCCACTACTGAGTTAGAAACACTTTCCATAGTATGGGCATTCAAGAAATTCAATTATTATTTATTTGGAAAACATACGGTAATTTACACCGATCACCAGGCCCTGACATTTTTGGTAACTTGTAAACTTGTACATCCTAGACTATCACGATGGGCAGTTACACTTCAGAACTACTCTTTTGAAATTAAGTACATAAGAGGTAAGGACAACACCATTGCAGACACTTTGTCTAGACTTCCACAAGGTATGAATGATACCAACAGTGACTTAGAAAATATAAATGACTACAGGATTCTCTTAATGCAAGACAAGCAGTATCACCAATATTATATTGATATGTGCA
This sequence comes from Schistocerca serialis cubense, assembly GCF_023864345.2. NCBI lineage: Eukaryota > Metazoa > Arthropoda > Insecta > Orthoptera > Acrididae > Schistocerca > Schistocerca serialis. The sequence goes on from NC_064640.1 coordinate 520,804,791, forward strand.
GAAACATGGCTGAATTACACAAATCTGATCCTCACTGGTATAAGATAATAACATTACTGGTAGAAAAACACAATCATCCTTTGACTAAGTATTACAAGTTACACAATGATGTGTTATTTTACCGCCGACATCCAAATGCTACTAACTGGTGTGTATGCATTCCCAAAGAGTCTGAACGTAATCTAATTTGGCACACACACTTAGTTTGGGGTCATTATGGGACGAAAAAGTGTTTGGCAAAGCTCAGCACATACTGTTATTTTAGCAATATGAGAAGAAAAATTTACAGGGAACTAAAAACATGTGTCATATGTCAAAAATCAAAACCTCAGAATTTATCCACAAAAACAGATTTACATTCTATTTTACCTAGTAAACCCCTGGAAATTCTGTGTACTGACATCAGTGGACCGCATCCAGCAAGCTCTGGAGGCGTCAAATATATCTTAGCTTTTTACGATATATTTTCTAAACATGTAAAACTTTATGCTTTAAAATCCGCCACTGCAAATGCTATAATACGAAGAGTCTCAAGTGATTACCTGACGCACGTGGGAAAACCTAAAGCAATTCTATCAGATAATGCAGCATACTACTCTGGGTACAAATGGAGAAATTTCTTGAAGGACAATAACATTAAAAGTATATTTATTTCGAGGTTTAGTCCACAATGTAACGCGACTGAGAGACTTTTCCGAGAATTAAATCGATTCATGAGGACCTATATTTCATCAAAACATACTAATTGGGTGTCCTACCTAAGTCTTTTCGAAGACGTACACAATAACTTGAATATTTACGATACGAATTACACACCTAACGAGATCATGTTCAATTGCAAACAGAACGATCAGTGGATAGAACCATTACCTAAGTTTTCGGACAAGGAAATCACACCTGAACAGAAAATAAAAGAAGTATTGACTACATTGACACATCACGCACAAATACGAAACAAACATCACAGAAACATAATAAAAAGAAAACAAAAATTCGAGGTAGGAATGCTTGTACTACTTCGTACTCATCATAAATCTGTAGCACTCAAACGACGCAACGCTAAGTGGCGTCTGCTATATGAAGGACCTTATATAATTGTTAACATACCGCATCCTGGTGCGTATCTGTTACAACATCCTAGAACTAACAAAATTATTGGGCTATACGCACACCGAGATCTTAGAGCATTTCATGCTGAATAATGTCAAAGTCATACCCATCAAAATATTGCTAAGCAACTCGAAAAACTCTGTTGTTACAACACAGATAATAAGTAGTATAGAAATTTTCATTTCAGCGGTTCCAGTGACGCAGTTGAAGACAGAAGAACTCTTCTTTCAGCGCGCGCCTCCACCTGAAAGACGGAATATTAAAGTAAAATTTATGATTACGTAGCAGTGGATGACATATTAATTTTTCACGGAACATTTGTTACTGAAGGTACCACTGACTTGGTGTGACACCTGACGAACTGACAGACGTCATCTGTGAAGCGATCTTTTACTTTGAGAAATAGATTAGACACACATCTCTCAACACGAAAAGCATCTATCAGTAGTCAAGGCCACACAGACACTCTACACACACGCACAAAACGCGAGGAATCGAACATTTTCTCTCTCTTACTACTTTGAATATTTATTGAGTAGTGAAAACGCCTGGTCTTGCCTACTGATGTAATGAATGTTGTGTCTAACCTATCTTAATTTCAGATGACATCACAAAAAACATCGATAATATCCCAGCAAAACCGCTAAAGAGGATGTAAATATCTGCAATTCATGAAATCAAATGTGACACAATGTAATAACCTATAGCGATGTAATGATGATGTAAACATGTTTATGTGCAACTATATTATGTTTATGCTAAGAAAATATGTGACGTGTGTATGTATAATTACTTTTTTTTTTAACTGATGTATAGTGCAACTGTTACTATGTAAAAATTTGAACAAAACGAGTGCCAAAAAGACATTGCATAGTGAACCACTGTTCACGGACATTAACGAACATTACTAACTCTGCAACTACGCGGAAACCTATGTGAAAGAAACTGTTAATGCCATTCATTATGCAGCGTATCTATGTAAACGCGATGAACGATTTCCTTGATTAATAACTACGAACATTTAGGTGAGCTATATTCAGCAAAAAACTGAAAATGTGAAGTGCATAATTCGTGCATCGTCGAGTGACATTACTACAGTACCCAACTTCAAGATGTTAACTGGATTAAATGGACACAAAGTGCCTATCCAGAAAACAACACGATGGGTGGAAGAATTTTGGTTGGAACTTCAGGGAATGAAATGTTCTCGAAATGTGACGGACACTCTTACCTGGACTGTCCAAGGATCGACGCCAGCTATGTGCCGTCCGAGGTTCTGCAGCCAAGCTTCCACGGAATGTAAAAAACGAACTGCACGTGGACCAATTACTCGACGGGTCACGTCTGATCTGTAATAAGCAATGCTTTTAGTCACAACGAACTGCATCACTACGACTATAATGGAAATGAGAAATGGACACGCTTATGTATTAATCACGCTGTTATACAACGATGTTACTGTGATCAAAAAACTTTACCACGACGATACTAACCTGTAAAAAATTATTGTGCAGCAGATGAATATGAACTGTAATAACGACACGACGTGTATAGGTCAACGCACCTGAAAAATACGGACATTTTTCTTTGAAGTATTTCAAAACAATACTATGTAACTAAGAACATTCAACAATCTAAGTTGTATTGTGTTATAACAAATATTGTAAATTTAAAACTAAGTTACCTGTCATAGAATGTAGTCTTCATATGTAATCTTGGTTGAATATTTTCTTTGTGCAACGACTGAAAAATGCGCGCACACGAACAATATGATCTGCGATACTGTGCCGCGTGATCTAACTGTACGATATAACGGCAGTGCCGCAGTTACACAGACGCTTCTGCGCATGCGCGCACTCTATCTGCCAACATAAGAACTTTTACGGCGCACCCGCGTCATTCAAATTTTGTATATAATGTGTATAATGTGTAATGTAAGTCATGTAAATAGTTGTAGATAACTTAGATTTTCTTGTGCCTTTAGGTGAATTGCTCGCCTGCAGGTGTGTCCTTTCGCCTCGCAATTCAGGGGGCAATATAAAGGCACATTTGCATGCCGAGCGTGAGTTTCCTCGGAAACGCGAAATATTAATTAAATAAATAATCAGTGACAAATAAATAAAGCCTATGGCACACAACTGCAGCGCTGTGTCGCTGATAAAACAAAAGCACAATTACGTTACTCTTATGTTTGATTAAGAAAGTGAGAGCTCTGGTTGAAGTGGTGCGAGAAGCACGTATTTTATTTTATTGTCTGGCACACCGCCATATTTCATGTTATAGAAGAATACTGCGAGTTGCAACCACACTAGGCACTCGATTCTGTAAAGAATTTATATTTATAAAAGTAAGTAGGATTATGAACTGTAGGCTTATTCATTGAATATATCTGATTTAACTAACTGTGTAACCTTTTTATGTTTAGTAGACAATCACCTCTGTACGACGTATTGGCATGGCTGGCAAATTATTGTAATATTGAGATTTAGATTATGAGTCCGCACCTACCGCAGCAGTCTTTGGAAACGATTTAATTACGAAGTCCGATTTTTCAGTTTTATTTCACGGTCAACTACGAGTAACATTGCCTTTACGAAAAAGCCATTGTCAAGCGTCTGATAACGAATAATTAAACGTCCACGTTCCAGATAAGCAAACACAATTGCAATCACAATCACCATCATACAGATAGAATAATTAACATATTCAAAATAACAATACATATTTTTTTTATTTATTTTATTTATTTTATAATGCCATGCCATGCTTCATCAGATTCATGCAGCTGACGCAGTTCCACTTTACTGTGACAGGCACTGCAGCAATGAGTGTGCCACAGTCACAGCACTAATCGGCACTAGCTTGCTTCTGTGAATGACTCCAGCTAATTTCCTACAATGGGCAGCCTTTATAGCACTCTCACCTGCAGCTCTTAACCAGCTCCTTTCATTAAGAAACTGTTTCTGTTATAGTGTTCTTGTTTGAATCTTGTAGAAGTAAACTCCTACCGTTCATTGTTACCATAGTATCTTCTTGCTTCCTGCGTGCACCATCGCACAATGCGACACTGTAAGTAATAATAATATTTGATGGCAAAATCTTTAACAAAGGAGGTCGCAGGATGTTACAAAGAACTCATGCAACCCTGGTAATCCAGCTGAGATGAAAATATCACAATGGGCTATCAATGAGATACGATGCAGTATCCGTGCTGACGGCATTCTATCAGGAAGAATACTCGAAAAAGTGATCAAACGACGAGCAATACTATTATCCTGTAGATAAAAATTGTGGTATCCAAGTTACCTGCAGCTCCCCTTTTATCTTCTATCAGTAAACATCTCGAGACTTCATCTATAGTAACGTCCATATGGGAGCCATATGAATATGCGAGCCATAAGTAACGCTTTACAGCACATCCAAATATATTTCCGTTTAGAAATATATATGACTTGCAGGTAGAATATATTTGGTTGGAGAATACCATCAGAATGAAATTTCTTCGCGTACACACACACACACACACACACACAGATATATATATATATATATATATATATATATATATATATATATATATATGGTCATTACAGCCCATATCTACCAATTACCCAATCTGTGTACTTAGTTTCGTATTTCTATATGTATGTGTGACGTCATGTATCTCTACTATCCTCCATCTGCATAATCAACAAAATCCATTTTTTCCCAAGGGGTCTACGAACTTGCTCTCCCAAACTTTATTACAGATCTCTGTCAATTTGGAGGCAGATGGTGCTGTAATTCTTACAGTTGTCTCTTTGTTTTAGCTTTCTACGAAAGTATACCAAGTTATCTCCAGACACTTTCATTTACTGTTTACGTCTGTAAAAATTTCGGCTACTTCCTAAGTATAAATACAGATAACCAGTACAATCATGTCTTATCCTTATTTAACCGTTTTTTCGACATTTTCCTTTTTTTCCACTTTTCCATATGTAACTTTTTATGCCACTCAACTTTTATACAGAATCCAGCACACCAAATTGCACATATATTTTCAAATGTCAACAGTAAGTGCCAAAGCCAATGCTAAAACACACACACACACACACGCACACACACAACACACACACACACACACACACACACACACACACACACACACACACACACACACACATTGACTGCTGCAGCTGTAGAGTACAGGCATTATCATTTTGTAAACACGCCCACACATAAACACACACACACAGACACACACACACACACACAAATTAAAAAAAAAACAGCACAGTTAAGGTATTTGATGTGTTGACTTTCTTGGGGGAGGGGGGGGGAGGGTGTTACCCCTGCCCCATACCCAAGACCGGAAGCATCGTCAGAGGTGCCAGTGGCATTAGTAGCAGTGAGATATGGTAGTGCTGGCCGAACCAGCTGTTGAATGCTACCTCCAAGATCATACATTCATGGAACCATGCTGAATATTACCCAGGAATTATTCTGCAGAAGAATACACTTCAACTGTTAACCCAGACTCTGAGCAGGTGTATCTTCCCTAGACAATATTCTAGTACGTATTTCATGCTGGATCCAGCACAAACATTGTTCCTGTACATACCACATGCTGCATGCACGCCTTCTAGCACCCACTGATGTGTGTTATGGGTCTCACATTAGCAATATCTTACACCTAATGCAGTAATATCCATCTTTCAGATGCAACTCCAGACTCACATTGGGACAGCCCCACTTAGAAGATACAAGCAAAATTGCATCCTCTTGGAGTGCACATTGCTTGCCATAGCAGGATCCACGTCCCTCCTTAAGACCTGGGGGTATCTGCCTCACAGCATACTTACACAAAATAGTGTAATTGGATAGTAAGTCCACTCACATCTATTAGAAGTTATGTCCCAGAAGACTAGGAGCAGATCACATGACTGATAGTGTTGAATTCATGAAATTTACCTTGTTGGTGACAATACCACGCTAAGACATATTGCAGTGTATGTCTTACACTTTCACAAATAGTAAAATGTATTGGTATGGGACCTAAACCAGCATCTTATGGCGAATTAAAGTAAACTCTGTTGACTTGGGTGACTATGCATACACTCCACGTAATTATATTTATCTATATATATATATATATATATATATATATATATATATGTGTGTGTGTGTGTGTGTGTGTGTGTGTGTGTGTGTGTGTGTGTGTGTGTGTGTGTGTGTACCAGCTAAGTACCCAGCATTGCTGAGGTATTTATTTATTTCAATTGTACATTAGCCCATCTCCTTTTCCCCCTCAATCTGTCCATCTCCTCCTTCACCAACTTTCTTTTCACCTCCTCCATCTTCTGTCTATCCAGTCCTATCTCTACCCTACTCAATGTCATCCCACTCCTCTTCCCTCTGATCACCTGCTACTTCTCCCTCTCTCCATCCTCTTGTCCCTCCTCTAATTCCATTTCCACCTCCCCATTTCTCTGATCATCTCCTTCTCCCCTCTATCTGTCTCCTCCTCCCCTCTCCCAATCCATCTCCTGCTCCCCCCCTGTTTTTCCATCTCCACCTCTCCCCTCTCTGTCCACTCTCCCACCCTCTCTGTCTGTCCATCTCCCCATCCTGCTAACTGTGAGCATCTCCTTATTCTCCCTCCTCTCTCCACTTTATCAAGCCCGCCACAATAGCAAGCTGGCGGCTCTTATCTCCACAGTATTTTTTTTTCGTTACTGTAGTTAATATTTGCGCCAAATTTGGTTGAAATCATTCGGGGGCTTAGGATGAGTTTCTTATCTGTAGTTTTACCTATGTACACACATACCAATTATATTTCACATATATTTAACATGTTTCACATGTATTTGTACTCGCATTTCACCGGTACCTCTAGCGAATGTCACCCTGCAGTTTCATTTTCATACAGCTCCATGTCAATGACGTTGTGTCACCTGAACTATGTGTTGTACGACAATATAATTTTTCACCTACATCCGGTGCTATATGTGGCTACTGTCCGCAAATTGTGTTGTGAACAGAGTCAGTGGTAGGAAATAATAAATTAAATCGTCATGAACAATATGGCAGTTTTTCACGCTTCTCTATATTTGAAGTAATACTCCTGAGCTGTTTTTTGTACAATGATATATTTTTGTAGGTACATTCAAAGACATACGTGGATACTCTCTGTGAAAAGTGTTGCGAATAGAACTAGTAGGAGCGAGGTAGTAAATTTAAAGGTGCAATATGATGCAGCAGTTTCTGACCCATCCCAGTGTTTATGACGTCCTGCCTCGTGAACTACATGTCGTGCAATGATTTAATTTTACTGCTACAGTCAGTGGTATATATGACTACTGTTTGCAAGATGTGCCACAAATGCAATTAGTAGTAAAGAAGTAATAAATTAAAACGTCATTGTTCATGCAGCAGTTTCACTGCATGAACATCGATAAACTTTGAATTATTTTCCTAATTTAGTGCGGATCATGAGTGAGCAAAGGTTTCGCAATGGTTTGAAATTATATTTAAAGTTTTTGAAAATCTCTAAGTTCTACAATTCTCAAATACTGGATGACTAAACTATGGGTTTTCGCATGTCATTTGCTACATTTCTATAACATGTGTGAATGTACATATGTTCCACATTTCCTCTTGAACTACTGGACCGATTTCAGCCATACTTCCTACACATATCGCTTACCGTCTGGAAAAAGTCACCATGGGGGTAAGAACCACCAACTTATCAAAGGGGTGGGTGTGAAAAACCAGTGTTGCTGACGACGGGCAAATTCCGTATTTCAGTCATCCAGTATTTGAGAGTGAGAGCTCTTAGAGACTTGCAACAAATTTTACACATAATTTCAAACGTCTAAAAAACTTTATTTCTCGTTGACGACCCCCGAAAATGATGAAAGGAAAAATTTTTATCGCTTACTACATTTTCGCTGTTCATGTAGTAATAGTCACGCAATAAGCATGATGTTTTAATTCATTGATTTCTTACTACTAACTGTATCCGTGACACTTTTTGCAGACAGTATTCACATATACCACTGGATGTAGCACAAAAATTACATCATTGTGTCACACACAGTTTAGGAGATATTATGTCAAATACTAAGATGCGTGAAAACCTGCAGCATCATGGATGACGTTTTAATTTGTTTCTTCTTTGCTACTAACTCTATACGCAACACATGTCTCATACACTATCCGGATATGCTGCTGGATGTACCCACAAAAATATATCGTTTCTTGACACATAATTCAGGGCATATGATGACGTAAATACTGCTATCTTTATTCACAATACATTGCTCAGACAATAGTCATATATACTACTGGATGTACCTGCACAATTATACCATTGTACAAAACCTTGTTCAGGACGTACGAAGTCATGAACATTGAGTTGATGGCGAAATTCGCTAAACATTCAGGTGAAATATGAGTACAAATACCTGTGAAATATGTTAAATATATGTGAAATACGTCTGACATGTGCGTATGCATGCAAAACCATAGGTAAAATGCTTGGCCCAAGCCCCTGGAACTATTTCAATCATATTTGTTAAAAATGTTAGTGACAGTCTGGAAATAAATACTATTGAGGTAAGTACCACCAGCCTCAGATTGGTGTGAGCATAATCAAGTGGAGAGAGAAGTACAGAGAGGAAATGGACAGACAGCGAGAGGGAAGGAGTAGATAGGCAGAACAAGAGGAGGAGATGGAGAGACATAGGATAGGGGGAAATTGACAAGAGAGGGTGGAGATTAGGACGTGGGAAGAGAAACGAAAAAGAAAGAGAGACAGAGACAGAGGAGGGAAAGAGAGCAATGAGAGGGGGAAGGAGAATATGAACAGACTGAGGAGGAGGAGAAGTGGATAGAGAAATGGAAGAGTAGGAGGTGGCTGGAGAAAGGGTAGAGGAGGAGATGGACACAGAAAGGAACTGAGAGGGGATAAAGAGGGAGAAGGGGAGGAGGAGACGGGCAGAGAAATGGAGGAGGAGGAGAAGGAGGAGGAAGAGATTGACAAAGAGATGAGTGGTGAAGATGGAATTAGAAGGGGAAGAAGGAGATGGACAGAAGGGGAAGGAACAGATGGACAGTGGGTAGGAGCAGATTGACAAAGTGATGGGGAAGAAACACATTGACAGAGAGAGAGGCAGGAAGAGGTGGGGGGTTAGGTTGTTTGGGGAAGGAGACCAGACAGCGAGGTCATCGGTCTCATCGGATTAGGGAAGGACTGGGAAGGAAGTCGGCCGTGCCCTTTCAAAGGAACCATCCCGGCATTTGCCTGGAGCGATTTAGGGAAATCATGGAAAACCTAAATCAGGATGGCCGGACGCGGGATTGAACCGTCGTCCTCCCGAATGGGAAGAGGTGGGCAGAGAGTGATGGCTCGAGGAGGTGGACAGTGTGAGGGGATGGAAGTGGTTGACAGAGTGGTGATGGAGGAGACGGACAAAGATAAAGTGAAGGAGGAGATAGAGAGAGATAGATAGAGAGGGGGAGGGAGGGGAAAGAGAAGTTGCAGTAATAGAAGAATGGAATAAATACACACCTGGGCAATACCAGGTAGTCAGATAATTGGTTATAAAGCTTTGTTCTCTATGTCCATAATTTCAGTTATTTAACATGGAAATCAACTACATAATCTTGACCTGTTGTCCTTTTTGTATAAAAAATGTATTTTGAAACATTTACTACAACCACAGAGGAGGCATAAACGCAGGACTAAGAACCTAAGTATATTATGCGTATTGGTTTATCCAAACGCATGTCTTTGTTCCACTTGAAACAATATTAAAGTCACCCATACATTATGACGATCCTTCATGCTAGATTAGTACTCTCATTTCTTCCATATGATTGTCAGGCATCTCATATTTTATAGAACTTGGCACTGGTATTTTAATAAATATAAATGGTATGCGTTCCTGGTGTGCAGAAAGCATGTTGGTTGTTATTACTAGACATAATGTCCTCACCTCTTGGCCCTTTGATATCAGCATTGCGCCCCACACCGTATGTTATAAGTGGATGGGAAATTCTCGTTTAGAAGTTGTGAGCAGAAGTTCATGTGACTGACAAGTGTTGTCATCATGACATTTCAAAATGTCAACTGTCTCTAAGCACTATGGGACTTAATATCTGAGGCCATCAGTCCCCTAGACTTATAACTACTTAAACCTAACTAACCTAATGACAGCACGCACATCCATGCCCGAGGCAGGAATCGAACCTGCGACCGTAGCAGCAGCGCGTTTCCAGACTGAAGCGCCTAGAACCGCTCGGCCACACCGGCCGGCCCATGACATTTACCCGATGACTTTTTGGTACTTGAGTGAATACTCATTATTAGTAAAAAGCATCCGTTGGTGGTCATATTGCCATGCTACAACGCATTCCAGTGTTTACAGTTACTAAGACAGAAGGACATGTGGTCTAAACCATCCTCTACAGAAGAAGAAAGGTAAATACTGTTTGACTTGTGTGGATGTGCATACATACCAAGTATAGAACTCATAACTAATTATAAAGCTATACCCTAATTGTCTATAGTTTTAATAATTTAACCAGTAAATCGTGTACATGAGCTGCCAAACAACACCGCTAACAGTTGTACTGTAAACTGTCTCTGGGTGGGTAACACTCTATTTGCTGTAATAAATCAGTATGGTATACAGTACCTTCCCAGAGATATTTCAATTGATTGTTCGGCAATGGTAGGATCCACTACCATGCCTCGATACTCTACTTAAAAAGGCTATCAAGATCTATAATGAGCTATAAAACCATGTACTGTATACCTATAGTATTATGTGGAAATTAATTTCACAAACAATTAACTGACAGTCGTAATCTTGGTCGTTCTGCTGGATGACTCTATTCATCACAAGCAGATTAGTATGATGTGCGTATGCGTTTTGGGAGTGTTGCTTTAACCGAGCATTTGCTAATGTCGGCATTTTCTCATCAGTCAGACCTATACCAGATTGTATTAATAGATTTGCAACATTATTAACATGCACCCTATCTTAAATGTATGGGCCCCAAACAAAATATCCAACAGGGTACTATAAGACGAAAACATCACATGCATGATTATTTACAAAATTATTTGTCGAATTTGCCATCTTAGAACACAACAATAAAGAAATTTAGTAACACCCTACCTACAGCCTTCTCCATCCGGAAGCTTAAGGTTCTGAACTTGACTCCAATATTAGCTGATTTACGCTTCGTCATCAATGATAATGATGTAGACGGACATTGTCAGAGGTCAACTGATTTATAAGAACCTAGAGAGAGTTGTATTCATGGTAAATACTTAACGTCCAACACGTTAAAGCTCATGATTTGTTGTATTTAGTACCTTTAGGTGTGTTTTTGCTACTAAATAATGAGTTCTTTTAAATAAGACTATGGGTAAATCCAGCAGCTTGCAGCTGACATACACGAGCCATGTAATAAAAAAATAATTTTAGAACGTTTGTTAAGGTCGTTTTAGTATGAAGGCTTCCACGACCGGATGACATATCTTCTGGTAAACCTTCCGGGATGTAAGGTCGTGGTCCATGAAACTCTTCAGCTCCTAACGTTAGGAGCTGAAGAGTTTCATAGACCACGACCTTACATCCCGGAAGGTTTACCAGAAGATAAGGTCGTTTTGCTGCTACATTCGGAGAACCAGCAAGTATCTCTATATTTGTAAGTGCGTGGGCTCCTTTATCTGATAGTCATCTTAAGGGTCAGAGCGAGTTATCTGGCAAAAGCTGTCACTCGCCTTGCAAGCCATTGAAAGAATTTTTGGACCGTTAACTCGATTGACACACAGCCCGTGGTTTTACTTGGAACCAATGCAATGGCTCTTCCATGGAACGAGCAGACCCATATACGGAGAGCACATGGACGGCCTCCGTCTGGTCAGTATTCCCAGGGCTGGCTGCAGGCTCTCAGGTGCTGCAACCGTGGTCCCCTGCTGCAGCAGCGCCGATAGAGACGCACAGTATCTCATGACAGTTTTTTTAGGAGGCTTATCGACAGATGGCTCGTGAATGCTGCAGTTCTCTACAGCTGAATTTTATCGTACAGCAGAGGTGCTCTGTTGCAATATGACTACTCCTTAGTCTCATTTGGATGGCAGGGAACTATATGCATACCGTGTTTCTATTTACGAGCCCTATTGTGACGTCCCACAATGATATTGCGAGAGCTACATATCTTTTTTTCTGCCTAATAGCCCTGGCGGAGATCGTGCACAGTCAATGTTCTCGAGGGATCGTATTTACGTTATCTTATAGCGTCGCCCCCGAACTAATAATATGGAAGGTTTTATTTTTATAAATACTGTATTCTGATGGATTAGTAGTAATGCCTTGGCTTTCCACTAATACAATCTCCCGTGTGTGTCTTTGAAATTCTATAGATCTGCCGAATTACGTTAACTGCGATGCTTGCATTTTCCTGCAGTTGGTACATGAGCCTTACTCTGATTCTGCATATATTAGAATCTAAATCAGGATGGCCGGACGTGGGTTTGAACCGTTGTCTTCCCGAATGCGAGTCTAGTGTGCTAAGCACAGAGTTGCCTTTCGGTACACACAGAAGTTGACTAAGCTATTCCTACAACAGATGAACTTACCCAAGTCCACAGACATACACGGATCACCCAGAAATTATGAACGCCTACCTAATAGCCTGTATGTCCATCTTTGGCACCCATAACAGCAGCGACGCGTCGTGGCATAGAAGCAGTGAGGCCTTGGTAGGTCGATGGAGGGAATTGGCAGCACATCCCCACACACAGGTCACCTAACTCCTGTAAACTCCGCGGAGGGGGACGATGAGCTCTGACGCCATCCTTGATGTGTTCGATCGGGTTAAGATCTGGTGAGTTGAGGGGCCAGTACATCGATTAGAACTCGTCCCTGTGTACCTCGAACCACTCCATCAAACTCCTGGACTTTTGACATGGCGCATTATCTTGTTGAAAATTGCCACTGACGTCGGGAAATATAACCGTCATGAAGGGATGTACGTGGTCTACAGCCAGTGTAAAATACTCCTTGGCTGGCAAAATGCCTTGCACGAGCTCCACTCGACTCGTGAATGCCTACCTGAATGTTCTCCAGAGCATAATGGAGCTTCCGCCAGCTTGTCTCCGTCCGCAGTACAGGTGTCAAGGAGCTGTTCCCCTGGAAGACGACGGATTCGCCCCCTCCCATCGGAATGATGAAGTTATCGAGATTCATCAGACCATACAAAGCTCTGCCATTGCGCCAACGTCCAGTGCCGATGGTCACGTGCACATTTCAGTTGCCGATGTATTGGCTTTAACATTGGCTCATATATGGGTCGTCGGCTGCGGAGGCTCATCGTTAGGAGTGTTCGGTGCACTGTGTGCATTTAGACGCACTTGTACTCTGCACAGCATTAAAGTCTGATATTAGTGCCACCACAGTTCGCTGCAAGTCCTGTTTTACCAGTCTGCCCAGGCTACGACGTCCAACATCTGTAATGAGGGGTGGCCCCCCAACCCCATGACAACTGGACATGGTTTCACCTTGGTTTCGCCACGTGCTGAGAACATTCACCACAGCACTCCTCGAACACCCGACAAGTCGTGCAGTTTCCGAAATGCTCGTGCCGAGCCTCCAGGTCATCACAATATGCCCTCGGTCAAACTCAGATAGATTGCCGTATTCCCTGTTCTATACAGGGACAGCACGCTCACTGATAATACATGAACCGTGCGAGTGCCTGACTAGCAGTCGTTCCACTCCAGGTGGCGCTGCTATTGATTGGAAGAGTTTGTATCGATAGTAGATCGGTGGTCATAATTTTCTGCCTCATAGTTGTATAGACACTCCACGAGACGGCGAAACACGCTTCTGGGCAGACAACCAGAGGGACGGAGCGAGGAAAACAGCGTGACAATGCAAATATATGATGATTGCTTTGCTGTATCAGATTAAACTGTTATTATCTATAGAGCTAATGTGGAGCTGATCATCTTTCCCTCATCTTGAATTTATACGAGCACCAACACGTAAGCTATGCCGTTCAGAAGTATACAAGTGGGTATCAACCCTGAAAGTCAATGAACAGGCTTAGATAAAGATACTTCAGCATGGCATCCCAGACTTGTTGTAAGGGTAAAAATCTGAGGACGAAGAACGGCGAGTCAACGATCTGTAAATTGCTGAAAACGGTTTTGACGTGAAGTGCAGTTTGTGATCTTTGCAATAACCTACTGGAATACTCCATTTGGTGCAGTGGTCCGATTGGTACATTAGGATCTACAATTCATGACACATAATTACGAGGACTGAGCCTCTCTTCAGCAGTTACCAATTCAGTCTTGTTGTCATATCCACTAACTACCGACACCATGATTCTACAACTTGCATGAGTATGGATGTCGAGAATTGCTGCTTCCCGTGACTTTTCATCAGGTCATCTACGGACACGATGGCGTCCATCTGAACGCCACAGACAGAATCGAGACTCATAGCTGAACACCACAGAATGACACTCAATATCTCAGTTAGCTCTCGCTCCTGAACATGTAGGTCTCTGTTAGCTGTGATATGGAGTCAGTGGTAAACGACGCATGGCAACTCGATATCGCCGTCTAGCTTGCAGCAAGCTGTTCCCGACGGTGAGTGGTAACTCTCTATAGCCTCTGCCTAGATTGTAGCTGTTGTCATCCGTCTATTCGTCAGAGCTAGATGAACCATCTTACTATCTATATGAGGTGTAGTCCTTCTGCAAAGGATCCTTTTCTGCACTTCCTGACACTCTGCTTTCCTGACTACATTACGTCACCATTCGTTCCGTAGTCGTTATGAACTGTCGGTATGATGATCCTCTGCACCTCAGGCCATTGATACCACCGTTTTGAAAACCAGTAAGATGGTAAGAAGTAGCACGTGCGCGTCTTCTGGGCATGCTTTGTTGCGATCTCCACATGATAAGTTCTGGTAACAGTAGATACACTCAACAAATATACTCACACCATCCTTCATTTATAGGAATGGCTTTTTTCTTTACATAAAATACCGAAAATAGGGATGAAATTTTAAGAGACATACCTCACAGACGTCGAAATATAGGAGCGTTAGTTTGGCATCATTCAGTATCCGTGTTCATAGTCTAACGTTTTATATTTCAGTCTAAAGTGACAAGGAAAATGAAGCTCAAAGAAGACTTAATGGGACGTTATTGTAACTTCGTACACGTTAGTGTCTTTCTAGGTTTCAAAATATGTATTACCTGAGAAAGTGTATCCGAAGAAGCCATGAGTTTAAAAATATGTCGTCGTATACACAACATAGAGTGGACAAAATGAAGTATTGCGAGACTAAACTAAAACATATACTTTTACCTTATTGCACTGATCGCTTTTCCACCGACAATTTTTCGAGTATATTTAACAAAATTATTCTTTATGAAACAATTTTGTAACGCTATCCGACTGATAATAGTTTACAGAAAGTTACCTTATACGATTTTACTCAACACCTGTTTGTTTAACCTTTAAATCTAAAGGGGGTGGAAGGGATGACCCAATAAAGTGAACATTTAAATTCCAATGTCTTTATTAGCTACCCAAAACAATCACATGAAATTTGACAGGCACCACTCGGGCAGGATTATTCAAGAGACTTACATTACATAACATCATAAGCACGTTAATAAATCATTTCCCATAAACCTTGAGAACCGCCAGTCAGGCAAACTATTTAAGAAACGCATTACATAAAATCATAAACAAGTTAATAAATCATCTCCCACAAAAACTGACAGAACCCACTAAGGCTGAATTTAATCACACCTTTAACAAACAACTCTAGTTAAGACACATTAATTAAGACCCTTTCAGTTTCGACTTTAACAAGAATACTAAAAACATATTTATTAAACGTAAGCTGTGCAATTTTGCAGGGCGAACCCGAAATTATTCAAATGCCCATTGGCTTGTAATATGGACGTTTAGGGCATAGAAATTACAATTTTGTACAATGATAAATGTGTAACGACAGAACCAAGGTCGAAGCTTGTAAGGCCGAAGATTAATCACGAACTGTGGAACCGACTGAGAGAAGTAATACATAATTTCTAATCAAGACGTGGCTCTGTTTGCAACTCCACGTCGAGTAAGCCACCAAAATGTGAACCAAGCCAACGCTACCGAAGAGGAATACACGAGCTCAGGCGAAGTCCACTACCGTTAAGCCAAACTTGCTATCTAAAGGGAAGCCCAGTGCTTCGGTTGCTCACTGCCTCAGCTCACTGAAACACATCCGACAACCGGTGGCAGAATAACTTTCCTTAACTTTAACATTTAAGATTTACCATTAAATTAACTCTATAAAATCAAGGCTAAACAACAACTAATTACACTCGCAAGTGCTTCCTTTAAGTAAAACTGTACGTGACGAACAAGCACTAATAGTGGAAAATGAGCTAGTTCCCGAGAACCGACACTCACTAGAACTTAATGACACACATCTGCAAAAACATCAATATTATGCGGAAGCAGAGCACACACTTAGTAAGAGACCTCAAATGAAATCGAACAAATATACCATCACATGTCTTGCAACGTCTTACTGTACCAAGAGCGATCACAATCACAGTTAACTAAGCGATCTTAGTAATTAGCGTACTTAACTGAGTGTCTTGATGTTAGGGCGATTTTGCTAAGATGTCAGACCATCACTTCGCGGGACCATAACAGTGTGTCCCTCCAAGGAAGCAGGCATATCCACACCTCACGAGGCTGCCGGAGAATGCATAGCGCCGGCCAACTCCCGCCGACTCCAGTACAACCACGCGACAACCGCTGCCCGGCCTCGGGCACGCCGTCTTCGCTTCTATCCGCCAACCAATCGCCGACTCTCCCACCGCTGCGTTCCGTTCTCAAGAGTTGTGTCCTCCCTCTGTACTCGCGGTCGGCACTCCCTTATATCTCGAGCCGGCCCAAGCCCAAAGACAAACCCCTGTACTAGGAAATCGATCGTCCTGATGTCAGAGATACTACTGGCGCCGCTCCCGCCAGGCTCATTACCTACACGGTGAATATTTACTTACATCATTATCGCAACAATTTACAGTGAGCATACCAAAGGAAATCTGAATGTAGGTGGAAATGAGTAGTCGTACCAAATATTTCACCAAACATAAAAGTAAGTGTTTAAGGAACGTGGCTTGTAGCCGACTGCAACGCAAACGGGTATGTAGAAATAATAGTAGTAAACTGTAAGGCATCGAATAAACACACTTTCTGCAGAACAAAGCACCGCGTCTCTGCCACCTACGTCAACACCAAAACCTAACTGCTGTGTTAAAAAAACATGCGCAGAAACGTGAAATGTATAATTAAAAGTGGTTACTAACGTCGTTGACGTGAAATGCAATGAGGAAATCGGAAAACTCTTCTACCTGAGGTAGTTAAGTAAACGTCAGATTATCGTGTACCATCTGCTAAGTGCAAGTTACTATGATTCGTTTAAATAGGAAACGCATGGCAATGAGAATGATTGTAAAGAATATTTGAACGTAAATTCGTGTAGCTGATCTCAATAAAGTGAGTAAATCATAATGATACAAGTATTACTTGTTCCCAGAAAACAAGTGGCGCACATCGTTCCAAAACGTAAGAGAATCGAACAAGTGTGATTCAATAAAAATCGCTAAGCATTTACGCAGATTCCGCAACAGGGATTGTGACTAAACTCTTTGCACTATCTTTGGGATGAATTAGTAGCTACCAGATTCTGTACATGCCTCGACAGATACTCACTTCACAAAGACTCGATAACATGTGTGATGTGAGTCCAGTACATGAAAGATACAGCAATTTCGTAACGTAAATCAAGAAGAAAACGTTAACCATCTATTACTTGTATGTCGTGAATCGTTAACGAAATCATATTGTAAGTTACCATTTCCTACGTGCAACCCAGATATACTTCACCATTTCACTGTCCAGCGTCCAGCAAATCGCGGCACTCGACTCTAAGCTCATCTTTTTTCAACACGATGGAGCATTTGAGTGTCTATTCAAACTCCTCACCCACCATTCTCCGCATTCATGCAGTGACGTGGTTGGTCTACTCATCAGGAACTCAAAGCAGACTTCCTAGAAGCCTCACAAACTAACACCAAAGATCATTAAATTGTTAATTAAGTTGTTACTAGTCGATACTGGGTGCAGAGATGAACCAATGCGATCAAACTAGTACGTAAAAATTATGTAATTTTAAAGTATCAATCTAAATACTCAAAGTTGCAATGTGAGAACCAATGATTAGAGCTGCATTTCATTAGTCTTGTTAGCGTTTAGTGATCTTACTAAGCCTGGTACTGTATGGAAAATTGTGGGCAAGCATACTCAACATCAAGGATCGAGTCGACTACGTCTGATCACTCCCCCCTCTCCTTGTGGCTCTGATTCCCACACATTTCGCGACCGAAAACGTTAGTTCTCAGTACGATGTACAACAGGACGACGTTCTTGACAACCTTTGACGCTTCTGTCACCCCAGTGTCTTTCAACTTCTCTCTAAGGACATGGTGGGCCTGTATCCCCACTGAACGCGATCACACTCCTTTGCAGTGCAGCACGACCGCAACTTTTGTTCTCCCGTTCGTACAGTTTGGAGCAACTAGGGATCGTACGTAACCAATTAGATGAAATTGGAGAGTGGTCGGAAGCATCGAAGGCAGCTTATGCTATTTCATGCTTCCTGTTTCACTCCCTACTGTGGTGTGATCATGGAGGGGCGCGACATTGACACATGTGTGAATACAGTGGCAAAAAATCCCTCTAACACTCCTCATTTCGACAGTACCCTAGGTGACACTCGCCCATATTTATTAACAATTTTAAAATTATGTCTCTGCAGAGGAAACCTGCGAAGTAAGCCTGAGAAAACCTGTGAAGTATATTTAGATGCCTGCAGGCAGGCAACTGACATAGCACTTGATACGCCTCTAATGTCCGTTGCCTGCCTACAGGCTTCTAAGTTTACTTCACAGGTTTTCTCTATAGACACGACTGTGGTAACCGCAATCTGGCAGGTTGCATTGTAAAGTGGCATAGCGAGCAATTGCCTACGGTGTGTCACAGAATACAATATACAGTCTTCAATGCTGACCATTGAGGATAATCGGATGAGAAACCTTTACGTCAGGGAAGTTTTATAGCCGCTCCTTTAGCAGCGCAATGTCTGGTGAAGAGCGAGACTGGAGCCGCTGCTTCTCAGTCAAGTAGCTCCTCAGTTTGCCTCAGAAGGGCTGAGTGCACCCCGCTTGCCAACAGCACTCGGCAGGCCGGATGGTCACCAATCCTAGTGCTAGCCCAGCCCGACAGCTCTTAACTTCGGTGATTTGACGGGAACCAGTGTTACATCGCGGTAAGGCCGTTGGCTCCCCTACAGCTACTGTTGATAATTTATGAACTTGTATGGGAATCGAATCGGGGAGTTATCGCAAGTAGATATCCAGAACCTCTTTGATTCTATTCCACACAGGTTAGAGGCACTGATTGTAGTACCCAGTGGCTTCATGCCAGAGGAATTCTTACAGTAGCATATGATGTGCACCTCTGTTATTATACTCACTGTGTACTGGCATGCACTATATCTGTGTCATAAGTTTCATTCAGTCATATGTTCGGCACCTTTCACAAACGTTAGCGTACAGCGGCTACTGAGTGCCGAGGAAGTTGCACATGGGTATATCATTAAATCACTTCATAAATGTAAATAAGAATGATTGGATTTGGACAACTAAAAAACTATATGGCCAATGTAGAAGCAGTGCAGTTGCTTTATTTCGAAGAACTTTTGTGGAAATTTCATCCAATACGTTTCGAAGTGAATCTCAATAACAATTCCTAGTGTTTAAACTCAATACTTTATAGGTCAAATTTGATGTCCTTTTTTCAGCAATCTGACAGATGCAGTGGTATTGGTGGATGTAAAATACCAGGTCTCTGGACAGTGACTAATCACGGGAATAGTATCATCAGAAAAAAAAGTAATATTGCGTACCATGGGTTGGTGGGTGGAAAGTTAGGTCCATTTACCATACAGGCAAGTTAGTGAAATTGGAAAGAGAATTGGATAGGTTGGAATTACATATCGCTGAAATTAGTGAAGGGCGCTGCCAGGATGGAAGGATTTGTGATCAGATGAGTACAGGGTCATCAACACAAAACCAAAAGGGGTTATCTGGTTTTGTTTGAACAGACAGATACAGTTGTAAGACACCGTAGTTAGCTGGCAGCTACTGTCCTGCAGCATCTCAGGAGAGTACATCGTTCGCTTGTGAATTTTTTAGGCGTTTCTCATTTTGATTTACCTGTGTGCTAAGTACTTTAATTCTTAAGTTTACTGCATGTTTGTGTGTATACTAGTGTGTAGTTCCGGCGTCTTTAATATGAATAGGGACTGTGATTGCCGTGTTTGGATGTCAGCTGAGCTAGTGACCATTCACTCACAGCTCCAGGTGCTGCTGGCTTCAGTAAAGTAGTCTGAGGCTTTTACCAATCGCCGGCCGCAGTGGCCGGACGGTTCTAGGCGCTTCAGTCCGGAACCGCGCGACTGCTACGGTCGCAGGTTCGAATCCTGCCTCGGGCATGGATTGTGTGATGTCCTTAGGTTAGTTAGGTTTAAGTAGTTCTAAGTTCTAAGGGACTGATAACCTCAGATGTTAAGTCCCATAGTGCTCAGAGCCATTTGAACCATTTGTTACGAAGCGGCGTCGTTGTGAGGGGCCAGACGTGGAGATCCGCAGGATGTGCAGCACATCCCACACATCCCAGGTGTCTCTCTATTGGTTCATTACTGTGACTGTCCTGGTTTCTGCTTGCAATGAGGTTGATCCCGGGGTAGGAGGTGGAAAGGCCTCCCCAGTTCGCCTGATAACTGATAAATAGGTTTCTGGTACTATATATGACTAATAAAGATCCTCGACCAGATGCAGCCCTTCGTCCAGTTTCAGAGGAAGCCTCTCAGACAGCAATATCCAGGTATTCACAGAAGGTGGTGTTACTGGTAATTTCAAGCTCCAATCTATGGTGAATAATGGGGCCCCTCAGAGATACGGATGCCAAGAAGGGAAAGAAGACTAGAGTGCATCCTGCGTGCATAACTGGATAAGTCATCCCAGAAGAGGAACAGATATTGCCAGATGTCATGAAGAGCAGAATATGCGACTAACTTCTGATGATGGCTCATGTCTGTACTGATGGTGGGTGTTGCCTTGGGTCGGAAGAGATAGTCTCTGGTTTCTGGGGGCTATCCGACTGGCAGACACTGACAGTCTTGTTTGTGAGAGAAAGGCAGAGCTCACCATCTGCAGCATCGTCGACAGGACGAATTTCAGGCCTTTGATGGAGAGTCGAGTGAAAGGTTTGATTCAGAGGCTCAGTCATTTTTGCGACCGTGTAGGCTGTAGATTTCTTGACTTGCAAAATACGGTGGTAGGGAATCGCGTTCCGCTTAATAGGTCAGGGGTTCATTACATCACAGGAGGCGACTACACGGGTGGTGGGGGTAGTGTGGAGTGGACAGGGTGGTTTTTTAGGTTAGAGGGCCTTGGGAAAGACTAAAAAGCATTCCACTCTCAAAGGGTACAGACAAACACAGGACAAGGGTAAATCTAGAAACGATAGGCGCTATAGATGGAAATTCTCGTAGCCTTGAAGGAATGATCTAGTGCTCCAAGGGTTAAAACTCGTAGACAGCATTGAAGCTCAAAACAAGGTCATTGTAGCGAGACTGAATACCGTAACATCTACAGCCACCAAAAATAAACGGTCATATCCAACAGAACACACACACACACACACACACACATATATATATATATATATATATATATATATATATATATAACTCGATTTCCATTAGTATATATATATATATATATATATATATATATATATATATACCGGATTTCCCAGGAACTCCGTTGAAGAGGAGCCAAAATAAACGAACCATTGTTTCGGCTCATCCGTAGATACACGACCGTTTCTGAGAAAACGGCCATCAAAGTTTTCGACTTAATTTGCATGTTTTTTAGGAGTTGATAAACCCAGCCCAACTGGTGGCAGAGTGACTAGCGTAATGACCTGTTACTTTTGCGTCCTGCGTTCGAAACCCAATTATTGTTTTTATTTGTTTTATTTTATTTTTTTCATTTATCCACTTGTGTCCCTAGAAGATCTCTATACAAATGTTTCTTATCGTGTTAGGGGATACAGTGGTGTTATATTAACTGTAAAATTACACATAGGTTTCGTAATAGGTGTCACACATTTATTATACCGTATATGTGTGTATAGTATTTTTATGGGTTATAATGTTCTTAATTCTCATACTTTCGTATTTCACTCCTGTATCAGTTCTTATATGTCATACTATATTCTTATTTTTCTTGTTCAGGAAGACTTTGTCTATTCCTTTGGATTATACCGATCACAGAAACATTCGAAACATAAAAATTTGGAACACCACGAGCATCGCGAAAAGGCAGGTTTGCTGGAGTGACATTTCTTCGTATCAGTCTCACTCAGGAAACAAACATCGTTTAATACTGCCGAAGATTTCAGGAGTTGACAATAATTTCGCGGCAAATCAAGCATACCGGATCACTTTTCCGAAACCTGGAGAATGCAGCTGATCACGAATTAAGATACAATACAGGAATTTCAACGAAAACAATTAAAAAAAAATTTTTATTCCTTTTTTGCTTTTGTTTTTTAATTCATTGACCAGACATGCTATTAGCAGACGAAAAAGGACACTGTTATTTCAATATAAGCCGAAAAGCTCCTTCTGAATGGTTCAAATGTTCGTGTTTTCCGCGCGCTACTCGATAGTGGATCGGTAGAGAGTTACTGTGAAAGCGGTTCCATGAACCCTTTGCCAGGCAATTAAGGTCTAATAATTAACTTTAAAATTTGAATGATGGTGAACTACCATGAACAACATAGTGAATTGTTTATTATACTCAAAACAGACACAAAGCCACGACCCATCATAGGAGTACAAGTACATACGCCAACCAGCTCTGCAGATGAAGATGAGACAGCAAAAATTTATGATGAGTTATAGGACATATTCAGTACGCTATATATTTAGTTAGAAAGAAGTTTAACTTTGATGCGAGACTGGAATTAGAGTGTAGGAAAGGTAAGAGAGGAAAAAATGATAGGAAAATGTAATCTCGGGGATATTAACGAAAGGAGAACCCGCTTTGTAGAATTTTGGACAAAAATAATTTAAGCATTACTTTGGTTTAATAATCATGAAAAAGATCATAAACGTGAAATGTTTGGAAACACCGGAATGTTTCATATCGGTTATGTAGTGGTAGAGAGATAGAGAGAGAGAGAGAGAGCTTTAGAAATCAGGTTTTGAACGCAAAACACTTCAGAAGCAGACGTGCACATTGACAATAATTTTTTAGTTGTTAAATGTAGAATAAAGTCGAATATCTTGCGAAAAGGTAGGAAATAAAATGCTCGAGTAACCTTAACAAACAGAGACAGTTGAGAATTTGAAGGAGAGCACTAGACCATGAGTCATTGAAACAGGGGCTGGAAGAGAATAGAAGGCGAATGGGTAGTTTAATGAAATGAAGTAGGGAAGGCAGCGGTGGAAAAATGAGGCAAAAAGACGAAGGCCAGCAGAAATGCTTCGGTAATGCAGGAGATACAAAAATTCAGTGAATCAGACAGGCAACACGGAGTATAGACGCCTAAATAATGAAATTGGCAGCATAGCGAGAATGGTTAGAGGAGAGATATAACGCTGTGGAAGCATGTTTACGGTAATGGTAAATGTTACTTATAGGAGAATTAAATAAATCTTTAGAGAAACAAGAAGCAGATGTACTTACATCGAGAACTCAGACGAAAACTACTACTAAACGGAGAGGAGGCGCCTGACAGGCGGAAAGTTCAAATGGTTCAAATGGCTCTGAGCACTATGGGACTTAACTACTGAAGTCATCAGCCCCCTAGAACTTATAACTACTTAAACCTAACTAACCTAAGAACATCACACACATCCATGCCAGAGGCAGGATTCGAACCTGCGACCGTAGCGGTCACGCGGTTCCAAACTGACGCGCTTAGAACCGCACGGCCACACCGGCCGGCAGGCGGAAAGAATACAAGGGTTATAAGTAATACGATACTGTGAGAAGAATTCGACATAACACTGAAATGAATGAATCGAAACAAGGTACTAGGAGTCGATGACATTCCTATACAATTATTAATATCCTCAGAAGAAATAAGCATGGTAAAACTATTTCACCTGGTATGCAGAACGTATGATACAGGCCTGATACCTTTAATCTAGATTAGGTTAGGACGCACGCAGGAACGCCATTAGAAAGGAATGTAGGTGCTGACAGGTGTGAATAGCATGAACCACGCGTTTAAAATGTTATAGCGGTAAAATACTAACACGAACTACCCACAGAGGAATGGCACAATTAGTAGTAGCCGACTTGGGGTGAGATCACTTCACGGTCCAGAGAAATTTAGGAACGGGCGATGTAATACTGACCCAAGATCTTATCTTAGAATGTAGGTTGAAGTGAGATAAACTCATTTTTATAAAATTTCTTGATTTAGGAAAGCATTTCACAATGTTAACTGGAAACCCCCACTGCAATTACGAACATACCAGGAATAAAATACATTGTGTGAAAGGCAATAGACAACTTGTATGGAGACCAGACTGCTGTTATAAGAGTCAATGGACATGAAAAAGAGACAATAATTTAGAAGGGAATGAGACAGGACTTCCTCTTATCTTTCATGTTACTCAGTCTGTACTTTGAGCAACCAGCAAAAGGAAAGAATAAATTTGAAAGGGGAACTGAATTTCGCGGAGGTGACAGATAAATTTTAAGTTTTGCCAATAACATCGTAACCCTATCAGATTCGGCAAAGAACTTAAAACATCATTTGAAGAGAACGGCTTGTGTCTTGAAAACAGGTTATAAGATAAACATCATTGAAAGAAAATATTTGGGCAGCAAAATAACTGACGATTGCAGAAGTAAGAGGTTGTAAAATGTAGATGGGCAGTAGCTAGAGAAACTTCACTTAAAAAAGAGAGATTCACTATCACTGAATGTTAAGCTTGCCTCAAAGTTTTTGTGCGCTGTGTATCCTCATCAATGGGGAACACGTACAACAAAGTACGATAATCAATACAGCCAAGAGGAGAACACAGAGTATTGACATGTGGTTTTACAGATGAATGCTGGAGATTAGATCACTAGAACAGTTAATCATGAAGAAGTAATGAATCGTATCGAAGAGAAAAGAGGTTTATTGTCACAACTTGACTAAAAGATGGTATAGGTTGATAGAATACACCTTCATCCATCACGGAATCGCCAATTTGGCAGAGGAGGGAAGCTTCGGAGTTAAGAATAGTAAAGGGAAATCAAAGATTGACAACAGTTAACAGGTTCAAATGGATTTAAGGTCCAATAGATATCCAGATATGAAAACAAATACACAATATGAACTAGAACGGGGATCAATATCACACCAGCCCTCATACTGATAACTACAACAAAGCTACCACATAGTTACCTCTTTACGGCAGATTTTTCGACAGATGGTTTTTGAAGGTCAACAGAATCCATTTATTTTAGACCAGTTCAAAGACCTCTGTGAGTTGCAAAGCCAATTTTCACATTACAACTTTACATCTACGCAAGATTGCCCACGCCGTGACAACAGACTTGTAATGCTATCCGTACTCTGCATTGTGAATAGTGCTCATCTCAACCACCTACTTAAAGAGTAAAAGTTATTGAATGTATTTCCGAATAAAACAGAGATGTCATTAAAATGTAACAAGTAATCATAGTACGTTATTCATTGAACAGCACAAATTGCTGTCAGAAAGGTGGAAAATTAATTTACCCCTCATCTAGCGTCTAGGTATTGTGTTAGTGTAATGGAGTGTAGCTGTTTCCTTTTTGCTATGATGCATGTCTTTGAAATAAGTAATACGCCAAATTAATCATCAATATATTTTCCTTCAAATCGATGACTCCCTCAGAGCTGGAGTAGGTTCTTGAGTTCATGTCTGAAGAAATCTGCTGTTTTGTCACTGAAGAATTCGCCGTGCCATGAATGAAAATCGTATTCATTATCGAAAGAATTCTGTTATACATTACTGTATAGAGAAATGGAAAGGTGTAAGACTGAGAATGCAAGCTCGGAGGAGAACAAGGGACGTGGAAATATCTTACATCCAAACTGGTGAATTGAGGGTTTAGCCATGTTAATGACATGCAGGCTTGCATTGTCATGTTGCAATAGCTTTGTTAGTCACTTTGAAATAGAAATGTCTTACAACTAAATTACTGAATCGACGTTTGAATCAAGCTTATGATGCACTGGCATGCACTGACATGTTGCAGCACATCTGTTAATCAACTTCAAATAGAAATATCTAACAACCACATTGGTGGACTGGTGCTTTAGCCATGCTAATGAAGGGGCATACGTCACCTGTTGCTGCACCAAGCTTGTACCAGAGATTAGAGTGTAACATCTGTCAACAACTACTACTCAGTCACGATATTATTGTACTTGGCTATCATCGGAAACACGCGGTGACGTTACAGTGAACAAGTACAGCGATGATTACGGAACACGCATCTCACTCAATTCTTTCTGGTCAGTTGTGCATATACTATCATCCCTGATTACCGCTAACTCGCGATAAGCCGACTGAAGAGCCGTCATCTCCCGCTGCAATAATATTGTGTTCGGCTAATACATAGCTTTCGACAGTTAAGTATAACAGGAAAAAGAGCATACTGGAAGGACGTAAGCCAATAAACGACGTTCCACCACAAACCTGTTTCGCTCCTTCTTTATAGGAAAGGAGCACTAATTGCTTCGAATAGGTAGGCAATACAAAGAGAACGAAGCACAATGCCTTAGACTCGTAACAGTCCAGTCTTAATTACACATACATTGTGAAGAGAGTGTAATATCTTGCGAAAGTTCACAATGTAATGCCCCAAAGGTACCACTTCTTATTAGCTCCAAAGAATGGAATCCTCGGATGCTTGGAGTAAGGCAATCACCCCAGTCTCAGCTGCGTAAAAGGCGCCACAAAGTGTAACATGAAGATTTGCGCAAGCGTTCTGAGGCACAAGAAATGTTAGAAATATTTTAGTCGCAGGCAAGGACAAGGACGACCGAGAATGGCCTCTCTACAGCAGGTTTGATAGCTGTTATTAACTGCACGCTGAAATCCAATAAGATCTACAAGACAATTTCCTGCTGAGATTGTTGTTGCCTCAGCAGTTTAACTTTTCACAGCCAACTGTCCATTGGAAGCTCAGAACCGGTGACGTGTGTGTGCCAGATGTCTGGGCAGTGTATGTTCCGTCCAGTGTAGTGATGAGCCTTTTGTTGCGGAGTTTGCGATGTCCAATTTTTATCGTAAGTAAATGGATATATCAATAGTTGTGTCCCTCTTCTATTTGCTGAGTGTATCTCGTTACACACTGTTCTGAATGTAAAGCGGTAGCCGATATAATAAAGAGCCAGTAGGGAAAGGGTCTATTTTGGTGCTGGTGGCACTCTGATGTCGAAAGACATCATGTTGGATTGGCACACATAGGTTCAGTTGAATCTCTGAGGAATTCTCTTAATTCTCAGAAGTGACGCCATCACTTCTGATATACTGTAAACATATGTGTAACTTTCAGAAATGTATTTAGTCTACACTGGACTAATGTTTACTGCCGGTGAGTAAAGAGCCCCCATAAACTTACACTCTTAAATCCACAACTCCAGTAGACATGATTCGCATTGTAATTTCTTTGTTTTTGTCGAGTGTGCTAATCCATCCTTTCCCGTCCTTGAGTGTCATGTGGGATTCAACCGATAGAAGCCTTCTTGGCATCTGTCGTGATTTTAGTTAAATGTTTCTTCGTGAGCAAATCAGACACCAACAATGATTAGCGTTAGAATCTCTTTCTTTGTTAATGCCAGTTTCCATGGAATTAAATGTCCCAGTGCAACATTTTGCAATTCTCCTCACCACTTATTTGCTCCCAATTTTCTCACTCGAGCTTGCTGGGAGCCATCCAAAGCATTGATAAAGCGAAAATCATGATAGAGGAAATGTCAGGTTTTTTACTGAGGATTTAAGTGGTTTATTTTGAATGAGCTGAAGAAATAAGGACGTCAGTGATAAAGATAGCCCACCACACACCAATTATAATCTATATAAATATCCTCTTTTACACTTCCGTTACGTAAATCACTCTACAGTAAAGCACAGTGATTTCTGTTCTCAATCTGCTCAGTAATAATAATAGTTTCCACACTTGCGCTCTAACATTATGTAGCTTCAGTTAACATTTAATCCACTGATAAGTTAACACTATGCTTGATTGGCACGGAAAGTGCTAGAAATCGGTAAGAGACTGTGGCTTACCTCGCCACAAGTGATATACCGGGTGTACCACTTAACTCTGACATGTGAATGAACTACGTCTCTTTCGATGTTACAAGAATATAATTCAAACAGAGAGTGGCTCATTCCAAATATTCCATCTGATTACGCCACTATGAATCACTTGAATGTCATATTCTAAAAATCACGATGGTCGCTAGATTTTTTTAAGAACGAGACTACGGTATTTTTTTCACCATAATAGCAGATATGCCTGATTCAAATTCGGTGATACGGTTATACAGTAGGTATGACAAGAAATGACGCGATGAAAACATTCTGAATGTAGGGCCGACGGCTTCACATAACAGAGTTGTCACTGCTAACGGATTTTTTATTTATTTATTTTTTATTTATTTATTTATTGTTCCGTGGGACCACATTTAGGAGAAGTCTCCATGGTCATGGAACGAGTCAATACATGAAATTATAACACGATTGTAGAAACAGATAAAATGAAATATAAGAAACATATTCAGGTGACAAGTCGTTAGTTTAAATAAAGAAAATCAAGAATGTAACACTGGAATTTGCTTAATTTTTTAGCTCTTCCAGGAGCTCCTCGACAGAATAGAAGGAGTGAGCCATGAGGAAACTCTTCAGTTTGGACTTAAAAGCGTGAAATAACCGCAGAAATCAATGTGGGACGCACGACAATATCCATTAGGATAGTGCGGCGAATTTTGGCTTTCAATGGCTATGGCAGCAGACGACCGACGTGCCTTTCCTAACAGAACGACCTCACCTGAAGCGCCTCTCCTTGGCGCATCACTATATCGGTCGTATCCCAGATGACAGGTAAACCGTGGCATGGTCAAATGAGTTCCGATTTCAGTTGGTAAGAGCTGCTACCTGGGTTCGATTGTAGCGCAGTTCCTACGAAGCCATGACCCAAGTTGTTAACAATGCACTGTGCAAGCTGGTGGTGGCTCGATAATGGTGTGGGCTGTGTTTACATGAAGTGGACTGGGTCCTCTGGTAAAACTGAACAGATCATTGACTGGAAATGGTTATGTTCGGCTACTTGAAATCCATTTACAGCCGTTCATGCACTTCATGTTGCCAAACAGCGATGGAATTTCTATGAATGACAATGTTTCGTATCACAGGGCCACAGTTGTTCACCATTAGTTTGAAGAACATTTTGGACAATTCGAACGAATGATTTGGCCAACTAGATCAGCCGACATGAATCCCATCGAACTCCCATGGGACATAATCGCGAGTTCAGTTCGTGCACAAAGGCTTGCACCGGCAACACTTTCGCAGTTATGGGTGACTATAGTGGCAGCGTGGCTCAGTATTTCTGCAGGGGACTTCCAATGACTTGTTGAGTCCATGCTACATCGCATTGTTGCACTATGCCTGGTAGAAGGGGGTCTGACAAAATATTACGAGGTATGCCATGACTTTCGTGACCTCAGTTTATTCCATTCGACACACAATGACTTACATTGTCCAGCTCTGGTCATCTCGCTAGCAGAAGCAGGTGATGGCAGACACTGAAGATACACAGCCGTCCTGAATGGATCCATGAACCGTCGACGACGACGTATGAAGTGCAGCATAACAGCGGACACATGGGTAGAAGTTTAGCCAGTGCATTGCGTTAGAATCTACGCTGATTGTCCCTCAAACCAGCAATGCTGATTTCATAACCGTCTTAGTTCTTATCGTTATGTGCGTATTTGTAAATGTAATGTATGTATTGTGGATAAAATAAGAGTAAAGTCTTGTCTCATAAATTTCTTAAACTTAATTTAAAAAATTTTGGTGTCCTCTGGTGGAGGATATGGCTCGGCGGTGAGTCACAAGTCACTTGAGGCCAGCAGAATCCCTTTATCGCTTTCCAGCGGTTCGTGTTAGATTCCCATGCCCATATCCGGCAGACGCTGGATGCTGGCGTCGAACTCACTGACCTCGGTGGCGTAGAGTCATTGTGAAGACGTCGGTCGTGGCTATGACCGGCTTGGCGTAACGTCAGACTGTCCTTGC
Organism: Schistocerca serialis cubense; assembly: GCF_023864345.2. Taxonomy (NCBI): domain Eukaryota; kingdom Metazoa; phylum Arthropoda; class Insecta; order Orthoptera; family Acrididae; genus Schistocerca; species Schistocerca serialis. The sequence goes on from NC_064640.1 coordinate 520,835,423, forward strand.
TGTGCACTCCTAGCCAAGTGGCTGAGCTATGTCAGGAGTTGATCGGTGGAATGGCACAGCCGTCCGCGTACAGGACGTGCTGAGCACATGCCCCAGCATTGGCGAGTCCGGGGTGTCTGGAGCTGGCGGCCACCCAGGAGGCCCTCAGTTCGACCCTCACCCCATCATTGCTGTAGGTTAAGTCCCTTGAAGGCGGTCCTGTGAGGATAATGGTGGAGTAGTAGCAGCCTCATGGCGAAAGCCAGCACTATAGTGGATGCTCAGTCGGTGACTTGACAATTCGATCTGACGACTAGCCTGGCCGGACGATCAGTACTTATATGCGCCAAAGTGGGCTTTTTGTAGTGTGGCTACCGCATAGGTCACGTTCTCCACTTGTCGAAGTGCCCCTTTTTTCTGCAGCCAGCTCATCGAGGGACAGGCGAGAAAAGACGTGTAAATGGGTAGCGTGGCACGGTGTTGCGTCGGTATACTGGCACCAGATGGCGTTCTTACCACAACCTTCTTACCTCGGGTTCGTGCACACTCTTCCCCTCCTAGAAGAATTTAGCCCTCGCAGTCTCTCTGTAGCTGCACCTCGACCTAGTTAACATTCACAGTTTGATTAGGGTACACATTGTCAGTCTTTTCGTCACATTTGTTTTAGAACTTCTTTTTGCCACTCATCGATGACTGAAACAGATACTACCATACAATTAAAATCTATCCATAGTTTGTATGGTTCCAGTCACTGACTGGCCCTGAAAACTAGCACTAGTCTGGCAAATAAATACCAGGATAGCTGAGATGTGTCACGACACTTTGACTTTTGTTCACACCATGCACACTTAAGTCCACTTTTACTTAATTAAGAATAAAATTCGGTGATCAATTGCACAGATATTTTTATCTTCTTCACCTGTTTCAACAAATTTCTCATCCTCAGAATCTTACACAATTAGGGATATTATAAATTACAAGACATTACTCGTACATTTCTGTTGAGTATAAGAGGTGTATTACAGAAACTTATTTGATATTGGTTTAGCAGATGTGAATATCTTCTTCGCAGAAGCATAATGCCGTAACATGCCAAAAATTGTGCATAATGTATGCGATTATTGTAAACACAGATCGACAGATTGATAATTTACAGTAAATGAGTCACATCTACACACCTGTCAAAGCTGATGCAAGGAACATACATAATAGATCATCAAAGTATAACTAAGTTGTATGAGGGCGTTACATATAATACATTTGAAAAACATTGCGCATTGATCTAACACAACAGGAATGATCTAAACTTCAAATTTGGTAAAAGAGACGCTAAACAATAAAGTTGTATCGATCAGTACAAGTGGATCATGTAACAAATCTTCCCAAGTCAGGTAAGAATGTTTATTCATTTCAAATTTTCTTAAGAGATTCATTTTGTACCCATTGTCAACTATATGCAAAAAGGATGGAGGAGGAAGAGTATGTTTCTTGATTTTGAGATGTTCTGCGGAAGTTGACATATATGAACTCTCGGAGTCTTTCTTGAGCAACCGCTCACGAAAGTGGGTCTTCAATGCCCTCCCTGTCTGTCCTGTATAAAAACAAGGACATTTACTAGATTTTATATTTTATATTTCCCAGATCTGAGAAATCAGTTAATTCAGTCACTGCTTCCTTCAGCCCTTCATAAAGCTTCTCCTCGAGGAGTCCAGAACATACTTACTGCCTACGACTTTGACTTGTCCATTCGGCAGAGCTGTCAAACCATCTCATAAAGTTGTTCGGCGTCTGGGAGGTATTCTACAACAGTATTCCCATTTGACTTGTCTAACATTAGAGTGTCACTTACTTGCTCTTTTTCACGAATTATTCCCCTTAAATCTATACCTAACTTCATCAATGTGTCACTCATCTTCATCCAACTAGTCATTGTATTCCTCACGTAACACATTACCTAAGTAGCCTACAACATCCTATCACATACTGTAACACTATCTACCTTTTTAGAGTCGAGAGACTTTGCACTAATGAAGCAAACAGTGAGATTTGTATAGTATGCAGTGTGTAAAAGTGTCTGCAGAAGACAGTATTCTTTGACTGTGTGAAGGTTAATGTTGTTGTTGTTGTGGACTTCAGTCCAGATACTGGTTTGATGCAGCTATCCATGCTACTCTATCTTGTGCAAGCTTCTTCATCCCCCAGTACCTACTGCAACCTACATCCTGAATCTGTTTAGTGTATTCATCTCTTGGTCTCCCTCTACGAGTTTTACCCTCCACGCTGCCCTCCAATACTAAATTGGTGATCCCTTGATGCCTCAGAATATGTCCTACCAACCGATCCCTTCTCCTAGTCAGGTTGTGCCACAAATTTCTCTTCTCCCCAATTCTGTTCAATACCTCCTCATTAGTTATGTGATATACCCATCAAATCTTCAACATTCTTCTGTAGCACCACATTTCAAAAGCTTCTATTCTCTTCTAGTCCGAACTATTTATCGTCCACGTTTCACTTCCATACATGGCTACACTCCATACAAATACTTTCAAAAATGACTTCCTGACATTTAAATCTATACCCGATGTTAACAAATTTCTCTTCTTCAGAAACGCTTTCTTGCCATTGCCAGTCTACTTTCTATATCCTCTCTACTTCGACCATCGTGAGTTATTTTGCTCCCCAAATAGCTAAACTCAATTACTACTTTAAGCATCTCATTTCCTAATCTAATTCCAGCGGCATCACCCGATTTAATTCGACGACATTCCATTATACTCATTTTGCTTTTGTTGATGTTCATCTTATATCCTCCTTTCAAGACACTGTCCATTCCGTTCAGCTGCTCTTCCAGGTCCTTTGCTGTCTCTGACAGAATTACAATGTCATCGGCAAACCTCAAAGTTTTTATTTCTTCTCCATGGATTTTAATTCCTACTCTGAATTTTTCTTTTGTTTCCTTTACTGCTTGCTCAATATACAGATTGAATAACATCGGGAATAGGTTACAACCCTGTCTCACTCCCTTCCCGACGACTGCTTCCCTTTCATGCTCCTCGACTGTTATAACTGCCATCTGGTTTATGTACAAATTGTAAATAGTCTTTCGCTCCCTGTATTTTACCCCTGCCACCTTCAGAATATGATTATATGTAATTAATGATTATATCTAATTAACAAATGTTTATAATGTTATGTAAGTAACAATAAGTATCTTTTATTGAACTATGTATAATTGTTTGTAAAGTGAAGTCAACACCAGCTCAGGGCTAAAGTTAAATATAGATGAAAACCAGTAGGGATTTACCGACGTTCTGGAAGGTCGAAAACGGTGGAGATTTTTTGCTGCTAACGGAAGCAGGTAGGAGAGGGGAGAAGTGGAGTGAGTCAGGCAGGTGCCAAGACAGTGTTGAGGAAGGTGACGAAAGCTTATGCGCGCTGCACTCCGCAGTATTGTTTAAACAAAGGTAATGTTTAACTGATTCATAGATGTGAGTGAATGGGAAGTGCTAAGGTACAAGTTTGCAACGCATTAGAGGAGATATAAAATTACGTCTGCAACGAGTGTTGGTTCCTGGATGTGAAATGGTCTAAGGCATCCATCACTTAGACTGACGCAGATCCCTAGGAAAGCCAAACTCATATTTGCGATGATGTAAGTCGCATAATTCGACGCCACGAAGACATGTAATAATACCCGTCGCTGCAAAACGATAACTGCCTTCAATGCACCTAAATCTCCAGCAACTGTGCTCACTGCGGCACTACTGAAATTAACTGTCCATAATTCTGTATACGAGCTGTGTTGACAAGTTTTTGCGTGTTTTGTTCAATAATCATTTAATTGGTTTGTTTTACGCAAAACTACTCATTTAACTTAACGTGTTCCATGTAGGGTTCCTTTCCTATACGAAAGCGAATGAACCCGAGAATCCATTGGTGTGAAACATTATTGCGCAACTGAGTGTTTTCTTGCAAAGTAAATTTAAATTATCACACAAGTGCAACGCTTAAAGCAAATGTGGAGAACTGTAGATTACATTGAAAGTACGTAAAGTAAATAACTGTTCTACCTAGTGTGTGAACTTGGTTATTGAGACCTTCTGTCCAAGAAATTACGTAAAGTAACTATTTCAATAAAACTGAGAAAAACCCAGTATAAAACTTTTTGCAATCATTTCGATACTAACCAAAGTATCGTAAAAGTATTTCTTGTATATGATACATGTTTCCAGAGGCAGTGTTGCTGATCTTACCTTCAGAAACGTAAGTAGGCATTATGGTCGTTCTGCCGTTGTTTTCATAGACCAAAACTTTTTAAGTGTGTGCATGTGATCAATTCTGAAAGCAGTCATTATTCAGCTATCTACGTGAATTGGGCTGTTCCTTCAGTGATAGAAATTATGAAAAGAGAAAAAGTTTTAATAAGAACCAAAATATAGTAAAGACCAAATTTGGTGAATTTGTTGAATAACGTAAATTGATTCGTCATTTTGGCTGGCGACCGTGTTTTTCAGTAATATTATTACTCGCAAGAAGTAGTAATCTGACGAAACAGAAAAGCTGCAACCAAGACTATACGATAACTTCACATTTGACCGAGCTTTATCCCTTACGTGGCATCTGAGGTCACTAGCGATTGTCTACATGCTATCGTTATATTTGTCTTAAGGTGACAGAACAGCACTTACATCGCCATGCCAGCGTTGTAATATGTCATGAAACAAGTACAAATTTTCAGTAAGAACTTGAACATAAATTATTTACAAGGAGGAATCCGCAATTCAGGCACAGCAATGGAATTTCTGATCAAAGTATCTGGAGAACTATGGCTTAAACCTTAGAACTTATCCTGAACTCCTAGTACCTAATAGCATTTTCTTCTCATCATACTTCCCTGAACCTCGGTACGATATCCCACTATGACTCCCAGTACTCCTTTCACTGATTACGACAGTTACCTGAGGCATATACTCTGCTACCAAGCAGACTGCACTTCGAGTGACCATGAACAGTATAACACAGCGTCATGGCCAATGATGCATTTTGCATCCATAGTATCTCAGCGCCTTACTATGCTGTTTTGAGTTAGTGTCGCATCACGAAAAGACAAAGATCCCGTACCGTAAGACACTGTTGTGACACCACTCACTTTAAACCACCAGCGCTGCAACACAGGTCTCAACTACCTCACTTTAAAAAACACCGACGGAAAGTAAATCACAAAAAAAATTAATGTAGATTAATGAAATTTCAGGAATACGTTTGTCTAGTAACCTATCTGAGTGATTAACATTGCAAGATCATAGATTAAGGGCGAGATAAGCCATTGGAAATATGAAATGCTGGTGTAACCGCCAGAATGTTGAATGCAAGTATGCAAAAGTGCATGCATTGTGTTGTACAGGTTCCGGATGTTAGTTTGTGCGATCGAGTTTCATGCCTGTTGCACTTGGTCGGTCAATAGAGGGACGGTTAATACTGGTTGTCAACGATGCTCGAGTTGTTGGCCGATGGTTTCCAATATTTTCGCGATTGAAGACAGGTATGGTGATCGAGCAAGCCAAGACAACATGTCAAAACCCTGCAGAGAATGTTGGGCTTCAATAGCTGTATGTGGACGAGCGTTATCTTGTTGGAAAACGCCCCCTGGATTTCTGTTGATGAATGCCAGCACAACGAGTCGAATCACCATATCGACGAACAGTTTGCAGTCAAGGTGCGTGGGATAGTCACATGAGTGCTTCTGCTGTTATACGAAATCCCACCCAAGACCATAACTCCACATGTAAGCCTAGTGTACCTAGAACGCAGACGAGCTGGTTGCAGGCCCTCAACTAGCCTCCTTCTAACCGACTTATGGACATCACTGGCACCGATGTAGTGCTAGCTTTCATCAGAAAACTCAACAGACCTCCACTCTCCTTCCAATGAGCTATCGCTTGACACCATGGAAGTCGCAAATGGTTTGAGGTCATTGAAACGAACGCTACAGGGCGTCTTTCTTGGAGCTGTGCCTGAAGTGACCGATTTGTAGGATTTCATTGTGTCGCTGTGGTGCCTACTGCTGCTCAGATCGCTGCAGCAGATGCAGTAGACGCACCAAAGGCATACGCCGAACACGATCGTCTTTCCTCTCGATAGTGCCAAGTGAACGTCCGGAGCCTGATCTTCTTGCGACTGTACATTCTCGTGACCACCGTTGCCAGCAATCATGTACTGGGCCTACATTTCTGGAAAGTCGTTCTGCAATATCGCAGAGGGAACATCCATTTTCTTGTAGCCCTGTTACACGGCCTCGTTCAAATTCAGTGAGATGCTGATAATGGCATCTTTGTCACCCTAAGGGAATAAAGCACTCTTGACTAACATCAGCACACCACGTCCAATCTCAAAGGTATCTAACCCTCACGACCGTTACAAAGTGCATTTCAAGCAAAACTGATTTGCATCCTCATAGTGGCGTGTCTGACGCCACTATTACGTTACTGGTGCGAAATTTGAACTGACATCATCGTTCAGTTGCAGATTCAAGCATACAAACTTTCGTTTATGTCACACAACTTCTTGGTGTTGCGATTGTTTTTGTCTTGTCAGCGTAGATTCGTGGATAGGAACAGAAAGTAAGCAGCGCAGAACCAGAAGGGAAGAGAAAAAGCTCGGCACATGACTGAGGAACTCTGTGGATGTCAAACCACTTCTCTACAAAAGTAGAACCCCCCTGGAGGTCTCCTAAATTCATAATTCAAATGACAATAGTATTTATAATGAATTACACCTTCAGTCAACTAGTATCTACATTCATTTACACTTTCCTGATACCCATAGTGTACCACTTATCAGCTCTCCTTGCAATGTCCGATGGAACGTCCTCTTTGCTAGCATGTCATCAAACATATCACATCATGTTACTCAGTGCATGGAGCCACATGATCTGGTAAGTTAACTGCGTATATACAACAAGTTTCTTCAGTTCGTCACTTGGGCCTTTCTGAGGAACCATCAACTGGTCTTTCTTTCTTTCTTTCTTTCGCTTGTGCATTTGTCCCGCAGGTATGCAGAGTCAGCATGGTTAATCGGATTTGGCAATGTGAGATTAAAGGGTGGCCGGATGCCTTTCCTGCTGCCACCCCGTATCCCCCATAACGGAAGTAGTTTACCCCAAATGCCTGCGACTAGTGTAATCAATGGAATATTGCGAAAGTGTTCAGATGTCTGCGAACCATGTAACTGAGGCGGGACGTGGGAACCAGGCCGGTATTCACCTAGGGGGATGTGGAAAACCGCCTAAAAACCACATACAGGCTGACCGGCACACCGACCGTCGTCGTTAATCCGCCGGGCGGACGCGATCCGGGGCCGGCGCGCCTACCCGAGTCCACGAAGCAGCGCATTAGCGCTGTCGCTTAATGTAGCGGGTCAAACCATCAACCAGTCTACTCCTGACAAAATGAAGACATGCCAAACAGGATAGCCGGAAGAGGACAAAACCAGGAACAATAGACACTAGGAACTCACTAGCTGTTACAGAATGTACATGCTGCTGCTTACTTTGGACTGCACTGTGGATGACGGTAGCACCTCGTTTTATCCTGTTTCTGACACCACTTTAAATGGATGGTGGGTCGGTGTGAGTCAAAAGCTGCTCGGTAACAGTAGAATCCCTTTATTATTTTCCAACAGTTCGTAATCGTGCTCACATCTGGCAGGCGCTTGGTATGATCGTCGAACTCATGGATCAAATTGGTGAAGTGTCATTGTGAAGGTGTCAATAGTGGTTACGCTCAGCTCGGCACTTACAAAGTTTCGGTCTATGAAAACAACGCCAGAACTACAACTTACGTTTCTGAAGGTAAGATCAGCAACACTGCCTCGGAAAACATATATTATAGACAACAAATACTTTTATGATACTTTGGTTAGTATCGAAATGATTGCAAAAAGTTTTATATTTGGTTTTTCTCAGTTTTGTTGAAATAGTTACTTTACGTAATTTCTTGGACAGAAGGTCCCAATAACCAAATTCACACACTAGGTACAATAGTTATTTACTTTACGTACTTTCAATGTAATCTGCAGTTCTCCTCATTTACTTTAATTGTTGCACTTGAGTGATAATTTAAATTTACTTTGCAATAAAGCACTCAGTTACGCAATAATGTTTCACACCAATGAACTCTCGGTTTCTTTCTCTTTAGTATAGGAAAGGAACCCTACTTGGAACACTTTAAGTTAAATGAGTAGTTTTGCGTAAAAAAAAACCATTAAATGATTACTGAACAACACGCAAAAACATTTCAACACAGCTCGTATATAGAACTATGGGCAGTTAATTTCAGTAGTGTTGTTGTGAGCGCCGTTTTTCTAAGTTCTTCAACGACTGGGGTAGGTCTGTGGCGTGTGGCGCTGAGCGTGCAACTTCTAGCCTATGGAGGTGTGGTGGTTCGAATCCGTCCGCTAGCAACGTTGAAAATTGGATTCTATGGTTTCCCATCGTCAGTTTAGGGAATGGCGGGGTTGGTCCCTTCCGAATTCCTTTCTTTCGTGACAGATTCCGCATCTCTTCATAATCCAGCCTCACAGCTTAAATGAAAAAAGTTGTATCGAAGGCGAACAGAATATCTCTTCGGAGATTACCAGCAGTAAAATCTACACGATAAATCGGTACGCATGCGACAGCATGCTCTACCTAATATGTTCCAAAACTCCGCGCATAAAAACATAATTCTTCCGTGGCTCGTACCTGTGGTTCTATGGTGATAGAATGGCAGGTTAAAGTTTCTTGTACAGCCGTTGGGCGAGGGGCGAGGGACCATTTGTATACCCAACAAGAGGATCGTCTTAGTGTCACTGTCCTACAGTACAGCTTCAAAATATAAATATTACACAATTACTTTTGTATGGGCAAATGGAGCCCATCGGCTGGTTCTTTTGATATTTGATCTTGCCTACTGTCGGCCTTGTGCGGGCTATGGGGGCACCAGTAGTCCATGGGTGGTTCCTTACAAAACCCCAAAAAATGAATTTTTTACCTTTCATACCAAAGCCAAGTCTCGGATTCTAAAATGGCTATTCACAGAAAATGGCTGAAATTTTTACGATAAATTCCTATTATCCCGATATCGAACAACTTTGAAAACTTTGTAGCTATCTTTATCTGTTTCGGAGATACAGACGTTCAAAGTTACCATACATGTACACATAAAATACCCAAGTAAAATTTGGTGTGAGGCGAAATCTAAATAACAAATAACCGCAGCAAACGGCCCAAATTTTAATTTTACTTTCTGTAGACATTTATACAGAAGTGCCATCTTCCCGTTTTCAAAACTCTTTATTCGTTATCGAGATACACTCCAAAACATGGTTTTTGGGTCCAAAATGAAGCAGCAGATTCAAAGATGACTATGCACAGCAGATTGGTGTAATTTTTGCTAAGATTCCTATATCAAGCAACCTTGAAAATTTTCTTGATGTCTTTATCCGTTTCCGAAATACAAAGTTGCCGTACTTACAGGTGTGAAATACGCACGCAAAGCCTGGTGTGAGGCGAAAACGTAGTTTATGAAGTGTCGTATCACGGACAAACATGCTGCAACCATATGTTGAAGAGCTAAAGCACATGCAAAATATTTGTGCACGTAAAATCTGGTTTGAGGTGTAAAATTAGTTTTGCGTTATTTCAATTTCACATAAGTAAACTATCAAAATTTTACAGAGCCCTACAGTTCTTTTCGTATGATTGACATGCTCTGATGTAGCAAGGAAAATAAGGGAACCAGCGGGAAAATGCTCCTGTCGGAGCACAAAAACGGCGAATATGCTCATGTTCAAATGATTCTGACTGAAAAGTTAGGGTTAGCAGCTGCTTCATTCTACCTTCCTCTGTACCTTCATAATTTTTACCAAAATCTGATACGCGAACTTAATAGTGCTTCTATGTCCTGAGAGAGGAGACAGTGACAGTGAGAGAGAAAAAGAAAAGTAATAAATACTGGACGATAGTAGATAGTGGCTGTGGTATAGAAAGAGCAGAGGAGGCGATGGCAGTGTGAGAGTAGGAGAGGAACACAGTGGCAGCTGAACACAGTTCACAGTGATAGAATAGTGCTACGAAAAGAATGAAGGAGACAGTACTAGTTGGAGAGAAATAAAGAGAGGGAGAAAGTTAGAAACAAACGAGCTATAGAATATGCTGCCACCACATACACCTTCTGTTCTTCACAAACCAGTCCCCATAGTTCCGTATCGGAACTCGTTTTTATAACTGAGTACTGCCCTGGTGGACAAAATGGGCGATATTTTGTCATTTGGGCTACTAAACAGAGAATTTTAAGCAATTTTTTTAAAAGAGATGCAACATCGATGTTTGGGCGATATTTTTGTTGGTCAACACGATACCTGTGTGACGCAGTCAAATCAAAGTGTATTTTTTGTATTGATTTTAATATAAAATTGTATGTAATGTTGTTTACCGCTCCATAGCCTTGTGAATAACGGAATTATTGTGTTCTGTCGTAACCACAAGCGCCAGAACGAAGATGAAGAACGCAAGATAAGAGAAGGCGGTGAAATGACGTCGGCCGATTGTGCGTTGATTAGGACCACACCATGACAGGAGTGGCATCTAGCCGAAATGAATATAAGCGCCTCTCCTTCCAGCCTCGACCGGACATAGTGGACAGTATTCGCGGAATATTACCACGGCCTATCAGAGATTGCTACGAGAACAGTTACTAGTGATACATATCTATCGCTTGTTTGGACTCTGTCTATAGCGAAGATCATTGGTGTTTACATGTCATTCATCGCTTGCGACACCATTGTTATTTCAAAGTTAAAAAAAATGGCACTGAGCAGTATGGGACTTAACTTCTGAGGTCATCAGCCCCTAGAACTTAGAACTACTTCATCCTAACTAACCTAAGGACATAACACACATCCATTCCCAAGGCAGGATTCGAACCTGCGACCGTAGCGGTCGCGCGGTTCCAGACTGTAGCGCCTAGAACCGCTCGGCCACTCCGGCCGGCTTAAAATGTTCAAATGTGTGTGAAATCGTATGGGACTTAACTGCTAAAGTTATCAGTCCCTAAGCTTACACACTACTTAACCTAAATTACCCTAAGGACAAACACACACACCTATGCCCGAGGGAGGACTCGAACCTCCGCCGGGACCAGCCACGCGGTCCATGACTGCAGCTCCTAAGACCGCTCGGCTAATCCCGCGCGGCTTCAAATTTAAGTATTGTCAGTCTGCTTTGTTGAAATAAAACTATTAATGTTATTTGCTTGAATTGTTGTATAGCATTCCGAGAATGCAGCATTCTTTAGGCATCCTATTCGAGACGAGTAGGCGGAACCCCACATTTGGCGATCAAGATTTCTAAACGAATCCAGTGCCTGATAGCCACGAACTTTTCGATTATATTGTGCTGGCACCTTAATTTTCTCTTGTCTTTACTTTGCAGGGGCGCATATTGCGTTAACAGTTTCTTATGATTTATGCTAATCAGTGTTTGCAGGTGGGCGTTGCAAAAATGTTCTTTGCTTTTTTTGTCTGTTTGTGGCATTTGTGTCTTCTAACACGCTGACCCCACCTGTCCCGCCAATGCTCAGGCGCGGCAGCTGCAAGCGTTAGATGCAACACAGCTAATGCAGATGTTTCAGTTCCAAACGCAACAGATCTCAGCCTACTCAACACAGTGCAGCAGCTACTCGCCAACGCTGCGCACCTTCCGGAACAAGCACCGCCTACTGCAGCTGCTATACCACTTTTTTGACAGTTTAATGAACAAGACAAGGAAGGGCTGGAGTGGCTGCACCAGTTCGATGCCCGTATGCTAGCTCACAATGTCCCAGTTAGTGTGAAACTTCCATATCTGTTATCCACAGTAGGAAGTGCAGTGGCCAGATGAATTCAAAAACTCTTTCCTAATGCCAGTCCGAGTGAACTTGCGTATGACAATGTTATCTCTTTGCTGACTAACTATTATGACCAACGAGTGAATGCGGTAGTAGCTAGGTATCAGTACTTTAGTTGCAAAATACGGTTAGAACAAACTTACCGAGACTGGGTACCAGATATGCAGGGTATGACAAGGAAATGCAAATTCAAATTTGCTTGCGGTGCTTTATATTTCAATGTTACGTTGCGTAATGCGATAGTGAACAGTGTACCTGATGTCAAACACAGAGAACAAATTCTGAAACAGTCCGATCCATCATTTCAGCAGGGAGTGCAAATACTAGATCAGTACGATTCCGGTGCCTTGTCGGTTCGTACATCTGAGCGGCCAGCTATTTGCCGGGTTGAGTCCCTTGCTTGTGACCGCCCTATTCGGCAACGGCAGTTTGCGCTAGCCCAGCGAGTAAACAACGTTGCACGTCAAGTAAGTAGTCAGTTAAACAGGCGGCTACGCAGGCGAACAGAATTACGTCTTGCCCAAGGTGTTACTCACGGCACAAACGCCAACACTGCCCCCTCGACAAGCTCAGTGTTACACTTGTGGTAACAAAGGACATGTACAATCCATATGTTTGCAACGGACCAAACATAAGAATTCTACCGACTCACAAATATCTAGTCACAAGGGCCATGCCATTGATGCAGTACACTCCAAGTCTGCAACAGGCATTAGCAAACATAGCAAGCGTGCAGTTTCTTGGGTGACATGCCAGTCAAACAAACTTTTTGTTCATTTACTTTTTTGTGGGAAACGTAGAAAATTTCAGTTGGATACTTTGCTAAATCGTCACACATATGAACTGTTAGGCTCCCCACGACTGACTAAAACTAGCACGCAACTGACGGCTAATAATGGACAAGATATTCCTGTTTTCGATACATGTACTTTGCCTGCCATGTATCGCTCGCATACGCGAACAATGACTTTTACAGTGCTACAATCAAGTGAGTGTGAGAACATATTTGGTTTAGATTCTTTTCATTTGTTTGGATTTAATGTTCACGACATTGTGTTGTCAGTGTGTACATTCAATACAAAAGTCAGTGTAGCTAGCTTGCTGAAAGAATTCCCTGAAATCTTTTCTGTAGGTTTAGGCACAGCTGACAATTTTGTTGCACATATTACTATGAAAGACAATGATCATCCAAAATTTTGCCGGACCACAACTGTTCCCATTGCATTACAGGACAAAGTCGCTGCTGAACTTAATGAATCGCAAGATAGCGGAATTACTGCGCCCATATCAGCTACTCAATGGGCAAGTCCACTGGTTTTGCTCCCGAAACTTCCAGGTCGCATTCGCCTCCGTGTTGACTTTATGTCTACAGTCAACCCACAGAATTGCCATGCTCAGAGGATCTCGTGGACAAATTAGGCGCTGGACGCTACTTTTCAAAACTTATTTTCGCGACGCATATCTTCAAATAGCGCTCGATGAAGAATCTCAAAAAGTGTGTATAGTAAATACACATTTGGGTTTGTTTAAATACTTGCATTTGCCTTTTGGCAGTGCTTGCGTACCCGCCATTTCCAACAGTATTTGGAACAGCTGACTGCACATTTGCCAAACTGTTCAAACTATTGAAGGATAATGTAATAGCAAGTCCTACACCTGAAGAACACATCGCAAATATGCGTGCTTTGTTTCGTATGTTATCCGATGCAGGACTAAGGTGTAGACTGACCAAGTGTGAATTTTTTAAACCTGAATTGCAGTATCTTGGTCATGTGATAAACAGTCAAGGTGTATATCCTCTTCAGTCACACTTGTTAGCCATACGTGACCTGCCAGTTCCTCGCAATGTCACAGAATTGCAGTCAGTCTTAGGAAAAATGAAGTATTACGTTCGGTTCATACCAGATGCTGCACGAATCGCAGCTCCATTGCATCGCTCGCGTCGCAGAATGTCCCCTTTGTTTGGATAGCTTAGCGCCAAACAGCTTTTCAAAAATTTAAAGATGCAGTACTCAGTGATCGATGTCTAGTCCACTTTGATGCTGCCAAACCAGTTGTATTGCAGGTTGACACTTCCTCTTATGGAATCGGTGCCATGCTTTCGCACAGAATTGGTGATAAAGACAGACCTATTGCTTTCGCATCAAAACTGTTGTTCAAAGCTCAGTGTAACTATTCAGAAATTGAAAAAGAGGCTTTGGCTATTGTGCATGGTGTCACTAAATTTCATCACTATTTGTATGGCAGAAAATTCTATTTCGTAATGGATCACAAGCCTGAGCAGTCGTTGTTTCATCCGACATCGGTTCCTGTACGAACTGCCCAGAAATTGCCACGACGGGATTTGTTGTTGTCTCAATACTAGTACGAGACTGTTTATCGTCCGATAGCTCATCATGGTAATGCGGACGCGCTTTCACGTCTTCCGATTGGCTCTGATACAGACTTTGACGCTTCTGATGCATCTTATTGTCACATCGATACTTAGGATTCTGAATTGCTTCAATCTTTTCCACTGAACTATAAGAAACTTGCACAGGCCATGGAGGCTGATCCAGATTTGAACGTTTGGCTAACATAAATTCGCACATCTTGGCGTCGTTCGTTGCATAGCATACCAAACCCTGTAGTGCGCCTATACTTTGCACATTGGCATAGCCTCGCTGTATAGAAAGGTGCAATTCTTGTTCAAAATGACAATGGACAGTCACGAGTGTTGATACCTAAAACTGCAGAAAGAAGTGTTGCAGCTACTTTACCAAGGACACTGGGGGACAGTTCGTACGAAACATTTAGTGCGTCGACACTGTGCTTGGCAGGGTATAGACGCTCAAATAGAACAGCGTACGTCACAGTATCACGCATGTGCGGAAAATCATCCCGCTCCACCACAAAATTCTCTGCATGGCATAAGTCGTTGTCGCCATGGCAACGTATGCGCATCAAATTTGCAAACCCTTTTTGGAACACTCGTTGGTTGATTGTGGTTGACTAATATAGCAAGTTTCCTTTTACTGTGCCAATGAAGTCGACAACGTCATATAGCACAATTCAGGTGTTGTCATCGATTTTTTGCCTTGAAGGCTTACCTGAAGTAATAGTGTCAAACAACGGCCCTCAGTTCACGTCAAATGAATTTGAAAAATTCTGTCAACGCAGTGGCATACATCATCCAACTAGTGCACCGTTCGATCCACAGTCAAACGGCGAAGCGGAACGTTTTGCCAGAACCTTAAAGCAGAAGATGGCCAAATTTCGCTCTGCACACACCAGGGATCGATCGTTGCAACTGATACCGTTCACACCCTCACGAAGGACCATCGCTGGCAGAACTGCTTCATAGTCGCCGCTATAGCACGCTGCTCCACCTGCTCCACCCTCCTCAGCATCCGGCGCCGAAGGAAGGCCACAAGTATCGCTTCGCGCCGCGGGATATTGTCTTTTACAGGGTTTTCAGCGGCAGCAGACGGTGGGCGCGAGGCGAAATCGTCCATCTACTTGGAGCTTGCATGTATCTTATTTCAGGTCAGGATGGCTTGCAGCGCCACCATCAAAATTAACTTCGCCTCTGTCTGGTACACGATGATCTTTCAGTCTCTCTTCCCCAGATTCACGGGTCCAGAGGACAGCGCAGGCACTGCAGCGGCCTGAGGGTGTCATCACGACACCGCGGGACGACCCCATGGGAACGGAGTCTTTGCCTACTCTGCCTCCTCTCGTCCTACCGATGGAGCTGGACCTGCCCACGCCGCAGCAGTTGCCGCCTTCATTTGGTCCATGGCAGCAGGAGGTAGACGCGTACCCTTCTTTTCGTTTTCCATGGGATGTTTCCGCCAGAGCGCAGGCCGAATGGCGGGGTACAGGCGGAGGCTTCACGTCCCCTGCAGCCACAGCTTCCAGCCCGACGTTGCGCCCACACTCCTGCCTGCCACGCCGTGGTCACACTCCCTACACGCGACGACGATTCGTCGCTTTGTGGGGAGGGGGGGGGGGCAGGAATGTTCTGGCGTAACCACAGGCACCGGAACGAAGATGAAGAACGCAAAAGAAGGAAGGCGTTTGAACGACGTCGGGCAATGGTGTGCTGATTAGGACCGCACCACGATAGGAGCGGCGGCATCTAGCCTAAGTGAATATAAGCGGCACCCCTTCCAGCCTCGGCCGGACATTAGTGGACAGTATTCGCGGAGTATTAGCACGGCCTAGCAGAGAATGCTACGAGAACAGTTATTAGTGATACATACCAGTTGCTTGTTTGGACTCTGTCTATAGCGAAGATCATTAGTGTTTGCATGTCACCCATCCCTTGCGACACCATTGTTATTTCAAAGTTAAATATTGTCAATCTGCTTTATTGAAATAAAACTGTTAATTTTATTTGCTTGAATTGTTGTATAGCATTCCGAGAACGCAGCATCCTTTAGGCACCCTATACAAGACGAGTGGACAGGACCCCACATATTGCAGCCCCATACTTGTACATCTCTCCAAATAACAACTTCAGTGCTAACATTAAACGGCTGCAGATAGGTAATTAGGCTATTACACAAGAGCATACATATTTTTAACTTGTCGTAGCACATGTGGACGAATCAAAATCCGTTTTCCTCCTCTTTCTTGTTAGAAACATATCTGTAATTAGATGCTATCATAACGGCATACAGCACAAAGAACAATAAACGGCATTGTATTCAACTGCAAGTAAGCACTGAACTGTTTAACAAATCAACTGAACTCAAGTGAGGCCAACTCTGTACAGTAGTTCGTCTTGACTAAATTAGTGATGGGCGATAACCGATAATGCTCTCGATATATAGACAGGTTAAATCTATCGATGGCCTTGTATACTATCGATAGTGCAGATCCGTTTTTCGTCGTATTACTGAAAATCAAAATATCTTTCACTTGCACTACATGGCAACTAGGTCGTGTGTGGCTTCAAGTAGGTGGTAGGTGGGGTCCGGACCCTCAGGACCCCCACTTGGCTACGTCCTAGGGTCAGCCAACGCTCATGATGGCCACACTCGCATTTCGCAGCCCAGCGAGTCAGCTATAGCCGACCATTATATCTTCACATGACATTCCAAGGAGTATTCTGTCACGAAACCCTTGGCCCCAAAGAGAAACTTCTGGGTTTCAGTTATTAAGGAATTGTTGGAAACATGTTTGGTGGAAGATCTTATTAACCGTCAAGATGGCTTTCAGCTGAATACTATTGATTTCTACTATTTCTATAATGATTTTTATAATTTCTTCAGACAGAAAACAATTTATGACTAATTTTTTAAATATTGGTATATGAATTTAAACTTGTTAGTGCTCATTCCGGCAGAGAGCGTGCATGTAGTATCACCATTACGCATGCACCTGCTCATCGTAGCGGGAGCAATATTTGAAGGGGTTGCGAAACTCGACAGATGTCGCTCATGTAGCAGCTGCCTTCACACATGCCCCTCTGCGCCAATTTTTGGTGTAAAGTTAGCGACAGGAACTAACAACTTCTAGTGCGAAACACTCATCTGAAGACACATGAATGGTTGTCTGTCGAAATATCATGGCAAGAGGTCGGCTAAATCTGGCTGCAATCCGGAAACTTCGTGGAATCTGAAAAATCGATTAAACATGCAGAATACCAGCATTTGCTACATCGTCTGGACACCTCTGTCGTCCGGCAGAGTCCTGCTTACTCTATGGCTGAAGATTTTCCATCTCAGTTGCATTAAGATGGGCGATGCACCTTAATCGATATGAACCACTGAAGAGGCTAAAAAATTTCTTACACGAGGCAGACTCCCTTCTCGGTAACATATGAGATTTTACTAGGACCTTCTGTCCCACGTGAAACTCTATCTTCTTCACATTACTTTTCTAGGCCTTAACTCTCGCATAGACAACAGGCTTGATGTTGCTCAGAGCAAGATCAAATGGTTCAAATGGCTCTGAGCACTATGGGACTTAACATCGGAGGTCATCAGTCCGCTAGACTTAGACCTACTTAAACCTAACTAACCTAAGGACATCACACACTTCCATACCCGAGACAGAATTCGAACTTGCGACCGTAGAGCATCGCGGTTCCGGACTGAAGCGCGCAGAACTGCTCGGCCACAGCGGCCGGCAGAGCAAGATCAACAATCACAATGGTTCTGTTGGCCAAGCAACATACCCTTAATCTTACTCAGGGGTTCATTGTTTCCAAGAACTAAGACTGGAGGGAGTATTGTTGAGACAGCTGATAACTCGTTTAACATATCTTGAAGTAAGCTCAAGCCCTATGTCTGGTGGCCTCGCCTGTAATATAAAGAGCATAACTTCCCCAACTGTGCCAGTGTGGTGGGATTGGAAGCAGGATGAAACAGAGAGATAAATATGGGCTTAATTCTCCTTCTCGTCATTCCATCACTACCAGCAGTGCCTCGACTGATTTGCTATCGGAACCGATTGATATCAGGCTGCATTACCAAATTTACAATGCTACCAGGTCTGCCACCTAAGATAATATAAACACTAAAGCATTTCTTTACAGTTATGATATTTGCGTTAGATTATGAAGCGCTACAAGTAATATTAACGACATTAAACCTTCGGCTTATAGAGCTGGCTGACAGCCGGTCGCAGGTTTCAAATCCGCTATTACACTTTCGGCTGTGCTACAGGCCTAGCAGCTATAGCTTCTTCTTAGTGTTTCTTCTTCTGTGTTAACAGATATTATGTACCATACATCATAGAAAGCTGGGAAATCGATCTATTTAGTGGGATATGCTTCGAAA
Organism: Schistocerca serialis cubense; assembly: GCF_023864345.2. Lineage (NCBI taxonomy): Eukaryota > Metazoa > Arthropoda > Insecta > Orthoptera > Acrididae > Schistocerca > Schistocerca serialis. The sequence continues at coordinate 520,854,096 of NC_064640.1, forward strand.
AGGAAGGAGGGAAGATTTGGCTTAACGTCTCGTAGACATCGAGGTTATTAGGGATGGAGCACAAGTTAGGATTGTGTCAAGGATGGGGAAGGAAAACCGCCATACCCTTTCAAAGGAAAAATCCCGGCATTTGCCTGGATCGATTTAGGGAAATCACAGATAACCTAAATCTGGATGGCCGGAAGCGGGTTTGAACCGTCACCTTCCCGAATGCGTGTCCAGTGTGCTAACCACTGCGACACTCCACTCGTTGTGTACCCTTCGATATTGTTCTAGTTTTAAGCAATCGTTTTCAGGTTTTGTTAGGCTTTCCAATTCCGTCAATAAGACGCCTTCCAGAAATTGTGTTGTGTGAAAAGCATGGAAGAAGGAAAGTGATACACGGTATGAGCGTGAGAAATGTCTAGAGGCATTGCACAAGCTTGTATTTTTTCGGAAATAACACACCTACAAAAACTTCTAAAACAGTATTATCTTGACTCCCCATCACTTCAATAAATAGTAGGGATAGATTTATAAGGAATTCCCATCAAATAATTATATAATTTTGTGAAAAGCCTGTAAGACAAAATATGCCAATTTTTATAAATTTCAATAGTAAATACAGGGTCGACTATGGGGAACAATATTAGTAAGTCAATGGATTAATGTAATGAGCCTTTATACGACGCAAGAAAAATAACCTAGCATAACACGAGTGTTTCTTGTGCATGCTCTAATAATTTGCCTTGATGAATGTCGAGAAGTCTTTTACATGCCAAGCCTCATTTTGAAGAACACTACGATCCAATGCATAATACATCAGCAAGTAATCATGTTGGCACACTACTGAATACAGTAGCAGCAATGTAAATAATATGCTGTCACTTAAAGGCAACCACAAATATCCCCTCATATAAATTTTCGTTTTTGGGTATTCATTTCCGTTTTAAAACAGTAGTGGAATAATTTTTATAGTTAAAACGTCTGGCTGATTAGGTGTTCAACGCCGAATCCTAGTATCCCCTGCAAAGTGCTCTCCAGAACTGAACAACTGAGCCATCCAACCACGCATAATAGGCAGTTCTATGTTTTGCTGTGCCGGCATCGGTCTCCTATTATTCTATGACCTTATCATTTTTTTATCTTTATTTCAGCGTTCGGTAATAATATAAGACAGCACTAACAACTTGCAGGACGTCCCAGGAGGAATGGTCAATATTGAGGAATATGGCACGAAAGAACATTCGAAATAAAGAAGTCTAGTACACAGAGCTCTAAAATGCATACCTTAAGGGTGATGAGCACTTCATCATCGATACCGTGAAGCAAACCTCTTCGACTTCAAGATCTTTGCTTTCCATATTTTGAGAGGTAGTAGTATAGACCAAAACAAGAAAAAGTATCTAGTAACTATGAGGTCTAAGGCACATATCTTAAGAGCTATTAGCACTTGCTATTTTCACAACTGTGGGACACATCTCTTCTGCTGAACAAGTGCTCATAACTCTTAAGGTACGCATCTTAGAACCTACATTTATCAGACAGTTTTTCTTGCTATGGTCTATACTACCTCCTCCCAAAACAAGGAAAGTAAAGAGCTTGCAACGGAACAGATTTGTTTTACAGTATCTAAGATACGCAAGCACTTTAGAGCCCCTGTTTACTGGACTTCTTTGCTTCGAATGATGGTTCCTGTGACGTCGCTGGACTTTGACGATACCTCGTGGGACACAGTGCTTAATACTGTATACAACAGCATGTTTCTAAAACAACCAAACGATACGGTGGTGCGCCACGCAGGAAGTTAACAGATGCTGTTCGAAAATATACGGCTTCTAGACAAGAATTCTCGTAAATTTATGATCATTATTAAGCCATTTCACTCACTACTTGCGTAGACGCGATACTACTTGTACGTATGACATAAAAGAGCAATATGGCCGATTATGACTCTGAGCACTATGGGACTTAACATCTGAGGTCATCAGTCTCCTAGAACTTAGAACTACGTAAACCTAACTGACCTGAGGACATCACACACATCCATGCCCGGGGCAGGATTCGAACCTGCGACCGTAACAGTCGCGCGGTTCCAGACTGAAGAGCCTAGAACCGCTCGGCCACACCGGCCGGCGGCCGATTATGAAGAACGACATCACGTGTTAATTACATAGCGTATTTCGAGGGGTACGGATTGGAGCAGAAGAGAGCTTTGGAATCACGAATACAGTGGTCATTGGACAACAGCGATTTGTAGACAGGTGGATGCGGTATGCAGACAGTGGAGGTCACACAGCCACGCTTCAATTACGTCGTCGCGTGAGAAGTTATAGGTTCCTTTTTGGGAAACAAAATGGTCTTAATGCCTGGTATTCAGGTTGCTGCTGGCCTCAGCAAAAGAACGGTAAACAACAGACACTCTTAAAAGACTCAATGACTATCTTCAGTGTTGGGCTGGCACTAGAAGAAACCCTCTTTTCTGTCACGCGTGGGATAATAATGTCAGCGTCTGTTCAGCACGCAATGGCCTAGAAGCTTCGCAAATTCTTGTTAGTGATGTTGACTTTTTTACAACGTACGACTCTTTCTTTTCATCTCTGAATGTGCCCCACCAAGTACAAGTTCACAAATTATGTAATCAGGAGTTTTCATCGGCTTCATAGAATAGTTCGTATGTTTTCTCAGAAATATGTAAAATTTTCGATGGATACCTGTCTGACTTACGAAAGACACACTGGTGACGTAGCAAAACGGATGATTCCTTCTCATCAGCTGGCGCTGACTTTCTTTAATCTTTCACAGTTAGTTGCACTAACAAGACACAACATCTGGTCCCGTCTCCTGCGACCCTCTCAAATGCATGACACTACACTAAGAAAAATTCTTTCGTAATAAGAGGCTTCAAGCACATTTCACGGATGGCCGCTACTGGACCACGTGTTATACATCAAAGTGACTATCAGGAGCTTCATTTACTCCTTCTTTGTACACATGTTCTCTCAAAAGAGACTCTTCCTATCCTCAGACCGAGCACTTTTAGCCATCTTCAATATGTCTGTCTCTCCAGTTTTCCAGTCGTGAATGCACACCCCAAAATATTTACATCTTGTACTTTCTGTCCCGTTATCCTAAATTCTTTCTACTTTTCCTTTTATTGTTGATATACAAACGAATTTGTCAATTTCAGCTGTACTATTATTTTTGTTACGTTACACAACTTCTCTAGTTAATCAAGTTGGATCTTTTCTTTTAAATTGTTCATCAAATTTTAGCCGACAAATTTCTTTTCCAGATTAAGAAAAAATGTTGAATTACTTTGCAATTCCTTATTTGCTCTTAATCTGTATATTTCTTCTTCTGTGTCCGAAATTATTATTTATTACATTTCGTTCTCTCCTTTGGATCTCTTCAATCTCTCTCTCTGTCCATTTAAAATGAAAGTTTAAGTGTCATAAAGACATTATGGTTTAATAACCATTTTGTGTAATTCGAAATGCATTTTTGTTATAAATATCTTTTGTAAATATGAAATCTGTTTCCATTTTGCGGCAACGAATTTCATAGGAAATTCTTCTAGGCCAGACTCTTCAAGTGTTTTGGTGTTTTGCTTTTTTCAGTTAGTATTTCGATATTTACACCTACTGCTCCTTCATTAAGAATTCATCTGTGATTTTGTGTTATTTCATTGTCTTAACGCAAAATCTCTAGGTCGTCTACAAAATCCAAGAAATCTATCCTAATATTCAGTTAACTACGAATGCAAAACTGACTGGCCACCGTGTCATCCTCTACCAATGGCCTCATCCTGACGCGCTAGTGAGAGGCACGGACTCAGCACACCGCGCTCCCGGCCGTTGTCAGCGTCATAAACCTTGGAGCCGCTACTTCTCCCTCAAGTATCTCCTAAGTTGGCAACAAGAGTGAACCACATTCCAGTTCTCCCACTAAGGAAAAGTTCCGAGCAGTATCGGGAAATGATCGCCGTTCCTCCACATAGCACTCACACATACCGACCACTTAGCTATCTAGTTGGGTACCGGAATCTTAGTTCTTCAGAATTTTTATCTCTGATATCCTACTTTGTTCCACTTTTGAATTATTTGTGGTTAATAGCTTCTTAGGAATGTGAGCCCACACGTTTTCCATACGACACAGCCGGCCGCGGTGGTCTAGCGGTTCTAGGCGCTCAGTCCGGAACCGCGCGACTGCTACGGTCGCAGGTTCGAATCCTGCCTCGGGCATGGATGTGTGTGATGTCCTTAGGTTAGTTAGGTTTAAGTAGTTCTAAATTCTAGGGGACTGATGACCACAGATGTTGAGTCCCATAGTGCTCAGAGCCATACAACACACGACGTCAACAGATAAAGCCAGTTTGTTTCTCGTTGCAAACAACCTGACTTTTAAACTGTTTTTTTTTCCTTAAGTGGACTTTATGTTTTCATTCGATACAATTGTCCCGAATTAATCTGGGGCTAAATTTGGTTTAACAAAATGTGTTAACAGTGACAACCAAACAAGAAGTCTAAACAGTGTAGCACTCCACCAGAAACGTTCCCGGGCGTACATAAACGATGAAACACAATTCAGTACTTATTGTTTCGGTGTTACCCAATTACACTTTTGAGCAGCAAACACATCCCGAAAGGTATGTTGGCACATTAGGTTTAGAGCGAATATCTTCGAAACTATGATACATAAAAACAGGTTTATTATAAAAGCTGAAATGTAATTACCATTCTTCAAAACTGTATAATCAACTTTTGTAATAATATAAAATTTTGCAAAACACGCCACTACCATTAATTAACGTTGAAAAATTAAAACTTCTGCTACAACATAAATTAGAAGAAGCTTTCATGTCATATCCATCTACAAGTAATAAAACTAGTTTCTCAAATACTATTTTTGGAACATAAGCGGCATAGAAATCGCGATCGGAGTATTATCAACATACCTAATTAAAATACCTAAACATTCATTATTATTATAATTATTTATTTTGCTTTTTGTTCTATGTTTTATATTACTATTTTACATTTTACGTTCACGATTTTTTTTTTTTGTAATTTAGTTTACATTTCATATAACTGTGTGTATTTTGCTAATTTTAAATAATAAGTAACTTGTTTTATGACACATATCATTACGATGGTGATAATATGTAAATTAATGCTTAATATACACATTAATAAAAGATTTGCGTCACCACGGTTCCCAGAACTCCTGAAGATAGACGTTGACTGTGGATATTGTATCACAGACACAGACAGCCCCTTTGACTGTTCAGAGACGTCACTAAACCCGTCCAAAGATGTAAACAGCCATGCATGACCAGTGCCTATTGGACGGAGGGGGTCCGACAGTCGATCAGTTCCAGTCATTCCACGCGGAATGACTGGAACACGTCTCATGTTGTCTGTAGTTCAATCATGCCTAGCCGGTCAATACCGCGTTTCGATCGCATCCGCATTGTTACTTTGTGCCAGGAAGGGCTCTCAACAAGAAAAGCGTCAAGGCGTCTCGGAGTGAATCGAAGCGATGTTGTTCGGACATGGAGGAGATACAGAGAGACAGGAACTGTCGATGACATGCCTCGCTCAGGCCGCCCAAGGCCTACTACTGCAGTGGATGGCCGCTACCTACGGATTATGGCTCGGATGAATCCTGACAGCAACGCCACCATGTTGAATAATGCTTTTCCTGTAGCCACAGAACGTCGTGTTACGACTCAAACTGTGCGCAATAGGCTGCATGATGTGCAGCTTCACTCCCGACTACCATGGCGATGTCCATCTTTGCAACCACGACACCATGCAGCGTGGTAAACATGGGCCCAACAACATGCCGAAAGGATCACTCAGGACTGGCATCACGTTCTCCTCACCGATGAGTGTCGCATATGCCTTCAACGAGACAATCGTCAGAGACGTGTTTGGAGGCAACCAGTTCAGGCTGAACGCCTTAGACACACTATCCAGCGAGTGCAGCAAGGTGGAGGACCCCTGCTGTTTAACAGCGGCATTATGTGGGGCTGACGTACGCCGCTGATGGTCGTGGAAGGCGCAGTAACAGCTGTACAATACATCCTCCGACCGATAGTGCAACCATATCGGCAGCATATTGGCAAGGTATTCGTCTTCATGGACGACAATTCGTGCCCCCATCGTACATATCTTGTGAATGACTTCCTTCAGGATAACGACAACACTCGACTAGAGTGGCCAGCATGTTCTCCAGACATGAACCCTATCGAAGACACCTGGGATAGATTGAAAAGGGCTGTTTATGGAGGACGTGACACCAACCACTGTGCAGGATCTATACCGAATTGCCGGAATTTGACAATCTGGACGAACAGTGCCTTGATGAACTTGTGGATAGTATGCCACTACGAATACAAGCATTCATCAATGCAAGAGGGCGTGCAATTGGGTATTACAGGTACCGGTGTGTACAGTAATGGGAACAACCACCTCTGAAGGACCCGCTGTATTGTGGTACAACATGTAATGTGTTGTTATCATGAGCAATAAAAATGGCGGAAATGCTGTTTATGTTGATCTCTATTCCAATAATCTGTACAGGTTCCGGAACTCTTTGAACCGAGATGATGCAAAGCTTTTTTGATGTGTGTACAGAACGTTTATTTATACCATACACATAAAATGAACGAAAGTTCTTCGCATAATACACACGATGGACAGTACAGATATTTACCTTTGAGATTGGACGTGGTGAGTTGATATTAGTCAAGAATGCCTATAAGGAGACAAGAAGCCATTGTCAAAGCTCACTACGTTTGAGCTTTGTAATAGGACTACGAGAAGCTGGATGTTCCTTCCGTCATACTGCAAAAACTTGGCAGGAATTTAGCCACTGTACATAGTTGCTGGCAGCGGTGGTCAAGGGAATGTATAGACTCAAGAAGATCGGGCTCCGGACCGCCACGTGGAACTACAAAGAGGGAAGACGATCGTGTTCAGTGTATGGCTCTGGAGTATCGTGCTGAATATGCAGCAGCAATGTTAGCAGCAGTTGGCACCACAGTGACAGATCGACCTGTTACAAATCGGTTACATCAAGGACAGTTCCGAGCCAAATGCCCCGTAGCGTGAATTCCATTGACTGCAAATCATCGCCATTTACGACTTCAGTAACGTCAAGCGAGAGCTTACTGAAGGGCAGGGCGGAGGTCTATTGTATTCTCTGATGAAAGGTAGTTCTGCCTCTGTGACAGTGATGTTCGTGTGTTGGCTAGAAGGACGCCAGCGGAGGGCCTGCAAGCAACCCATCTGCATGCTAGACACACTGTAACTACACCTGGAGTTATGATCTGGGGTTCGATTTCGTATGACAACAGGAGCACTCTCGTGGTTATCCCACGCACCAAGATTACAAATCTGTACATCAATTTGGTGATTCGATCTGTTGAGCTGCCATTCATGAATAGAATGTGAGGGGTTACTTTACTAAAGGATAACGCTCACCCAAATACCGATGTTGTAACCCAACATTCTCTACAGAGTGTCGACATGCTCCCTTGTCTTGCTCGATCTACATCTACATCCATACTCCGCAAGCCACCTGACGGTGTGTGGCGGAGGGTACCTTGAGTACCACTATAGGTTCTCCCTTCTATTCTAGTCTCGTATTGTTCGCGGAAAGAAGGATTGCCGGTATGCCTCTGTGTGGGCTCTAATCTCTCTGATTTTATCCTCATGGTCTCTTCGTGAGATATACGTAGGAGGGAGCAATATACTGCTTGACTCCTTGGTGAAGGTATTTTCTCGAAACTTCAACAAAAGCCCGTACCGAGCTAATGAGCGACTCTCCTGCAGAGTCTTCCACTGGAGTTTATTTATCATGTCCGTAACGCTTTCGCGATTACTAAATGATCCTGTAACGAAGCGCGCTGCTCTCCGTTGGATCTTCTCTGTCTCTTCTATCAACCCTATCTGGTACGTATCCCACACTGCTGAGCAGTATTCAAGCAGTGGGCGAACAAGCGTACTATAACCTACTTCCTTTGCTTTCGGATTGCATTTCCTTAGGATTCTTCCAATGAATCTCAGTCTGGCATCTGCTTTACCGACGATCAACTTTATATGATCATTTCATTTTAAATCACTCCTAATGCCTACTCCCAGATAATTTATGGAATTAACTGCTTCCAGTTGCTGACCTGCTATATTGTAGCTAAATGATAAAGGATCTATCTTTCAGTGTATTCGCAGCACATTACACTTATCAACATTGAGATGCAATTGCCATTCCCTGCACCATGCGTCAATTCGCTGCAGATCCTCCTGCATTTCAGTACAATTTTCCATTGTTACAACCTATCCATATACCACAGCATCATCCGCAAAAAGCTTCAGTGAACTTCCGATGTCATCCATAAGGTCATTTATGTATATCGTGAATAGCAACGGTCCTACGACACTCTCCTGCGGCACACTTGAAATCACTCTTACTTCGGAAGACTTCTCTCCATTGAGAATGACAGGTTGCGTTCTGTTATCTGGGAACTCTTCAATCCAATCACACAATTTGTCTGATAGTCCATATGCTCTTACTTTGTTCATTAAACGACTGTGGGGAACTGTATCGAACGCCTTGCGGAAGTCAAGAAACACGGCATCTACCTGTGAACCCGTGTCTGTGGCCCTCTGAGTCTCGTGGACGAATAGCGCGAGCTGGGTTTCACACGATCGTCTTTTTCGAAACCCGTGCTGAATCCTGCAGAGTAGATTTCTAGTCTCCAGAAAAGTCATTATACTCGAACATAATACGTGTTCCAAAATTCTACAACCCATAGACGTTGGAGATATAGGTCTATAGTTCTGCACATCTGTTCGACGTCCCTTCTTGAAAACGGGGATGACGTGTGCCCTTTTCCAGTCCTTTGGAACGCTACGCTCTTCTAGAGACCTACGGTACACCGCTGCAAGAAGGGGGGCAAGTTCCTTCGAGTACTCTGAAAAAAATCGAACTGGTATCCCATCAAGTCCAGCGGCCTTTCCTCTTTTGAGCGATTATCATTGTTTCTCTATCCCTCTGTCGTCTGTTTCGATATCTACCATTTTGTCACCTGTGCGACAATCTAGAGAAGGAACTACAGTGCAGTCCTCCTCTGTGAAACAGCTTTGGAAAAAGACATTTAGTAATTCGGCCTATAGTCTGTCATCCTCTGTTTCAGTACCATTTTGGTCACAGAGTGTCTGGACATTTTGTTTTGATCCACCTACCGCTTTGACATAAGACCAAAATTTCTTAGGGTTTTCTGCCAAGTCAGTACACAGAACTTTGCTTTCGAATTCATTGAACGCCTTTCGCATAGCCCTCCTCACACTACATTTCGCTTCGCGTAATTTTTGTTTTTCTGCAAGGTTTTGGCTATGTTTATGTTTGCTGTGAAATTCCCTTTGCTGCCGCAGTAGTTTTCTAACTCGGTTGTTGTACCACGGTGGCTCTTTTCCATCTCTTACGATCTTGCTTGGCACATACTCATCTAACGCATATTGTACGATGGTTTTGAACTTTGTCCACTGATCTTCAACACTATCTGTACTTGAGACAAAACTTTTGTGTTGAGCCAGATCCATCTCCAACCGAGCACATATGGACCTTCATTGGAAAATAATTCCAGCTTCATTCACAACCAACATTAACTGCCCTTTATCGACCAACCAAGTGCAACAGGCATGGAACACCATCCCACAAACTGACATCCGGCACCTGTACAACACAATGCATTCACGTTTTCATCCTTGTATGCTTAAATTCAACTTTCTGCCGGTTGCCCAGGTTATTAATATACCAGCATTTCTCACTTGCAATGACTTTCCTTGCGCTTACATTAACCAGTGATATTCCAATGGTAATCATTTAAATATGTTACCTAGACAAATGTATTCCAGAATTTCATTACTCTACATCAATTATTTTTCGGTGTTGTGATTTTTAAACGTCAGTGTATATGACAGTGAATTATATGAGTGTGATGTCTCTCTCCACATTAGGCAATCTTTTCTTTTTTTATTTCCTTTTAAAGAAAATTGTAACACACACACACACATTTTTTACACTATTGTCCAAATAATTGTTTCTATATGCTTTGAATTCAGCCTGACTGTATTTAGACCTTTAGGAGCAATTATAAATACATACGCAGGCATTTCTTCAGTAAATTCAACCTCCACAGATTATATGCACATAAGGTTTTCAAATCCATATCTTGATCTTGAATGAACTTAGTCATTTAGACTATTTTATTATTTCACAAATAGGTGCATAGAAATGTCTTTCTGCCAGTCAGTAAAGCATTGTACAGGTTGTTTAAATTCATCACACTTGAATATTTTGTGCATGTGACAGCACCTTCAGATTTCAGATAAAGAACTGCAAGTCCGTCTGTATTAAGAATGACGCCTCACCCTTTAACATGCTGATGTTGATAGGAGCATGCAATGGGCTGTATTCTGTAAACTTTCTTTCTGTGAACGCTGTCATATTACACAGATAGTCCAATACGCACCAAGAACACTGCATTGTAGTACCGAAATGTTGCACGTTGTTTATCACTATCATCATATCAAAGATACTGTGAGGTACTAGGCCTACAAGGTTTTCCACTGGGTTTAAATCCGGGATACGTGCAGACCAGTGCAAGACATCGATATCTTTATCTTCAACCCGCTTTCTGGTTCTAGCAGAACCGTACACAGATGCATTATTTAGGTGAAACATTACACTTTCGTCCCCTAGGTCTTCATTCATTCTAATCAATTCTGTTTCTATCATATCAGTGTATATAGTGCTCATTCTAGTTTTCAGCCAAGCAATGCGTGATTTTTCTTTAGTGCAATAGGCTACCCAAATCATAATACTTTCACTACCAAAATTTCTCCTCATTCTTACTTACTGCTCATGACAATAAAATTGAAATCCATACTGCCTACCTAAATTAAACTTCTTCTGATCACTGAAGATCATTTTATCCCATTGTGACATATGTTTTCCAGCAAACTCGGATCTAGCCTATTTATGTTATGGTTTTAATGCGGGTTTCTGTTGTTGTTTCTTGAATGCAAGATGTTTGTCATGTGACAAAATTTGTTGTACACATCTGGCAATTACAGGCAACTGTAAATCAGCAACTAGATGAGAAGAATAACGGTCTTTAGCCTTTGATTCCCGCAAAAGAGCCGGCCGGTGTGGCCGAGCGGTTCTAGGCGCTTCAGTCTGGAACCGCGCGACCGCTACGGTCGCAGGTTCGGATCCTGCCTCGGGTGTGGACGAGTGTGATGCCCTTAGGTTAGTTAGGTTTAAGTAGTTCTAAGTTCTAGGGGACTGATGACCTCAGATGTTAAGTCCCATAGTGCTCAGAGCCATTTGAACCCGCAAAAGAAACCCTTGATGTGCCTCAGATAATTTTCTATTTTGCCCATACTTTTTGTTCTGTCCACATCGTGAGCTCAGTCTACCGAAATTATAGGTCAGTGTACTTGAACAGTTCATTTTCTTGGCAATTTCGTGATTGGTGAATCCCATTTCCTTGTACGTGCGGATTTCTACTTCTTCATCTCATGATAACTGTTTTTCGCGTGGCGCTGTAACAATCGTGGTTTCTGTACGCACCGTTTACTCTCTGTTTCCTATCTGCTGTAAACGCACATACGCACACACTAACACCACATAGAGATGATCGCCTCCCTTTATCATCTGAAATGTTGATGTCTGTATCCGGTATACTGTACTTGTGACATCAAATGCGATACCATTTGACTGCATTTATCGGCATACTGGATTTCATACATTGTATAGACACTGTGTCCAACTGTTCCATCCGACAATGTTAACTTCCCTTCTGAAATTCCTTCACCAAAGTAGGCGAAGTAAATATTCCAGAATTCGAATCATGAACACCTGAAAACATAAGGCACGTAGAAAGAGATATCCTCGTAGTAGCGAAGCATCTTAAATCACTTAACAAAAGCAAGTCTTCCGGTACAGACTGTTTACCAGTTAGGTTCCTTTCAGAGTATGCTGATACAATAGCTCCATACTTTATAATCGTATACAACCGTTCGCTCGAGGAAAGATTCGTACCCAAAGACTGGGAAGTTGCGCAGGTCATACCTATATTCAAGAAATGTAGTTGGAGTAAGCCACTAAATTATAGGTCCATATAATTAACGTGGACATGCAGCAGGATTTTGGAACATATATTGTATTCGAACATTATGCATTACCTCGATGGCAACGGTCTATTGACAGACAGTCAACACGGGTTTAGAAAACATCGTTCTTGTGAAGCATAACTAGCTCTTTACTCATACGATGAGTTGAGTGCTATGAACAAGGGATATCAAATTGATTCTGTATTTCTAGATTTCCAGAAAGCTTTTGACACTGTATCACACAAGCAGTTTGTAATGTAATTGCGTGTTTATGGAATGTCGTCTCAGGTGAATGACTGGATTAGTGATTTCCTTCAGAGAGGTCCCAGTTCGTAGTAATTGACGGAGAGTCTTCGAGTAAAACAGAAGTGATTTCTGGGGCTCCCCAAGGTAGTGTTATATGGGCCCTTTGCTGTTCCTTATCTATATAATCGATTTAGGATACAATCTGAGCTGCCGTGTTAGATTGTTTGCAGATGATGCTGTCGTTTATCGACTAGTAAAGTCATCAGAAGAGCAAAATAAATTGCAAAACGATTTAGAAAAGATATCCGTATGGTGTAGAAATTGCCAATTGTAACTAAAAGTGTGAGGTCATTCACATGAGTGCTAATGGGAATCCGTTAAATTCGATTGAACGATAAATCAGTCAAATCTAAAGGCCGTAAATTTTACTAAATTCTTAGGAATTACAATTACGAACAATTTAAATTGGAAGGAACACACAGAAAATGTTGTGGTGAAGGGTAATCAAAGACTGCGTTTTATTGACAGGACACTTAGAAAATGTAACAGATCTACTAAAGAGACTGCCTACACTAAGCTTGTTCGTCCTCTTTTAGAATACTGATACGTGGTGTGGGATCCTTAGCAGATAGGACTGACGGAGTACATCGAGAAAGTTCAAAGAAGCGCGGCACGTTTTGTATTACAGTGAAATATGGGAGAGAGTGTCACTGAAATCATACAGGATTTGGGGTGGACATAATTAAAACAAAGAGGTTTTTCGTTGAGGCGGTATCTTCTCAAGAAATTTCGATCACCAACTTTCTTTTCCGAATGCGAAAATATTTCGTTGACGCCGACCTCCATAGGGGAGAACGATTATCATAATAAAACAAGGGAAATCAGAGCTCGTATGGAAAGGTATAGGTGTTCGTTTTATCCGCGCGCTGTACGAGTTTGGAATAATAGAGAATTATTGTGAAGGTGGTTCGATGACCCCTCTGCCATGCACTTAAATGTAATTTGCAGAGTATCCCTGTAGATGTAGATGTAGAAATATTCTTACGTTTATATTGATTTCCATTACTGTAGAAGCCAAGAAACACTGCATAATCCTGAGAATCGCTTGTTACAGACTTCTGAGTTTTGTAAATGAAGCGGATTTTCATGAAATCACTCATAAGCAACTTATACGTAACATTGAAATGAACGGTCCACCAGAAAATCACAGAAGTTGATGTCAGAATCTCCACGCAAGGCAAGTAGCAAACTCCTAAAGATATAGCAAAGGAAAAATACTAGTTCAGGAACCAAAGGAAGAAAGATTATGGTTTTATGTCCTATCCACTTCAGATTGAGTAAGGATAGGGCCACAAATCAGCCGTGGCTAATCCAAATGGCTTCATCAAAACTGATTAGGGAAAGCAGGGAAAACCCAAATCTGGGCGGCTGACGCACTTCCGTAGATGAGAGGAGAGCGCGGCTGACTGCCGTGCGGATGATCGGGCTTGATTCGCAGTACTGCCAGGGATTTCTCTTCGGTGAGTAAACGGCAAAGGGGTGCATTTACCCTCGTGATTCCAACTGAGGTACTACTTGACAGAGAAGTAGTGGCTCCAGATCTCAATAACTGAAACGATCGAGAGAGCGGTGTGTTCGCTACCCCACGCTTCTTCATACCGCATTCAATGAAGCCATTGGCACGGTGGTTGGTCGGTTCCGAGGGACACACAAGGGTTTGTGGAAGGAGTTTACGTTTGCACTGCGCCGTAGTGCCCCGTACTATGAACGAAAACAAAAAATATGGAAGTTTTCTTCGTGTGTATCATATGAATTCAATTACCACTTAAGGTTGATTAATGCGTTCAGTGTATTCTGCACAGTAGCTAGTTCTATCTGTGCTGATGCATCAAATATGGCAGTGTGGGGCTTTGCATACAATGAGGCATAACTTAAACTCCCTCTAAAGGAATTGCAATCTTTCACGGCCACGCTTATCTAAAGTAAATCCCAGTACAATGAAAACTAGCACTTTTCATTCCAGGAATGAAAGAAACAGACTTATCCAAAGTAAATACAGTGAACCATCAGGACATCATTTTCACTCAACATTCTCAGATTATTAAATGAATGTTTTCGGCTACGTTGAATATCAGATCTAAAACCTAAGGAAGATATTGTGGTAACAACTTTTACAGCCAACACACAAGCTAGAAATTTCTGACAATTACTACCTAATATATTGCAGCTCTGTAGAGAAAGTCAGCGCATACTGAATGTTACTACGAAAGCGATTGGACGCTCTGTTACAAACTGCTAGAAGTGAAGGCCAACTGAAGAAATACATTCAGTCATGCGAATAGTGTCTTTATTGTCCCCGCCAGCGGACGTCGCGATGGAGGCAGATGAGGTGGCGTAGGTAGGTCAACGGGCTAGTGCGGATAACTGCCGTAGGAGCCGCACGTGTCGCGTTGCTTTGGCAGACACGCTGACCGAAGTGTTTACCTGAGGGCGACAGCAAACCAAGCGGGCAGTTCTAACGCTAAGTTTAACCACCGCTGTCCTCGCCTTGTGACTGGTGCCGTGCTCTGTTTCCGTGTGCACAATCCTCAGACACCAGCGCTGGTCGTGTGTTGTGTTGATCCCCGTGCAAGTCTCTACACGGTTGCGGACGGTGTTTCCCGGTGGACTGACCAGCACGGCGAGTCTTCATTTCTTCCTGAGGGCTTCTGTTCCCCGGCTTGTTGTAGGGCCACCGTCCAGCCATACAGTACCTTGTAGCAACGCTGGGATTAGTGGCGTTGTCACACCTGCGCAGATTCTAAAGCGTCAATAAACTAAGAGCAAATATTGTAGCTAACCATGAATACAATAACCCAGTAATAATTTACATATCCACTGACTATAAGAAACTTGCACAGGCCACGGTAGCTGATCCAGATTTAAAAGTTTGGCTAACATACATTCGCACATCTTGTCCTCGTTCCTTGCATATCGTACAAAACCGTGTGGTGCGTCGATACTTTGCACATCGGCATAGCCTCGCTGTACAGAAAGGTGCAATTCTTGTTCAAAATTACAATGGACAGTCACGAGTGTTGATACTTAAAGCTCTGCAGAAAGAAGTGTTGCAGCTACTTCACCAAGGACACTGGGGGATTGTTCGTGCGAAACTGTTAGTGCGTCGACGCTGTACTTCGCAGGATATGGACACCAAATAGAACAGTGTACGTCACAGTATCACGCATGTGCGCGGAGAATCACCCCGCTCCACCACAAAAATTCTTTGCTTGGCCTAAGTCGCAATCGCTGTGGCAACGTGTGCATATTGACTTTGCGGGGCCTTTTTGGAACACTCGTTGGTTGATTGTGGTTGACCCACATAGCAAGTTTCCTTTTGCTGTGTCAATGAACTCGACAACGTCACGCAACACAATTCATTTGTTGGCCTCTATATTTTGCCTCGAAGGTTTTCCTGAAGTCATAGTGTCGGACAACGGTCCTCAGTTCACGTCAAATGAATTTGAAACATCCTGTGAACGCAATGGCATACAGCGTGTAACGAGTGCACCGTTCCATCCACAGTCAAAGGGCGAAGCGGAAAATTTTGTCACAACCTTCAAGCAGCAGATGGCTAAAATCCGTACCATACACGCTAGGGATCAAGCATTGCAACTGTTTCTCGCTTCTTATCGTTCGCATCCACTAGGTGGACCATCGCCGGCAGAATTGCTCACGGCCGCCGCCATCGGACACGGTCCCACCAGCTCCACCCTCCGGCACCGAAGGAAGGCTGCAAGTGTCGCTTCGCTCAGCATGATATTGTCTTTTACAGGGTTTTTAGCGGCAACAGATGGTGGGCGCGAGGCGAGATGCTTCGTCGACTTGGCGCGTACGTATATCTCATTTCAGGCCCAGACAGATTACAGCGCCGACATCACAATCAAATTCGCCACCATCACATGCACGGTGATCCTTCTGTGTTTCTTCCCCCAGATTCACGGATTCCGATGACAGCTAGGCCACAGTAGCCGCCAGCGGGTGTCATCATGACACCGCGGGTGGGCCCCATGGAGACGGAGCCTTCACCTCCTCCGCCTCCTCTCGTCCTACCGATGGAGCTGGACCTGCCCACGCCGCACAGACGACGCCGTCTACATTTTGCTATGGGCCTCAGGTCGTATTCCGGGGGACGTCTCCGCCAGAGCGAAGGCCGGATGGAGGGGTACGATTGGAGGCCTTACGGTACCCTGCAGCCACAGCTTCCAGTCTCTCAGAGCAGCCACACTCCTGCCTCCCCCACCGTTGTTGAGCTCCCTATACGACGACGGTCCGTCGCTTTGGTGGTGGTGGGGGGCTTCAATGTTACGGCGTAAAGTCAAGCGCCGGCACGCCAGTCGTTAACGAGAGAGTAAAGATGGCTGTGAAGAAAACGTCAGCCAATTGTACGATGACCGACTCCTCTCCAGGACGACAACGCGACGGCAGCGGCCTCTATGCGAAGAGGATGTAAGCGTCTTGCCGACTGGTCGCGGTCCACAAGTACAGCAGCATCAAGATTAGGAATTCCATGTACTGAAGATCATTATTTTGTCAGTCGCCCTTTGCTTGCGACACATCTGTTTAACACAGAGTTAAGTATTGTCATTTATCTTATTGTAATAAAAACTCACTAATACGACTTGTTTCTAATGATCTGAAAAAGCAGGTTTCCTAGACACCTCATATTCTACGACGAGACAGGTTTCCATACCCTGTAAACTATGTGGGTTTTTGTAACAGATGCATCAGCAAAGGTGACCAAAGTTTTACACAGAGGCGCTACATTAAAGCATTCGAAACATATGTGTCCCAATCCATTACTGTTTTCTCACACATGCAGTAAAATATAAATATTACCGAATTACGCTTGGTTCTCAAAAGCAATGTTATTGCTTAAGCATTAAGAAAAAGAATTAGTGTGGTTATCAGACCTAAGCCATTCCCTAGAGTGTTGCGTAGGAGAGTGGACCGTAGCCACACATATTAACTTTAATAGTGTGAGGGGTGTGTACTCCAAAGATGTGGAGTCAGGACGAAATTGCTATATTATCCTACACATGAGCAAAACCACCTAACATCAGACCAGGACTCCTTTGTACAACAGGAATGCTATCACAGCCGTGTACAAGCTACTGTAAAAAGCAATAAGACTGTTATATCTCCATTGGTTACTGATCGTGGTGCTTACTCCCTCGTAAGAAGTTGCTGCTTCTTCGTGTGCACTTTCATGCAGCAGGGCGTGGTAGTATCTCAGTGTATCAGTTATCGAAAATACTCATGCCGGCTTTTCATCACTCTATTTCCTAGTGAGACATAGCCACATCTGTCGAAACCAATAGAACTGCTAATAAGAAGCACTACTGAGGTCGGAAGCGTAATTGATGGTACATACTTTTCTGACTTAGAAATACGTATAAAATCCACAATTTTCTTAGAGACAGAACAGTAGTCTCCTGACTTCTTTCCAGTTGGTCTATAAGCAGCTCGGGCGGCGGATATACACGGATGATGCCTTCCTATGACACCAGAACAGTGTAGAGGGAAGTATTTTTTTCCTTTTAAAGTTTGTCACTCTGATGATTGGGGTAGGAAACTTGCAGTATGGTTGTATGTCTAATGTTTGACAAATATACCCTTCAATAGAGTATTAAGAGCGTTGCATTCTGCACGACTAATACTGTGGTCTATCTCCAACTTTATCCTACAAATGTGAGAATACTCTGTGACGCTCATCCACACAGGAAAGATGTCACACTTTGGTGTATATGGCCGAATGGACGTACTCCACAAACCTAGACTGCATACGCAACCTAGTATATTATACTTGTAAAGTAATGGAGGGGTGATTTAGCGATGATACAGAAATTTCGAAGCATTCTGCCATGTCATTAACTGGCATTGAAATAATGGAACAGCTGGGATACTTTGATGTATATGACCTAATGGACATATTACACAGTCATCTATCTCCATTCGCAATATTGTGCATGGTACTTACAAAGTAGTGGAGGAGTGATTTAGCGATGATACAGAAATTGGAAAGCAATCTGCTGTGTCATTGGTTGGTATTGAAATTACGGAACAACTGGTAAAACTGCTAAAATTGATACCGCTATCAACTGCGGTGTGTAATACAGTACATCGTCCCAGATCAACAGTGTTTTTCCATCCCATCCATCCAGTGGTACACTGTTGATTACCACATAACATTTGACTGAGACCACTTGGCTGAGATGGAGACAACCTTAGCAGAACACTCGATAACTGCTACTTGTCACTGTGGAGCATGGGATTAAATGTAGAGGTCATCACCATCAGACAGTTGTTTGGAAGAGTTCCTCAGTGCTACAGACTCGTCCTATTTCCATATGCTGCGATCCCCACCACATTTTCTTTCTTTTTTACCAATAGTATTACAGCACCTCTTTTTATTTATACTACCTCGCAAGTGTTGTGAACAGCACCTTCTGGTGATGGTCATTACCGGAACAGTAATCATGAACATTATCGCAAAATGAGGAAGCAATGCTCTTCTAAACAGGACACTGAGACGTCCACTTCAGCGTCGCTGTTGAGGATGAGAGTAACTGCATACGTCATCGTCTTCAGGTAGGAAACTATTCCCGTTTCCATATATTGCGATGTCGTCCACATTTTTGACAATGAGGGACATCGCCTCTGTGTTTCTTTTTTTTCTTTTTCTACCTATGTGTTTCAGGAGTTGTGTAGTATACACCATGCGATGTTCAGCTTTCTGTGAGAGGCAAAGGATCGGAACATGTTAATATCGGTTTAGCACCTGACACTAACCTCAAAGTCAGGGCAGAAAAACAAAGCGTATGGTGGCGTACAAAGCTGTAGTCGTACATTGCTTTGATGTATTACAACAAAAAAATTTATCAAACTGCTTATGAAGGAACAATACAAGAACCGTCTCCTAGGGTTGATAGTCTGATGGGTATGGCCTTCCTCCAGTACAGTCGACAAAACTTTAGGCAGGTCTGTGCAAGCAACTTCGGCCACTGGCCACTAGCTCCTGTTGAGTGACATGTGTACATCTAACATGCTCAATGTCAACATCCCCACAGTATTTGTTTTTTGATTATCGGATGAGAAAGATGTGGTAAAATATTATAAGAGGTTTTATTACAACGAGTGGTATAGCTGGTTAAAGTGTGGATGAGTGTAGTTATCCCAAAAGTATACCGATTTTGACAGTAAAACTAATAAAAATTGGCTGTATATATTCTCATAAAAACATGACTTTTTTATCATTTATATTACTTCGTACTTCATAACCTCCAATTATATAGTAGACATCACTACTGGCTCGTTATTGAACCTCAGAATGCTAGTGTATTTTCCGACATGTGAGTAGATTACATGAAACAGGCCGTAATGATCAAACTAATTACAAAACTCGTTTTCAGGAATCTGTTGACATTGCGAATGATTGTCTCCTGTATGACAGAAACTTTACAGACAGGTCGGTAGAGGGGAGTTATGGGGCAAAAATGTCAAATGCGAGTGTGCAGATGGCATTTGGTTTCGATATTCAGGAAGAGAGAGATGCTGTAAAATCTTATAGGAGGTTCTACAACTGCACAGGCTCTCACGATTTCTTTCGTAAACGCTAGTGTGATATGGCATCACATTGATCAACCAGAACCTGCCATAGTGTACAAACCCAGCAGCGTCCTCTTGAATTGTAGCCTAATGTTGTCGAATGTAAACTGATTGTGTTTTTTCCGTCAACTGAGCAAATGGCGTGAAAGGCTGTATTCTGTAATGCTATTTCTTGTGTCTGAAATGCTTTTAATACACACGTGCATGATAATTTATTTACAAACACTGATTTGAACATGTGAGACACTCTCAGGTCTTGTAGTTTGTCCATCATCAAGTTGAAAGACATTGCATAACAGAAGTTTTTTCTTTTGAGCTTAAATTCTCGCTCTTTCTTTACTCCATTGATGATTTAGAAATAACGGGGACATTCTGGGGCGATAGTTAGTTTTCACAGCAAAGTACTGGAACTTTCTTTTCACAGTTTCACGCAGTATGGACATGTATAACTGGCGTGTAACCCAACCTCTGCAGTCTAGTGGTCTGTAATCGCCAGTGATGCTGTAGTTTTCTTCACTTCGTTGGATGATGCAAAGTAATGAGATGTGAATTGTATCTTGCAGTCTAATGTTAAAACTGTACCGATTTTTCCCATAAGACTAAAAGAAAATGGACTGCAACTCTTTTCGTGGAAAGAGAACGTTCATTATCTCCGCAATTGTGTTTTCCTTTTCAATAGATTCTCCCTTATAAGACATGCGTTGACATTAAATAGAATTCTTACAGTGAAAGGCTTTCACAATCAGAATGGCGAGAACTTGCTGGGGCGGGCCTTCTGTGTGTGAGATCGCTGATGCAGCTGCACCCCGATAGGGGCTTGCTTGTGGGGCGATGCAGTGTCGCTACATTTTAGACGAACAGACAAGCTGCACTTCGGGCTGCCCTCTTTTATATCAGGTTGTTTAGTTATCTTTACATCCTTTTATGTTGGCGAAGGGCCGATGCCTGGAGATTCGCTTCAAGGCAGACCAGGTGACAATTTTCTGCCGGCAGAAGGGTGGTAGGCCACAGGGAAACCACGAGGCATTCAGTAGTATTTGACTATTTGAAAACGCCGTATCTCCACCATAGGTGGAGGGAATGGGGGAGAGATGGAGAATGAGGGATGAGGGGAGGTAGGAGTGCCTGTAATTTCGCTAGTCCCTGACTGTACGTCGCGTAGAAAACTCGTTCCCTGTGTGCAATCTTTTGGGACAATGATTTTCCCCAGTGTGTGTGTTGCATATTGACACGTTAATCGCGAGTGCTGGAGTATTATTTTCATGACAACTTCGATGTGTAATTATAACAGTGAAGCATGTTTCATCAGTTGTGGTAGCATGTATTGGCTTCGATTACCTGGGCTGGAGGGTGATTGTCCAGCAATGCATCAGGAGGCGTCTGTAGCAAACTCTGACATCAAATAGCGGTAGATACACTCCTCTGCTGTATGCTGTACACTTACTAAACTCCTCTCTGTCCAACACTAGCATCTTATCAGTTGAACACAATTATTACCAAAAAAATAAAGATAGTGCATTCCACACCAGCCTGTTTCCCGCCACCTTATAGGTGAAGGGTAGAGTTTGAGTACATCTGCCACTAGTTTCGAGTGGCATTGTGGAGTTTTTTCCCATCTGGATAACACTATATGTATGTTATCGTCAATTTTTGAGCTGTGTTGCGGTTTTCGGCAATCCTTGTGTAGCTCTATCCACATAGTTGTCTAATTAAGATCGATCTTTATGATTAATCATGTAATTAGGACCGATGTTAACTTCAGTTTCCCAGCCAAAATAAATAATGTACACTAACCTAACCTTCCTCTCCTGCAGTGGGTAGTTTCAATGTGTTGGGGGATGCACTTGGGTTTTCTATTCAGAACGACTGGGGTTTCAGTCCAAGAAACCGCACTGCCATTTTGAATTTCCAACAAGTTCCAGGGTGTGTGTGTGTGTGTGTGTGTGTGGGGGGGGGGGTCTGGTGGATCGTCAGCACAGCCCTGCGACAATGCAGTTCCAACCAAAATTCGAAATTCCTTCCGAAACTCGGAATTCCCATCAAAATTCGATATTCCCACCAATAGGGTAGATGGGGAAGGGAGAGATGGAGGGGTGGGGCGGGTGTAGGTTCGGGAACTCATGTGCAGGCTGAGGAAAACACATAATATCATCTGGAAATTGGAGTGGGTGTGGTTGGAGTTTGGGTGTGTGGATGGGGATTGGTGGTGAGGGGTTATTAGTTGTTCAGTTTAATTAATTTGCATATCAATTTGATATCAAACGTGTCCTAGTGCCCCTGTCTCCATACTAATGCAGTATATCTCAGCATCCGCAGGGACCAGGGAAAGTGGAATGATGGAACCTTCTACTAACACACAATTTCTGATTTCTGAAACTAAACAATGTCCAACATCGCCAGTGCATGTAGTTCACATTTAAGTGCAGGTTATGCTTTGAAAATGAAGAAATTTGTGGTTTCTGAAACTAAACAATGTCCAACATTGCTAATGCACGTAGTTCACATTTAAGTGCAGGTTATGCTTTGAAAATGAAGAAATGGCTAAATACTTCTAAATGGTTATTATTACGGTTTGATGTATCCTTTTTGCGAATATAAAGGTGCTAGTTCATTTTCCAATGCTGCCTGTGTATGTATTTATTCCAATTGCGCATCTTCTTGGCCCTGTCTTGACTATCTCCTCTGCCCTCCACTCTGTCCATCTCCTACTCCACTTCTCTCTGACCACCTCCTCCACGTCATATCCACCTCCTCCTGTCCCTCTCCCTGTCCATTTGCTACTCCCCCTCTCTCTTTCCATCTACTCCTCCTGACTGTCTCTGTCTGTTATGTTCTGTCCCCTCTGTCCATCTGCTCCTCCCCCTCTGTCCATATCCTCCTCTCTACTCTGAGCCCATCTCTTCCTCCTGCTCTCTCTCTCTCTCTCTCTCTCTCTCTCTTCCACTCTCCCATCTCCTCCTCCTCCTCCTTCTCGTCTCTCTATCCATATCCTCTTATCTTACTGTGTTTAATCCCTCCTCTCTATCTCTCCACTCATCTCATCCTGCACCCTCTATCAGTCTTTCTTCTCCACTCGTCTCTCTGACTATATTCTACTCCCCATCTCTCTGTTCATCTCCTCCTCCCCTCTCACTGCTCATCTCCTTCTGTTCGTGTTCTCTGCCCCTTTCCTCTCCCCTTCTTTCTGTCTGTCTCCTCCTCCCTTAAATCTGTGTCTGTGCTCTCTTTCCCTCTCTCCATCTGTTTACCTCTTCCTCCCCCCATCTGTCTTCATATTATCATCCCATCCCCAAATGGAGGTCGTCGTTCTTAACTCCACAGTATTCCTTTCCAGACAGTAATATGTCTAACATGACTGGCTGAAATAGATTACGCACGTGTCACTTACGTTTCACGTACATTTAACGTATTATACACAAATCAGCACTCACATCTCTAGCTGTATCTCTAGCGAATATCGTTCTGCAGTTTCCTTTTCACATAGATCATTCTCTATGACGTCATATCTCCTGCACTTTGTGTCATTCAGTGATAGAATTGTGTCGACATATTCAGTGATATATATGAAGCATCCTAGCAAAACTGTCGTGAATAAAGCTTGTAGTACAGAAATACGCTCCTGGAAATTGAAATAAGAACACCGTGAATTCATTGTCCCAGGAAGAGGAAACTTTACTGACACATTCCTGGGGTCAGATACATCACATGATCACACTGACAGAACCACAGGCACATAGACACAGGCAACAGAGCATGCACAATGTCGGCACTAGTACAGTGTATATCCACCTTTCGCAGCAATGCAGGCTGCTATTCTCCCATGGAGACGATCGTAGAGATGCTGGATTTAGTCCTGTGGAACGGCTTGCCATGCCATTTCCACCTGGCGCCTCAGTTAGACCAGCGTTCGTGCTGGACGTGCAGACCGCGTGAGACGACGCTTCATCCAGTCCCAAACATGCTCAACGGGGGACAGATCCGGAGATCTTGCTGGCCAGGGTAGTTGACTTACACCTTCTAGAGCACGTTGGGTGGCACGGGATACATGCGGACGTGCATTGTCCTGTTGGAACAGCAAGTTCCCTTGCCGGTCTAGGAATGGTAGAACGATGGGTTCGATTACGGTTTGGATGTACCGTGCACTATTCAGTGTCCCCTCGACGATCACCAGTGGTGTACGGCCAGTGTAGGAGATCGCTCCCCACACCATGATGCCGAGTGTTGGCCCTGTGTGCCTCGGTCGTATGCAGTCCTGATTGTGGCGCTCACCTGCACGGCGCCAAACACGCATACGACCATCATTGGCACCAAGGCAGAAGCGACTCTCATCGCTGAAGACGACACGTCTCCATTCGTCCCTCCATTCACGCCTGTCGCGACACCACTGGAGGCGGGCTGCACGATGTTGGGGCGTGAGCGGAAGACGGCCTAACGGTGTGCGGGACCGTAGCCCAGCTTCTTGGAGACGGTTGCAAATGGTCCTCGCCGATACCCCAGGAGCAACAGTGTCCCTAATTTGCTGGGAAGTGGCGGTGCGGTCCCCTACGGCACTGCGTAGGATCCTACGGTCTTGGCGTGCATCCGTGCGTCGCTGCGGTCCGGTCCCAGGTCGACGGGCACGTGCACCTTCCGCCAACCACTGGCGACAACATCGATGTACTGTGGAGACCTCACGCCCCACGTGTTGAGCAATTCGGCGGTACGTCCACCCGGCCTCCCGCATGCCCACTATACGCCCTCGCTCAAAGTCCGTCAACTGCACATACGGTTCACGTCCACGCTGTCACGGCATGCTACCAGTGTTAAAGACTGCGATGGAGCTCCGTATGCCACGGCAAACTGGCTGACACTGACGGCGGCGGTGCACAAATGCTGCGCAGCTAGCGCCATTCGACGGCCAACACCGCGGTTCCTGGTGTGTCCGCTGTGCCGTGCGTGTGATCATTGCTTGTACAGCCCTCTCGCAGTGTCCGGAGCAAGTATGGTGGGTCTGACACACCGGTGTCAATGTGTTCTTTTTTCCATTTCCAGGAGTGTAATAAAATTTAACGTCGTGCATGATGTAGCAGTTTTCCATGTATCTCAGTGTTTATGACGTCATATCTTCTGAACTACGTGTTGTACAGTGAAATACACAGCTCAGCAAAAATTTTGAATGCTATTGTAAAATCTAGTCTACGATACTAGAGGTCTCATTGACCTAGGCATTTCATGCATTATCCAATTAGATCCCATATAGTGGACGGTGTTTACTACTGGTATGCTTGTGGGTGTTTTCCAATCATGTAAACATATTGTTGCCGCAGCGGCACACCATGAGTAGTCCAGTCTCAACAACAGCTTCATTCAGTTTGTGTTCAGCATTGCACTAACATGCCACACAGAGACATAGAACACTTTTATAGATTCAGGACAGTAGCTTTACTTTCAGCAGGTCATACACAGCAAGATGTTGCCGATCGGTTATATGTCATTCAAAGTGGTGTATCTACGATGTGGAGAAAATACAGAGAGATGGGAAATATGAACGACAGACTATGAAAATTGAAGGCGGAAGTGAGTTAGGAGAAAGGAATGGAAAGGGACGGGATTACTGATGTCAGCTGTATTGGGACATTACACAGCATGAAAATGTGTACTGGACTGCAATTCGAACCGAGGATCTCCTGCTTACTAGGCAGGTACGTTAACAACTGCACCACCTGGGAAACACTATTATCGCAACAGCGTGGACTATCTTGGCACGTCTCACTGCCAACCCACACTCCCCCCAAGAAGCACATATCCACAGTCTCTGTCCATTTCCTCCTGCTCGCTACTCTGATATTCCCACATTCCCACAGGAGGTCGGACGCACTGAAGGAGATGGATCCATTGCTAATCTAGGCAAGCCAGTTATATGAATTCAGACATGTCCGAAAGAGCAGACACCACGCGTTCATATAAATTAACTATTGTCCTCGCATTGATCATCCTCGTATGACAACACCAATGCAGGTTCGTACCCTCCAACCGTCGGGTTGCTGGAGCCAATCATCAACTACCAGAAAAATTGGAAACGTGATCTCCTGACCTACAGGGATTTTTATCTCAGACCAAAGGAGCCGACGTCATCGAAGGACCTGGGCCCTTGCCCATCAACATTGGACCATTGTACAATAGAGTAATCTCATGTTTGCTGACGAAACCAGGATTGGTTTGCGACCGGACACTGTACATGTTAGGGTTTGGGGAAGCACTAGATGACACCAGGAATGCCAATACGTTCAAGAAGACCAACCGCTGCAGGTAGAAGTGTAATGTTCTCGGGGGCAATAGTGATGGGACGGCGGACCCCTCTAATTCCCATCCACGCAATTTCCCTAGTCCCTGATATCTCCAATGGGTCCTAGAAACGACTGTAATACCCTACAGACGTGAAGTCGGTGAAAACTTCATCCTAGTCAATGACAATGCAAGACCTCAGCGTACTCTAGAAGGGTCTCTGTGTCTTCAAAGACGCAATATCAACCGAATGCATTGGCCAGCACAGTCCCCAGACGTGGATGCAATTGAGCATGCATGGGACCTGTTGAAGGTGGCGATTGGACAGCGTTTGAATCCACCTGATGATTTTCAGGATCTCACTGAAGCTACCATTGAGGAGTGGGACCTCATACCCCAAGATAAACTTTATAGTCTCATCCAGAGCATGCTTCGCAGTGTGGAAGAACTCATTTGTGTGTGGTGAGGATATACCACTAAAGACTGATAATCATCATCATGACATAAAAATATTCCCTGTTTTTTATTGTAAGATGTACACTTAGGAGAGAGCCTTATTTGCTTTGTAATTATTTTTGGTAACTAACCAAAATGGTTCTTGTTTTCAGAACGAATCATGTTCATTTTTTTTCATAAGGTATCGTACAAACCTAAATGGATGTACTATAAGAATAATTCCAGTAAACTCTATGATAGTCCAAACATTTGTTCAGGTGTGTATTTCTGCAGGTACATTCAGCTGCATGTTTGTACTATACTTTACGCGAGACTTGTTTCGAAGAGTTAGCAGCAGAGAAGTAATACATTTAAGCGTCACGTATGATGCGGCAATTTTTCCTAGAACTCGATGACGCCATATCTCCTGAAATATGTGTCGTATAATAATATAATGTTGTAGATACATTGAGAGGAATATGTGGACTCTGTCTGCGATATTTGTTGTGAACAGAGTTACGAGCAAAGAAGTAATAAACTTAAACCGCATGCATTGTGCGGCAGTTCTTCACGCATCTCCTGAACTATGAATCGTACAATTATACAATTTTCAGTTCAGTGATTCATGCGAATACTGCCTGCAAAATGAGCCGTGAATACAGTTAGTAGTAAAGAAGTAATAAATTAAAACGTCATTCCTGATACGGCAGGTCTACTGCACGAACAGCGAAAATGTGGTAAGTGATAAACTTTTCTCATCATTTTGTGGTGGTTCTTAGTGAGAAAAAGTTTCCTATAGGTCTGAAATTACGTGTACAGTTTGTTGCAAGTCACTAAGTGCTCTTATTCTCAAATACTGAGTGAAAAAGTCTGCAAACTCTTGCGTCATAAGCTATACTACTTTTTCATCCCCACTCCCGCTCCTTTGATAGGCACATGGTTCTTACCCCCCACAGCGTTTCTCTCCAGACAGTAAGAGATATGAGTACCAAGTTGAAATCGATCCAGTGGTTTAGGAGGAGATGTGGAGCGTACATACATTCACTGGGTTGACAAAAGTCATGGGATAGCGATATGCAAATACAGATAGCGGTAGTTTCGCGTACACAAGGTATAAAAGGGCAGTGCATTTGCGGAGCTGTTATTTGTAGTACCCACCAAAACAGTAGTCGCAGCCAAGTTTCTATGTATTAATAATGCATTCGTAGACACAAGGATTCTTCTTCGTTACAGATCGGGCAAAATTAAGCCCACATCTTTACTGCAACGGCGCAGGAGATGTCGTTTGTACTCAACTGCTAATGTGAAAAGGTTTCAGACGTGATTATGGCCACACGACGGGGAATTAAAAGCCATTGAATGCAGGATGGTAATTGGAGCTAGGCGCATAGGTCATTCCATTTCGGAAATCGTTAGGGAATTCAATATTCCGAGATCCAAAGTGTCAAGAGTGTGTCGAGAATACCAAATTTGAGCCATTAGCTCTCACCTCGGACAACACAGTGGCCGACGTCGTTCACGTAACGACCGAGAGTAGCTGCGTTTTCGTACAGTTGTCAGTGTTAACAGACAAGCAACATTGCTTGAAATAATCACGGAAATAAATGTGGGGCATACTAAGAACATAACCGTTAGGACAGTGCAGCCAAATCTGGCGTTAATGGGCTATGGCAGGGTTATATATATTTTGTGATAATGTCATGGGTGCTTCCATGATGTTGTCACAAAATCTGTAGGATGATGGAAAAGGATAACTCTATCAATATGACGTAAGTGTCCCTGTACCGGACACGAACGAGTCGAGAATTATAAGCGAAAACCGTTCTGATACCTCTCACAGTGGAATGCTTGTACTGGTACTGTTGTTGCTAACGCTTTAGGGTAGGAAAATTTTAGATGTGCTAGTATCGACCAAAAAAAGAAGAAATATCTAGTTAACTGAGGCTCTAAAAAGCATACCGTAAGAGCTGTGAGCACTCGTTCAATAGAGAACATGTAGCGAAGATGAACAAGTGCTCATTGCTCCTCAGGTATGCTGTTTACAACCCATGATTACTGGACATTTTTTCCTTTTTTTGTTGAAAGATGCAATTGCCATCCCCTAACTGCTCTTCAACAGTGGGAAGCAAGAAGGTGCTTAAAACATCAATGTAGGCCTGTGCCGTGATAGTGCCTCGCAAAACAACAAGGGGTGCAAGCCCCTCCATGAAAAACACGACCATATCATAACACCACCGCCTCTGAATTCTACTGTTGACACTACACAAGCTGGCAAATGACGTTCACCGGGCATTCACCATACCCACACCCGGCAATCGGATCGTCACATTGTCTACCACGATTCATCACTCCATACAACGTTTCTCCACTGTTCTTTCGTCCAATGTCTACTCTCCTCACATCAAGCGAGAGGTCGTTTAGCGTTTACCGGTGTGATGTGTGGCTTATGAGCAGCTGCTCAACAATGCAATCCAAGTTTTCTCACCTCCCGCCTACTTGTCATAGTATTTGTAATGGATCCTGATGCAGTTTGGAATTCCTGTGTGATGGTGTGGATAGATGTCTGCTTATTACACATTATGACCCTCTTCAAATATCGGAGGTCTCCCTCAGTCAACAGACGAGGTCAGTCTGTAAGCTTTTGTGCTGTACGTGTCCCTTCACGTACCCACTTCACTATTATGGTTCAAATGGCTCTGAGCACTATGGGAATTAACATCTATGGTCATCAGTCCCCTAGAACTTAGAACTACTTAAACCTAACTAACCTAAGGACATCACACAACACCCACTCATCACGAGGCAGAGAAAATCCCACTTCACTATTACATCGGAAACAGTGGACCAAGGGATATTTAGGAGTGTGGAAATCTCGCATACAGACTTACGACATAACTGACACCCAATCACCTGACCACGTTCGAAGTCCTTGAGTTCGGTGGGGCGCACCATTCTGCTCTCTCACGATGTTTAATGACTACTGAGGTCGCTGATATAGAGTACCTGGCAGAAGGTGGCAGCACAATGCACCTAACATAAAGCAACGTATGTTTTTGGGGGTGTCGGAATACTTTTGATCACATAGTGTACATACGCTGGTGAGAGAATACATTATGACCAACTGCTTAATGGCTTGTTTGTCCTTCTTTGGAACGAAATACACCACAGATTCTGCGTATCAGGGATCCGACAGTTTATTGGTAAGTTTGTAGAGGTATGTGGCATTAGATGTCTACGCACATATCATGTAATTCGCGTAAGTAACGGGCCGCTGATTGTTTGGAAATTTGGAAATTTGTGGTAAGGTTCTATGGGACCAAACTGCTGAGGTCATCGGTCCCTAGGCTTACACACTGATTAAACTAACTTAAACTAACTTACGCTAAGCACAACACATACACATATGCCCAAGGGAGGACTCGAACCTCCGACGGGGAACCGCGCGAACCGTGACAAGGTGCCCAGACCACGCAGTTACCCCGGACGGCGCCGCTGATTTGCGTACGCAGTTATGGCACCCAATAGCGACCAGATGGGTTCCATACGATTTACATCAGAAGGATATGGCTACCGAGAAATCGATGTCAGTTCACTACAATGCTCCTCAAACCACTGTAGCGCGGTTCTGGTTCCGAGACACAGTCAGTTATATTACTGAGGGATAACATCACCGTCGGCGAAGACATCAAGCATGAAGGGATGCAGGTGGTTCGCAGCTGTCAGAATGTCTTCGATTACCAGCTCAAGCCCAATGCAAGCGCAGGAGAATGTTTCCTATAGCATAATACAGCTTCCACCAGCCTGCGTCCCTGGCGCGCTGCACGCTTCGAGCCGACTTTCACGTCGATGACAGCGTTTCTGAAGACAACCACCGATCTAGTGTAGCAAAAATTCGATTCACCTAAAGAGCTTACACGTTTCCATTGATCGATGGTCGAATCCCGATAGTCCCATGCCCACTGCAATCGTAACTGACGATGTCGTTGAGTCAACATGTGGAAAGGTAAGTGTGGTCTGCAGCAAGAGCTCTATGTTCAACAATGTACGATGAATGGTGCGCTCCGAAACACTTGTTCGTGCACCAGCATCATGTTCTTTTGACAGAGATGCTACAGACCACCATCTATCCTACTTTACAGAGCAGACAACACTCCGAACCCCACGCTATGTGAAGAATCGTGGAGTCCAACCATTTAGTGTCTAGTGGTGGTTTTACTGTCCTCCTACCCTTCTCAGAGATGGTCACGACCGTAGCACGTAAGCATTCGACCAGCTTCGCCGTTTTCGAGATAATCAATACTGATAATCTGCCCCTTCTCAAAGTCGCTTGGTCCAATGAATATCCTCATTTGCGACCCATATCTTTGCTAGTGTGATCCCCCGTCCCTGTCCGCTCCGCTTACATAGTGTTTTTACCACATCACGTGCCCGAAACGCCACCAGGTGGCATCCAGCATCGCGGTGAGCGTTGGTTGTAATGTTTTGGCTTATGAGCGTACACTTACAGGTGCTGGCGCCTATGACTTTGACGCTCTGACGCTCTATTCAAAATGTTGTATACTCATTCCCCACTACAAGTCCTAGAAGTCTGTAACAGGAATTTCCGAACAACCTGTATACATTTGAATACCATATATATAAAAAATGTACACAGGCTATGTCTGTTGGAACCTTTATTAGAGGATCATGTAAATATTTCAAGTAAATCGGTCACTAATTTTTGGCGACCTTTACTAACATTATTCTCTTGTTATGTGGTTTACATTCACGTCGTAAATGAAATGTAGAGCGAAATGTTTCGGTTCTTAATTGCGAAAACATACACACTTGGTATTTGTCGATAACAGCACCATCTACCACGAATGGGAAACAACGGTTTGAGTAAACAAGGGTTTTTTTTTTGCGGAGAATTAGGGTATGCCATTAAAAGGGAGATTCTCATTTGAAAGTACAAAGTTGACCCTCCCAACGCAGAAGGCGTTCGTAGGAGGTGACCAGTTGAAGCACAGACTGATGTCTCCTTTACTAGTATTCTCTTTTCACCAAGAACATTTGGTTCAAATAGCTCTGAGCACTATGGGACTTAATTGCTGAGGTCATCAGACCCCCAGAATTTAGAACTACTTAAACCTAACTAACCTAAGGACATCACACATATCCATGCCCGAGGCAGGATTCGAACCTGCGACCGTAGCGGTCACGCGGTTCCAGACTGTAGCGCCTAGAACCGTTCGGCCACTCAGGCCGGCACCAAGAACATTTTTTACCTGCGATGCATTGTATTCGAGATATTTAGCTGTCTCAAGTTAAAACGAACACCCTGTATGTACATAGGTTGGATAACATGTAGTGACAATACTGCTGTAACATGAAAGATGTGTGTGACATGACATGCCCACTGTTTGTAGCTGATTGCAGAGGGTCAGATAAAGTAATGCAATGAGTGGCGACGGCTGCGTCTGAGTCAGCTGCTGTGTGTACTGTCTGAAAGTGCGGAAGGCTAGTTCAAGAGCCCTAACAATATGTTCAGGAAACACTAACAATGTTCATGAATCAAGACTGAAATGGTATGTTGTCTGAGCGCACAAAAATGTTTCCTTGTGCCACTGCATCCTATTTATACGTCATGACAATGCATGATGCCACACAGCGAACCCCATGCAGGACCTCCTGCATATGTGGGGGTGGAAGTTACTGGAACATTCACCACATTCACCCGCTACGTGTCCGTGCGATTACAACCTCTTCGCCAAAATGAAAGAACCTCTTCGTGGCATGCTCTACAACACAAGAGAAGACATCATCTGTGCCACAGGGTGGACCTCGCCACACATCGACAGAGATGGATGCACTGACAATGTATGATACTTTATATCTCTACGGGAGAAGGTGGCCGAAATGCAGAGCGATTATATTGAGGGCGCGTAATACAATTATTGTCAGTCAATATAGTCTGGTATGAGCTACAACCATGTTTCCACTACTTTTTACCCAACCCAGGTATATAAGATTGTACAGAAATTCCTATTACAGACTTCTAGGACTTGTATAGGGGAGAGAGTACATAATATTTTGAACATGAACCAGTGTCCAGAAACTTTCCTCTTCACTTCTACGATGGATTCATTTTAGAAGTGTCCGCCCCCGGTAGCTGACTGGTCAGCGCGACAGAATGTCAATCCTAAGGGCCCGGGTTCGATTCCCGGCTGGGTCGGAGATTTTCTCCACCCAAGGACTGGGTGTTGTGTTGTCCTAATCATCATCATTTCATCCCCATCGACGCGTAAGTCGCCGAAGTGGCGTCAGATAGAAAGACTTGTACCCGGTAAACGGTCTACCCGACCGGAGGCCCTAGTCACACGACATTAAATTTCAGAAGTTTAACTCATCCACATCTGTTTGAGGAACTGAATTAGGCATGATGCACTACAGTTATTAGGTAACAGTTCGTAAGGAAATATAAAGGAACATTCATTTATCACATAAGCAAATTTCTTTGTATTAACACTAAAACATTACGTGTTTACATTTTTCCAAAACAAAAAAGAACCCACCATACTGTACCTACAGAACACTACTGATGCATTACAACATTGGTTTGACGTGGCGACCACTAAGGTTACAGACGCTGTACCTAGGAAGCATGTTCTGGTACACACTCTCCATTCCACCTGCTGTCTCTTCAGTTTCCAGTACAACAGCCAGAACTCATGCCAGTAGATCTTCTTCCGTCTCTACGGGAGTCGAGTCTTGGAAATTAATCTTCGCATAGGACCACATAGGAAGTAGTCCATAGGAGTTAAATCTGGTGATCGCGGCGGTCACGTAGTATGACTACTTCGGCCTATCCATCGTTCACAATATCGTCTGCTGAGATGTCTACGAAAACGCATATGAGAAGTGAGGTGACGCATCATCACACTGAAACCACATTTCCTGACGGACATTCAGAGCACAGCTTACAAGAACAGGTCCAGTGCGTTTTGTAGAAGATCAAGTATGCAGAAATAGTTGGTTTGAGTGGAAGGAGGTATGGCCCAGTTATATGACCGATCAAAATACTTGCCCACACGTTAATATCAAACCGTTGTTGAAATCCATGAACATGTGTGACACGAGGGTTTTTGTCTGTTTAGTCATGGCTGTTTCACAAATTCTGAACACAGTACCTAGTGAACAGTACTCGATGTGAAGACAGGAATGTGTCGATGCAGTGGTGGAGGAACCACGTACGGCAAGCAACACGTTGTGAAGTATCGGATAGACGCTCAACATGTACCATTTGTAAGTGGTACATATGAAATTGTTACTCACGCAGAACGTCCCAGATGAACTGTGACAAACACCCATTGCAGGCGCAATTATTCGAGTACTCGTTGACGGGTTGTCCTCATCGCGTTGCACTACATCTTTTTCAAATTCTTGCCTGCGTCTTTGCAATGGAGCACCACAGCTCTGCCTCCTCACGGTGAAGGTTCCTTGTCAGTGCACTTTCGCCTGTCATGGCGTTCGGACGTTCTCGCTAGTGTGCTCCACGTGACCGTGTTTTGTTTACGTTTCGCAAACGACTGTGGTGCTTCGTACTCTTCACGCCCTTCTCGGTATGTCCCTACATATATCGACAACTTTTGAAGATAACCGGAATGAGATTTTCACTCTGCACCGGAGTGTGCGCTGATATGAAACTTCCTGGCAGATTAAAACTGTCTGCCACCGAGACTCGGACTCGGGACCTTTGCCTTTCGCGGGCAAGTGCTCTACCAACTGAACTACCCAAGCACGACTCACGCCCCGTCCTCACAGCTTTACTTCTGCCAGTACTTCGTCTCTTACCTTCCAAACTTAACAGAAGGTCTCCTGCGAACCTTCTAGAACTAGCACTCCTGAAAGAAAGGATATTGCGGAGACATGGCTTAGCCAGAGCCTAGGGGATGTTTCCAGAAAGAGGCAAAGGTCCCGAATTCGAATCTCGGTCGGGCACACAGTTTTAATCTGCCACGAAGTTTCTTTTGAAGAGAACCGTTTATGCGCAGTGTAGTGTACACTAGATTGTGTACGTTTTCTTTGTCACAAGTTCTTGGCCATAGCTCTATATTGTACACCGTAAAAAGGCCGATACCCTGATACGGGTCAGGTAATATAGTCAGCACCAGAAATCTTCCACCAAACGCACCGACGGATGTTCTGTTGCTACCGATACCCGACAAACATGGTGAGATCCAGCAGGGTGAACTACCACTCCCGGATACACAGCTTCTCCAACACCTACAACAACAGTATGATCTACAATATCAACCTGCACAGCAGTTTCTGCACCAACGTCATCAACAATTGCAGTTTCAGCAGCAATGACTGGCTCAGCAATGCCAATTTCACCTGTTGCAGCTATAACAACAGCAACTCCAGTAATCTCACCACCAGCAACAACAGCTGTATCGGGTTTGCCAGAAAGTTACATAAGGTGTCAAACAAATAACAAACCTTAAATTGAAGTTTCACAAGGAATGCAAAAAATTTCACGCAAATACAACTCCAGTCACAGGCGGAGAAGAAATCACGCGATAGCCGCCCACCTGCGATGCCACAGGCATGTTTCGAAACTTACGAAGAGCAGACGGCATCACGAAGACATCGGGTGCCACAAGAATACTTTTAGGAACAATTCGGACCACATGAGGAAGAGGCAAGATTAGCCAGGCAGGACACCGTGTAAATACGCGACAGGGAAATGCAAGGGCGTGAAGGTTACAGCGTAGAGCATACTGACACTCGCCCAGAGCCGATGGAAGAAAGTCATTGCGTTCCATTACAACTATATCATGCAAGACTAGGCGAAAGTTACAGTGGGCAATATCCAGAGGAGTTACCACAACCTGAAAGACTGACACGTGAAATGATCGGAAACAGAAGCGGCGAGGATTCTCGAATTTCATATATTACCACGACGATGTACGACAACAATCATTTCCTCACTGTAAGGAAGTTTCAGCATTTCCATGAAGGAAACTCACTGCATCCAAGAACCTTCATTGATTAGTTCAGAGTAGGACTACCAGAACATCTGACATTAGAACACACATTAGACTTTACATGTGCCCATATGTCTGGAACAGTTGCAGAAACGATGCAAAACATAGCAGTTCCATGTCGACCACATAAAGATTTCAGAGATAAGTTTCTCTCACGTTACTGGTCGAGTAAAACGCAAAACAGAGTGAAGTATGAACTACTACAAAATCCATACTTCGAGAATTGCGGAGAGAAGAGCCGTGTAAAATTTTTCGAAGCAATGGCAAAGATAAACCAATGTTTGGATGTGCCATACTGCGATGGAGAATTGATTAAATTTGTATCATGAATCTGCCACTAAAATACCAACAGTTATTGGTAGAGCATGGAGGCACTGACGTGGGGGCATTCAAACGAATTTTGAGAGAACTAGATTTCATATTCTCGAAAGATGAGACAAGAAAAAAGCGAAACTTGCGTGAAAACGTGAATGAAAGACAGCGAAATGGGCCGGAGACCACACGAAGGAATGACAGCTATTACGAACCGGGTGATAACTTCGCGTCGAGAAATGACAATCGATTCCAACAGAGAAATAAGTACGGATATTGAACAATAAATTGCTTCGGTTATGCGCTTAGGAGTGACAGTAATTGCTACACGGGAGATAAGGCAATCTCAACGGTATTGGAGGACAAACAGGCCGACAAATTACCAGCAACGAAACCTGTATCACCAAATCGAACAAAGACAGGAAGGACAGAAAGAAAACTTGGAAATAAGGCGAACAAACCCCAATAAACGTTCGAGCTGAAGAGAGCGCCCAAGTCAAGGACAACAGTGCACCTACCCAAGGAAGCAGCAGCATCGTAACGAAAGAAATATACACCTTATCATGATAGGTCAAAGATGAAGGAACAGAACCGCAGAGACCGAAAGAAGACAAGATACCGCGAAATCAGGTTGCAGACGAATTCGTTGGGAAGGTTTCGCAAAAAGCGGACTACCAGAGATAAAAGAGGCAAGCGTAATGAAAGACGACTTAAGAGGTAAAGTAATAGAATTGTAGGGTTATTCAATACTGAAACTAATGGGCGCCAATTCCAAGAGGATAACGTTCCGTCGAGAGAAATAAACATTTTGTCACGACAGGTAGTAAATGAGGAAACAGGATCGCAGGGATCAAACGAAGGCATAACAATAACATCATGCTGGGGAGAAATTAATTAATTGGTAGGATGCCGACAAAGGAAACGAACTACCAAAGTCAGGCACAATGAGAGAAGAGAATAGGGACTAAGTAATTAGAATTGCCGAGTCATTTGAGGTCAGTACCAGGGAAAACGAACTCAAGGAGGATAATGCGCAGGCCACGGAGGTTGAAAATAAATTACCATTGGGCACAGGTCCCAGTGTGTACAATGATGGAGGTTACAGAGATATAATAAGGGCATTTAGATGAGATTATTTGGGAGTTTCCACGAGGAAAGAAGAGGCAGATGTAATTGAGCTGAGGAAAGACGAAGTTAAATGTGAAGAAAAAGCTGTAGAAGAGAGAGAGAGATATTGATCGAGGCATTCCATCAGAAGGTTAGAATTCACAGGTAAAAATCCTGAAACGACTCACATATGATTCAGTACAGGATGCACGGAGATGAGGAAGAACAGAGCAAACTGGTAGAGATTGAACAAGCTGTGAAGGCCATGGTAGCAAAAATCTCAGTGAATGTAGTCATAGACAGCGGAAGCGAGCTAACCGTGATTTCAGAGAACTTATTTAACCTATACAATGCTAATGAATTACTGATCTTGAGAACGAAGGAGATTAAAGAGAAGGGTCCCATCAAAAATCATGCTACGGATGTCAACAAACAAACAAAGTTAAATCTTCCGAGCCAAGGTCAAAAGAGCTAAACCAATTTCGTTATCATACCGAAATTAACGGTGGACATGATAAAAGGTGTGGATTTTCTGAATAAAAGACGAGCTGTGATAGACATGGGAAAGGTTAGTGTGACATTTGGAAGCATTACATTTCTCTTTGAGCAAAGGATGAAATTAGAAGAAATACTAGTAATGAATAACCGATTAAGAATGACGTTAGAGAAGGATGATGACGAACCAGAACAATATGTACGAATGGGGGAATCATCTCACCTCACTAGAGAACTCCTGTTAGAAATACATAAAGAAATCGACAAGATACTACTAGAGGTAAAAGACGTTCTAGATGAAAGTAAAACTGAATTAGAAAATGTTTTATGGGGTAACGTGGAGGTGTTTTTACCCAGTCCAGTATTAAACACTTCCAATACAAATTTGAAGTCAAGGAACACAATCCATTTAGAGTACCACCTTACACAACATCACTAAGGTACAGGGATAAAGTATTTACGGAGATATCCAAAATGTTAGACGATGACAACATTGAACAAACCACCTCAATATATAATAGCCCTCCCTATATTGAGAAAAAAAAGATGGCAGTATCTCGTTAGTGCTTGATTCTCGGCAGATAAACACCATCATTATCATGGGGACAGATCGTCCTGAAAAGTTAGAAGAGATAATTCAAAAATGTCATGGTGCAAAGGTTTTGTCATCCATTGACTTACGTTTTAGCTTCTGGCAGATTTAGCTGGCGCCTGAATGATAAAATATACAGCGTTCACCACTTTTGGCAGATGTTACGAATTTAAATGATGACCATTTGGTCTGAATATATCGTCAGCGGAATTCGTTAGGGGGCTTAACACCATACTGAGTCCTGAAATCTTTCAGAAAATATCGTTTTATGTTGATGATGTCATTACAGCAGACCCTCATGGGAGCAGCTCAACAACATAGTAAGCCAGTTTTTGCAGACCATAAAGTATCGTGGCGTAACAGTCAATATAACGAAGTCCAAATTTGTAATGCGAGAAGTAACATTCTTCGGGCATATAATATCAGAAAAGGGAGTGATGCCAGACCCAACCAAATTAACAGCAATTAAAGAATTATGCACCCCATTTAATAAAAAGACTCTGAGGGGAATTTTAAGGCTAATCAGCTTTCACAAGAGATTCGTATGGATTGACACTCTTGCAACACCACGCCTGTGTGCACTTACTGGAAAAAATATGCCATGGGTATGGGA
Source organism: Schistocerca serialis cubense (assembly GCF_023864345.2). Lineage (NCBI taxonomy): Eukaryota > Metazoa > Arthropoda > Insecta > Orthoptera > Acrididae > Schistocerca > Schistocerca serialis. The sequence goes on from NC_064640.1 coordinate 520,893,000, forward strand.
TCAGCAAGGTAAAGAAGGATTTTTAAAATTGAAAAATACATTACTAACGGCACCAATGCTAGCTCACCCCGACCTGACACAAAATTTTGGTGTGGCCACAGACAGTGCGAAAACAGGGTTAAGAGTTGTTTTGTTCCAGGAATACGAACAGGAAGGGCCCATTAACTACATAACATTTTCATTTTCTAGTCAAGTATTCACGAAAAGTGAGAAAAATTATTTGATCACAGAGTTCGAAGCGTTGGTCTTTGTATGGGGCTACCAAAATTTTACATATTTCCTGTTTGGAAGAGAAACAAAAGTATTCACAGACCATAAGGCTTTAGAGTACCTATTATCCGCGAAATTAACTAATGGAAGGCTGGCCAGATGGATGCTAACTTTACAAGAGTGTGATTTCACAATCACACACTTTGCAGTATCAGCCAACCTATTAGCAGAGGCCCTATCACGAAGTCCACAGGGAGCATCTAAGAGCATAGATTTGGAAGCAGAGGAAGATCAGTTCATAATGTATTACAAAAAAAACGTAACCTTGAAAGCTACATCACTACTGCATTGTGGAACATACAAAAACATACATAAAGAACAAGGCAAAGATCCAGACATACTAATGATCAAACAAAAGTGGAAAAGCAGAGATTTCCCAGAGATCAGACAACATTAATGATGTCTTATTTTCCACACGAAATGTCGCCACAAGTGAATAGTTAGTTTGTATCCTGGCTGAAATAGTTAATAAATACATATGGTAAAAACACCTGAGTAATGTCCACTTTGGACCAAAAAAAAAAAAGCTTCCCAAAACTAAAACAAACAAGCTACTTCCCTGATATGGAGAGGCGAATAAGGAAAGTTTTATTAAAGTGCAAAAACTGCATGAGAGTAAAACATGTCACTTTTCAGACCAAACCGCATATGAAGGGCTTATTTCAATAGTGGTAGAAGTCCACTTTTGTTCCTTCTGAGATACAGAGTCCTAAAGTTAAAAGAACGCTGAAAAATCTGCAGTTGAGATACCAGAAATATTCAAGTACATATACTTGAATATTTCTGGTATCTCAACTGCAGATTTTTCAGCGCTCTTTTAACTTTAGGACTCTGTATCTCAGAATGAACAAAAGTGGACTTGTACCTCTATTGAAATAAGCCCTTCATATGTTTCCACTAACGCCTGGCAGATTAAAACAGATAGTGGCAACAGATGTAATGGGACCTCTCTCAAACACAAAGAAGCGCAAACTTTCATCTTTGTGGTACTGGAATTAACTTCAAAAATTTCACTTTAAGGCCTTTAAAGCGGGTAACAGGGCTTACAATGAGCAAAGCGTTCAAACAGGATTTTCTCAAACAAATTGGTAGGGTGGAACGAGTCCTTTCACACAATAGGCCACAACATAAATCAGCACAGTGACAGAACACTTTGAAACAGTACAAAATTAAACCTATTTTTATATCAAAATATAAACCCAGAGCAAATCCAGCAGGGAGGTCAATGAAGACATACGTACTTTATATCGATTTTCTGCCAGCAAAAAACACAACACTTGGGATGTACAGCTGAGAGATTTCCAAGACATTATATAAGGGATGTTCAAAATGAAACGAGCCAGAGGTATAATTACAGAAACCAGTACCAGTATGTTAGAAGTATTGACCCTGGCTGCTGAGACACTTGTCCCACTGCGACACAAGGCGATGAATGGCTATCTCATAAAATTCCCGGGGCTGCGATGTTAACCAGTCCCGAACGTACAGCTGGACGTCGTCGTCCACATGAGTGTATGAAAGGCTACGCTGACGTTCTTCTTTGACCAAGATGCCCCCCTTCTGATTCACTTCCTGCAGCATGGGATAACAGTGAACGCCCAGCATTACTCACAAACCTTGACCACAATTCGTCAAGTGAACAAATCAAAACGACCAGGCAATCTCATCCATGGGGTCATTCTGCTCCATGACAATGTGAAACGTCCCCTTAGAAAAATTATGAATGACTGTGCTAGTAAACCTCTTACGTTATTTGATTTTCAAACAGCTGAGCAAAACTGAGCGTACTCAGACATATCTCTGTTTACTTATTCTGATCATCATTAAACTGACACACAATATTTTTTTTAGCGCAACGCAATTTGACTTTCAATAATCCCTACAAAAGAATGGCCCTGACTAACAATAACCTATACCTTTCATGAATCACTGACCTCACAAAAATCTTCGTTACTCGAACTACTGCAATACAGCGAGCGCCAATACTGCCAGTTAAATAAAAGATTATAACTACTGAAGGCACTAACTACTCATAGGCATAGTTAGCAAATGAAAGATTTTGATAGAGAACAAACAATGTATTTACCTTAATAGCGTTCAAAAGTCATCTTGTATATATGTCTATCAATTCATGACATCCAGCTTTACAAATTTCCTTTTTCTGGCGGACACACGTCCAGATCGTGCTCACACAGTAATCTCTCAAAACTCTAGCATCTCTCTCTCCACTTCCACCACTGCTACACAACGCTTCACATCCAACTGCCCAACGCTACAATAGCGAGTATTCCAACAATGCCAACAAGCCACAGGCTGCACACAGCACGGTCAGTGATTTTCATACAGAGCACTACGTGGCGTTGCCAACATAGAAACCTAAACAGTCTACGTACAAATGCGAAGCCTCATACGGCCAACACAGTCGCGGTCATCCTGCAGAAATTCAAATGGAAGGTTCTCGGCCACCCTCCATACAGTCCGGATCTCTCTTCCTGTCATGACGCCATTTTTGGTCCCTTTCAAAAGGCTCTGAGGGGCAAACGATTCATCTCGGACGACGACGTCCAGCTATACGTGCGGAACTGGTAACCCCTGGGAATTTTATGAGACAGCCATTCACTGCCTTGTGTCACTGTGGGACAAGTGTCTCAACAACCAGGGTCAATACTTCTAACATACAGGTACTGGTTTCTGTAATTATGCCTCTGGCTCGTTTCTTTTTGAACGCCCCTTATAAATCGAATGCCCCACAGCACTACCCTACTTCCACCCATCACAATACTTAAAAACATCGAAGCCCCTGATAAAACCAAAGAAACAATAAGATTTTCCACGGTACCACAAAGGAAACACAAATGGATTATAGCCACACCAGTAACAAACATTAAAATGGCAGTCATGAAAAGAAAGGAAGAGGGGGATAAGAAAGCAGTGAAAAGGACATTCACAGTAGGGCAGAAGGTGTTTGTGAAAACTCGCCATCTGTCCAGTAAACACGGACCAAAAAGCCATAAGCTTTTCGCTGCATACAAAGGACCTATGGTAGTAACTAGAATTGCTCACAACAACGCTGTAGAACTAATGCATAGAAAGACAGGCAAAAGCTTAAGACTTCATTATGCAAGCCATATTAAAAGGTATGATGAATAATCACTTACAGGCATCAGTAAATAATATCAAAGAAGCCGTCATGTATGTTCCAGACAGGACGTGACCAGGAGTCTGAAGAAAAGAAGAAAACGAGAAGTACCTAAAATTTTTATATGTAGCAACTAACATGATATATAGAGTTTGCAAAGGTGAAACGTATAAATCCTGATCTAATAGCATGACATACTAACATGCCACACCACGACACCACAAATAACGAACGTAAGGAATCTCATTATCTTAAGATATGGTTCAAATGGCTCTGAGCACTATGGGACTTAACTGCTGAGGTCATCAGTCCCCTAGAACTTAGAACTACTTAAACCTAACTAACCTAAGGACATCACACACATCCATGCCCGAGGCAGGATTCTAACCTGCGACCGTAGCGGTCACGCAGTTCCGGACTGTAGCGCCTAGAACCGCTCGGCCACCTCGGCCGGCTATCTTAAGATATCAGGAACAAATTAGAAACTAGAATTTTAACGCAGAGATAGGACACCATGCCACGTAAATAATTTCTTAAGAGGCGTAAATTAGGCATTAGGCGTAAGGCAGATTATAAGAAAAGATCTTTGTACTCAGGCCTCCTGCAAGAAACAATCGTCAACTGCGCACGACGATGCGGCGCACAACAACCGAAAATGCATATGGCACGTGAATGGACGAGATCAACGATTTTCTACGATGTGGAGGCACCAGCAAGAGCACGAGAAGGATGGCGAATTGTAACCAAGGCAACCCTTGTACCTAACTGCGGTAGCAACTTTACCATTATAAGGAAAGTACAAGAAGAGTCGATGAGCAGCAGAAGATCGACGTTGGGTCCAGGCCTTGCGAAAATTCACTTTCGACCGATGTTAAAGTTCGAAGGATTGCAGGGAACGATGGACCACAAAACAAATGAGACAGCAATTAGCGTAGGGAGTAAAAACAAAACTCCTCGCCAAAACCCCGACTTGGCTGAAGCACAATTTGGCAAAAAGGTATGTGTAGAATTGCACTGTCGCCACCAGTTCAATATTACACTGAACTACAGAGCTGAAGGAAAATCAGTCAGTCAATGCCGAATTACACGTCCTAATCAACGATTGAAGCAGTAACGAATGTAAAACTTCAAAGCAACTAGTAATCGATCATTTACTGTATCCTGCCGAGAGAAGACAGGATTCAAGTCTGAAGGAAGGAAGATGCTTGGAAGAACGGAAGATGAAGAGAGAAGAAGGGCAAAAATATTTCAAAATACACCTTTCCAAATACCCACGATATTGTAAACTAGTTGTCTGCAAAGTACTACAAAAATATAAACACCTTCAGCAATGTCTTGAGAAGAAAGATACACGTTTTTAAAGCCAATGCTCCACGAGTCTCCACACTATAAGGTCCACATTATTATGAAGGCCATACCTAACTACGGCAACATCCTGTTGCAAAATTCGACGAAGAACGACGCTGCCCACCCATGTGTTTCCTCAAACATCTTACACAAGTACTCCAGCTTCGTGCAAAGACATACATAGCCAACCTCACACAAGAACACTCGCAGGCATCGTATGAAAATAGTGGTCGAAATTAGGTAAAGATCAGTGTCAGACAGTGAAAAGGCGTAACAGTTAACATCAGACTTCATTGTAGTGATGCAATTTACATTTCTCAATAGAATATGTATAAGTGTCTGAATAAGAACTGTACAACAGCCTTTTCATAGTCTTTGTTTGCTAAGTAATGCAAGAGAGATCTTTTTGTAATGAAATGTTTTAAGCACGTATAATATTAATTAGAATAATATGTTAAAAAGAAAACCTCTTCATGTATATTGTGTCTTAAGGATAACATTTTTGTAAAGTTGATTTACTGCATATGAGTTAAATGTTTCAAAATTTTACTCATGCATAATTATCAGTGCTACATTTCTTAAAAACCGCGTTGTCTGTTAGAATAATATTTTTCTTTAGAATAATATGTGTGTATGAACATTGTTTGGGATTACAATATTTCTGAATCTTGCATAAATCATTAATATAAACTTTTAAAATTTTGACATGATTAGGATTTGCTAAAGAATTATTTTGATGCTTACATTAATTGTTAGAATCATAATTTTTGTAAGACAAACAATGCAATTTGAACACTGTATTTTTGTATTATGTATAAAGTCGTTTAACTTTGAGACCTGATTTAAACAGTAAGTGGTTGAAAAAGTAGTACTGAAAGATCGATGTGAGAGGCTCCTTATCTTTGATATAAAATCTAAAATACACATAACACATTTAAATAAAGGGGAAAAAGAAACTGATATCAACATTAATAAAAATTATAGTCTTCACTATAGGGAGACAATTAAATCATTAACAAAATGAAACATGTTAAAAATTAACGTATACAAACCACTAGAATTGAATAGAATAAGGAGTAGACTATGTGGCTGACCAATAATCAATGCTTGAGGAAAAGTATAATTTTGGACTGACTTAGACAAGGCTTCAACCATTTTCTAACTTCAGTACAAAAATCATAGTGGAGGGGTGGTGATATGTAAGGCGTCAAACAAATAGCACACCTTAACATTGAATTCTTGAAACAATTCTGGTTAACTCGATATGTCACACAACATAGTTACATGAAAATGTTCTAATTTTATTGATAGGCAAAGAGAACAAACAAACCGACATTTCGTGAATATAAACCACTAAAACTCACACTAGTAATTGCATGCAAGTAATTTCCCAGACCTGAGATACGAGACGCAGTTCTGGGAAGGAGAATTTTTATGACAGAATGCCCATTCTGCTTTCCGCTGAATCTTTCACAGCGGGACACCTAGCGGACACAATGAGACACTGGAGCCACTGTGTAGGCCACCGGCAAAAGTAGCCCCTGTCCCTACTTTTATTTCTACAGGAACACGGCAGGAGATTCCAGATAAACGTAGGGAGAAACGCAACGGGAAACACTGGTGACTCATTATAGCCACTAGTGTTAAAACTCGCATGAAAGAAAAAGCTGTTTATCTCAATATTACGTAGGAGAAGTTAAACTCTGCCCTACGAAAGAAACAACGCCTGTAACACGCTGCGAAAACTCTAGTGGGTGGAGTTATAACAAGTACGAATGCTCTGATTGGCTAGAAAGAAAACTCATGGTCACCAGCTTTCATACAGGCAAATTGCAGACAGAGTAATTCGCTTCTTCTCTTGCAGCAAATCATTGAGTGTTTGAGCAAGGCGACTGACCCTGAGAGGATTGCGAGAGTCACTATGTGAACACTTGCTCACAGGCTCGTATTAACTCGTAAGGAGTTAAACTGAAAAGTCCCCTAGTATAAAGAATCGCACTGAGCACTGACAGTTAATGCTTGTGAGCGGTTTGAGAGCAACGACGTACACACTATTCCAGCCAATTAAGTTAGCTAGGGAACAACTAGGAGTCTCGGCTTCACCAAAGACGGAGGATATGTATCCGAATGGTGTTTAACAATTAAGAGAGATTTAGAATAGATTCTCAGGTTCACAGGCCGCACCGACAGCTGCCACTGCCGCCGTCGACGAAAGTTAAACACGCGCACTTGCTCTACACCAGTAAGTGATATTCAGTTGTGGCTCAGGACTGCGGTTGTCTCCGTTTCTCCTAAATCTTGTACATTCAACCATGACCTGTAGTTACACATATTCACTATTGTCGGGCTTAATTGAAGCAGAAACGCGAGATATCCGATTTAACGAAAAGAATTGATCAGCCACTGTAGAGTGCTTCATACTGTTAAGTTATGGAATTGTTTTAACTGTGTACTTCATTTTGATTGCTCTTTACCGACCCCATTCAATCTGGGGTACATTCATTGAGCATTTTAGCGTAATTGATATCTCTGGCCCCAATTGTACTTAATTTGTTTGTATTTTATCTACCCCCAGACGTGGTCATCAGCCATCTTACCATTAAAGAACCTTATAACAGTTAGGAATTTCGCTTCACAGTTGTGAACACCCAATATCAATATTTTAGCATCCTGTACGTGATTTTGTTAACATTGCTATGTCATGAAGTTATACTTAGAGTAAAGATAAACCTTGACAACGAAAATATAAGATTTTCATTTTGCCAACATACAGTTACGCCTGTACCCGTACACTAATTTCTGAATTCCTAAACAGTGTCCTTGCGCAACTGTGGTAGGAAAATAGATCAGAACCAGTCTCACACATGTTAGAGTTAGCCATTCCAGTGACCTTCCCAGCTTCGTGCTTGAAGCCAATGCACCTGTAAGTCAGCAGCAGGAAAGTGGTTCCCTTAGTAAACGTCTGTGTGTTGACTTACTTCCTGTCCCAGCGTGTGATATGTTACCGGGTTCAGATACCCCTACTAGTAATGGTACAGTGCAGACAAACTCAGAATGCTCTCAGAATCAACTGTTGACTTTCATTGCTGCGGTGGTACGGCCAATTGTCAACAATCGGTACAGTCCGTCAGATGCAGGCCCTTATATTGTCATTGTGGAGAGTTTAGATAATAACGGTGGCAAACTCCACTCTATACCGGTAGTCGAGTTATTATTTTCCTGTAACTCCCATATCAAGCATGACATTTTTGACATTAATCTGTCAGGCAGAAACAGAGTCTAGATAGAACTGAAAACTGCTGCTACTGCCAGCACTTTGACAGAAGTCCCTGTTTCCAAAGATCGTAAGCTGGATGTCTGTATTCCCAACTTCCTGCTCCATACATATGACATTATTCGTGATGTTGACATCAAGTTAACAGGCAAGGAGATCGTTGATGCAATGGAGAGCACGTGTCCTGTCGCAAGTATCAAACGATACACTAAGAAACATTACTCACATCCTGCAAAAACGGTGCCGATTTCAGACAGTCTGGTTGTGTTGCTCTCCCAAACTCTGCCCTAACATATTACTATAATGGGGGCGTGTTGTCCAGTCGGACTTTAAGTCGCTCCAGTCATTCAAAGTAGAAATTTCTGGCATTTTAATCTTTGGGCAAGGCACTGTAGAAGTCACACTCGTTGCAGCAAGTGCTGTAGTGCACACCCAGCGAATTCCTGTACGGCGCCGTTTCAGACGTGTTTAAATTACTCTGGTCCGCACCCAGTGACAGACCGTTCATGCACGGCCTTTCTCCATCAACAAGAGCTCCGACATGCAAAAGACTATGCCACGTTGGGGAGAGTAATTAGCACGCAGCTCTCATACTCCGCTGCTCTTCGACAACCTCCTACTCCCCAAAATCCCCTGGATTTCCCGCCTCTACCTTCAAGGCATTCTCCGACGCCATAGCCGGTGTGGCCCCACTTAGGCCAGGTATCGTCAACATAACTTCCAGTTGGCACACAAGTCGGGTGCCAACTCTGACTTGAGGGGTCCATCGAAATGGCGTGTTCCTAGGTCAGTGTGCCAACAGTGCGTCTCAGACATTCGTACGAATATTCAGTTTCTCATTATCGCCCCACAAGCCCCACTGCCACCCAACCCATATCCTCCTCACTACAGTCAACAACCGCCTCCACTTTGTAATAAGAACGAATGTGTTATCGAAAAGATTATCTCATTTACCATGCACCTCTTGGCAGATGCTAAAACACAGCCACCTGGCACTTTACAGATACACCTCTACGACAACGTTTAGCGACCCTACTTAGGCCTAGCAGCTGCGGTGGGCTTTAGAATCCTCCAATGGAATGCACGATCTGCGACTGCCAATAAAGAAGTCTTTCAACATTAACTTTGGATGCGTATGATAGCAGTGGCTGCCATCTCAGAGACGTGGTTTCAACTGGGTTCTGTTGTCTGCTTTCGAGAATTCCGTGTTTATCGCCAAGACATGGAAGGTGGTCGAGAAGGTGTCGCCCTCTTCATTAATAATGGAGTGGATCATACCCCAATGAAGCTATCCCACGAGGCTATCGACTACTTTCAAGCGATAGTGGCCAGGCTCTCTACTCCAGTCGGTCGTGTAAGCATCGTAGCTCTCTACAGTAGGCCGAGGTCGTATATTCCCCTTGAACTGCAGTACGCATTGGTTCGGCAGTTGGAACCTCCATTCTTATTTTGTGCGGATTTTAAAGTGCACAGAAGACTGTGGGTCTGTGCATATAACGGTAGGTTGGGTGACGAAATCCTTCAGATTATCGACCGAGTTCAGACTCGTCCTCCTCAGTCATGGATCACCTACGTTACTTACATTACCTGGACGGAGACCTTCAGCTGTTGATTTGACTTTGTGTTCGGCGTCAGTTTCTTCGTTTTTTGCATGGACTACTCTTCCCTATGCTATGGAGTCTAACCACTGCGATCTTCGTGTATCGACTCCCACTGCAACACCTATCACGGCCTAGGAGCCATCTCGTAAATGGAACGTTACGCAGGCAGATTGGTGACAGTATGGCGCACTAATGGATGCCCAACTATCGTCATTCCCCATAGTAGCGTTCAAGCAAGAAAGGTAAATTAAGTTTAGGCATTATATTAATGTGGCTGCATCGTACTCTGTTGTACAGAAGAGGATGATGACTGGCACCAGCCGATCCGCTCTTCCCAGAATGTTCGTGTCGGTGGCGCAACGGAGACTGACTTGCAGTCGTCTTGAACGGCATACCATATGGGAGGAATTATGTTGCCTACAAACTGCTGGATGCGTCCACTAAGTGCTTTCTCAAGGCTCGGAAGAGAAAACACTGGAGGAAGTTCTGCGAACAACTATCTGTGCACACTGCTGTTGGACGTGTTTGGTCGATGGTGAACTCGCTCAAACGGAAACCGGTACCTCCCAAGCGGTTGCAGATCTGGACAGCCGAGTTTTCCGCCATTTTGGCACCTCCATCTGCCATGCCGGAACCCATCAGTCTCTCGGCGACAGGTGCCGTTGCCGATCTACGAAACGATTTAACCACGCCATTCTCTCTCGCCGAACTCTACAGGGCCCTGACGCTCTCTTCAGGTACATCGTCCAGCTATGACCAGATCCACTACTCCATGGTTCTAAATTTGTCTGACGATTCAAAATGTGTTCTCGTGAACATCTTTAATGACCTGATAACTGGAAGAATCAATATTGGTGCCCAAACTGAATCCTGGGAAAGACCCTGGTCAAGCGACATCGTATGGCCCGATTGCGCTGTCTTCCTGCATGTGTAATACATTCGAACGTCATACTTCGTTTAGAATGGTGACTGGAACATGATAACTTCCTCCCGAGGACGTAAAATGGCTTTCGTAAGGACAGAAGTACTTATGATAATAGTACATCGATTGCGATGGACATTGAGAACACGTTATTCATTAACGGGTGGTTTTTTTTTTTTTTTTTTTTTTTTTTTTTTTTTTTTTTTTTTTTTTTTTTTTTTTTAGGGCGTATGACAATGTCCTGGTAAGTGAACAGCTGCTGCTTCTTCTGGTGGTGATTTTTACAGATTATATACAGTCTGCCTAGTTGCCATACAGTACATATCAGGACAGTGTGTTGCATGGACGCTGCCTAGTGTCTCGTGGCCTCCTGCATGGCGTAATACTGAGTCACTTACTATAGGCCATGTACAGCTCCACCTTCAAAGTTCTTCAGTATGCGGACGACGTCTCTATATACGCTCACTCGTCGTGTTTCTGGGTGACAAGCCTATGGCTTACCGACGCATTTGGAATGTTGGCCGCACCATATGGACTCACTTTGTCACCTGACAAATCAGTTGTAGCGACATTCACGCGGAAACGGCGTAGTAGCGTCTCTTAAGCTCCTTGAGTCTACTTCGACAGCAAACTCCCATGGACGCGACATGCTGCGTACCTCATGGACAAGATGGAAAACACTGTGAATATCTAGAGTATGCTCGCCCGAGAATGGTGGGGAACTGAACCGATTACGCCCTTGAGCCTGTATAAGGGTTTGATCCGTTCAATCTTAGATTATGGTAGCACTATCTATCGCGCTGCAACGCAATCAACTTTGAGCAATATCGATGACATCCATTACAGACCGATTCGTCTTGTCCTTGGAGCCCTGACATCAACTCACACCAACGCCCTGCTAGTAGAAGAATCCGTTATGCCGTTGTCTATAAGACAGCAGATGTTGTCTGATATTTTTCTCCTCAGTCGATGTGCGATATCTGGTTTAACCTCTCTTAAGGTGGTGGTTGGTTTCTGGAGACTCACACAGGCACCTCATGGACGACGAATGAACAGAACTCCTTCATTAGTTCGCAGCTTCGAGAAATTGCGCCACCTACTTCCACTCGCTCTACATGACACAAAACTCCCTTGATTTCGTGTTTCGCTTAGTCCGTTCTTCACTCCAGCCCCAGTGGCACACCCGTCCTCCGATTTCCGAGAGGAGACCAATATCACTCGCAACCTGGAGCATTTTCTCAGTATACAATGGACGCAGTTCTCTCGTATCTATACCGTCGGTTCTAAATGTAGGCGAGCGTGGGATACGCCTTCTTCAGCCCATCTAGTGGCGCCTACCAAATGTTTGCGCTCCACCTCAGTCTCCTATTACACGGTAGAGCTACTGGCCATCAGGGAAGCCATTCACTATGATATCCGGACATTCAAGTTTGTCCTGATGCTTACGGACCCTGGAAGTGTGCTCCAAAAATTGCAACATCCCGCGTTTGATAAACAGACCAACAGATATGTTCTAGACCTGTTGACGGCCATTGGAGACGCACAGACTTTGGGCAATGCTGTCGAATTACTCTGGATCAAAGGACATCATGGCAATCTGTTGACCACCTTGCGCCGGCCGCAGTGGCCATGCGGTTCTAGGCGCTACAGTCTGGAACCGCGCGACCGCTACGGTCGCAGGTTCGAATCCTGCCTCGGGCATGGATGTGTGTGATGTCCTTAGGTTAGTTAGGTTTAATTAGTTCTAAGTTCTAGGCGACTGATGACCTCATAAGTTAAGTCGCATAGTGCTCAGAGCCATTTGACCACCTTGCCAAGAGGAGTATTACAGAAGGCCAGTTACTCGCAACGCCAATTCGTATTATACGGATCTCACATCGACGACAAAGGCCGCTTATCACGTTTGGAACTATGAATGGCATGTCTCACAGCACTCTAAGGGCGGCCACCTGGCGGCCATACAACCGAACATCTCTTCTCTTCTCGACCATGGTTCTCCTCGGTGAAGCTTCGTAGACGTCATGTGACTTCTATCATTCGCTAGAGGCTAGGGCACTGGTGTTAGCCCACGCACCTATTTCTGTTGAAGATGATCACGTATGGACTCTGCGATAAGGACACAACGGCAATAGCGGATCTTAACCGCATTATATTGCCATGTTCCATGTACGGACTACACAGTCAGACCTGTATAAGAAATTGGTTGCGAGAGGTTATCCCCTCCCCACCTGTATTCCTGTTTTACTCCACTGTTTTGATAAATATAACTTTCTCACAGACTATCTGAAAACCAGCCAAATTTAATTTATTTAATTTATGATTTGCCTAGGTCTTCATTTTCACATAGCATCAGCCCTGTTTGTAATCGGGTGCATAATTTTGTGTTTTAGTTTGCGTACAGACCTCCATTTGTACATTAAATTTTCATTATTGCTCTCTTGTGCATTTTATGTCGCTGTTCTACTGGCACTATTGTACATACCATTTGTTGTATTATGTTGGTCATTCAGGTCTTTCTTTTACTTTAAGTACATCTGTCTGTATGCTACATTTCTCATATTGTTACATGATGTTATTTGCAGTTTTGTTCTTCAGCTATAGTTGCACTTATTGTATGTTGTACGGTGTTTACCGTTTCATGTTTCGTCTTTTACTGTAAGAGCATGCATGTTTGTCATAATGTTGTTGTATAGTGCTGTTCGTAATTGTATTCCAATGTCACTGACATCACTGCAGGAGGCTGTCTGGTGTTTGTATAATTGCGCTTTTATTTTACTTTAAGAGTGTGTTTGTATGCTAGCTTTGTTGTTTTGTGCTATTTCACTTCTTTTCGATAATGTTTCTTTGGCACTTTATAAGTGTTGTTGGCTGTATGGTTCTTGTAACCCAAAGAAAAAATAAAGTAACTTAAAAAATAATGTATCTGTTTCTCGGAGCTGCTGCAAAACTTCGACTAAAGGTTTGTGCGAGGGCTTGCTGTATTTCGGAAAATGTTTGTGATACAGCCGACTAGCAACTCTTCCGTTACCTCGAGTTTCGCCATACACAAGAAGCATGCCTGTGTATTTCGAAAACCTGTACCGAACCATGTTTACTGTATAGGAGACGCGTAGGCATTGAACAGGTCTCGCAGCAAGGCAGACCTGAAGTACTATTAGGTGACATTCTGACGTAGTACACGTCATCCTGCCTACCCTACTGCATAGCTGGACAAGCAATTTTCCCTCAACAGACCTGGGTGCGTTATACATCTGAACTGAAACTGTCGTAGAACGGTAATAGCACATTTCCAGACAAGGGTTCCTGGTCAAAATAATATGTACTTACTACCCTCTACAAGTCCTACAAATTTGTAACGGGAATTTCCAAACGCCCTGTATACACCCCTGTTTGCCTTCTTTTCAATTACGTTAAGCTGTCAAGTTAACTCTCGTGTCTTCTTTTCGATTACATCAAACCTTGCCGTCAGTTCATTGATTAACCTTGGAATAGTTTGAGAATCCGTATATAACCCGTTAATAGTCTTGATGAGTGCTTAGAGTCTTATAACATTTAATCATTTAATACTGTCGTTGAGCATCTGAATTTTCACGTCAGCATACAGACGAATATCCTGCCCTCCCCCCCCCCCCCCCCTTCTCCAACATTACGGGTGGGTGACCTCGCTAATGTGTCCGTACCGTAAAGTATAATGACCTAATTACCCTGGTGATTCACTACACACACACACACACACACACACACACACACACACACATACACACGCACACACATGATCATTTCTAAAAACATCCTGAGAGTTCTAGCAGTAACCACCTTCATTCAACTCTTTCATTTTATCGATAGCTACAAAGCTATACTGTGAATGCTGCCAGCAATGTCTATATAAAGTTTTAAATTCACGTCAATTAATAAATGTACCTGGTAAATGTATTATCCTTTTTGAAGGTAGTAATAACCTTTGCATTATCTCTTATCAGTTGCTTTGTGATCCTTGATGCCGAACAAACCAGATTATTTCCGTATTTGGTCCTGGCTTTCCACTATGTCATCATAGAATACGGACACTTCATTAGGTTTTATTCCTTTTTGTGCTAAGACCTCTTCACTTTCGGTGAAAAGCCTTATATCTAATATCGTCGACATATGGAAGTTTATTTTCCAGTAGCTCGCATTTGGGTTGAGATATTGTTTTTGAAAATATATATACATTCTCAAGGTGAAGACCATCTGGATTCGTTAGTAGGTACATGACGAGATCCGTTTTCCCACAAGATGATGGGCCAACAATTATTATCGATCTAATACTATTCGGCAGTAGACCCTAAGTCTTGCTACTGCGTTTTTTCGAAGTATTCTCAGACCAACCAGTTACGACGAATTCCTTGTGAAGAGGATCCTTCAGCCATCAGCTCATGTTGAGTACTCTATGACTACGCTAGCATACAAGGGCTTTATAGGATAAAGGAATAACACAGATGTCATGCACATACTTTATTATTTCTACAGATAGCTGGATATTTATATGTACTCAAATGTAATCGCAATTCTGGGCGTACATGAAGTATTGTAAACTTATTCTTAGTTCCGAGTATTGACGTGCAATACGCAGCGAAATATTGAGCTACGTCTTCTTCCACGGTATTCGAAGTTTGCCACAAATTTTCCTGTAAATTGGTCCGCGATGTTTCGTAGTAACTATAAATGTAAGGCTGACAGCTCAATCTCTGATGGATAGCGTGGTTTATGGCAAACCTGCCCTACATTAAATTCTTGAAGGTATGTTCATAAATGCGAGTCCATTCCGGTTCGGTAAAAATGTTTATTATTCGTGGGAAGTCATCAGAACTGATTTTGTGATCACCTAGTATCACTGTAGGTGTTGTTTGAGTATTTAGAGTAAACTTACCCGCAATCATTATTGAATTGTGACACAGCCTACAACACTTCAGTGCCACAATAACATGGATTTTCAAAAATCAGTTCTGGGTTAAATTCACGATCAGAAAACATTCCAACGCTATCAGTTATACATTCATTCGAATTTAGGGTGGAAGACATACTGAAAACATATATGAACTGCTGCTCAGTCGTTTTTGTTAGGGCGTACTCCACAACATCATGTGGAAAGACGAAAATAAAACGAGTTCCATATAGACCCACAGTACACAACACCTACACATATATGCAAAACATGTATGAAGCTTACATGAAATGTACTGTTTAGTGTACCTAAGCAGTACATTTCATGTAAGCTTTTTATGATGGAGATGTTACCTTGTCGACTGGACTGCACATTGGAAACTGAAATCATTACTTATTGATGGTATATATATTTATTTTGCATTGCAGTTTTTGTAACTTCATGAAAAAAGTGTATGATCGATGTATTGCAGCTGCATGCGGTGGAGGAATTTTACGTGAGAATCTTTGCTAGGATCGAAGATTTTTTGTGTCGAATGAACATGTTACCACAAATCTGTGTGGAATCTACAACTAAACCAAGCTGCACTACAATGATCATATGACTTAAATCACTTTTTATGTGGATGATCGTCTAACAGAACCATTGTTATCATTTTCAAGTTTCTTTACTCTTTCACTAACACATCTGAACGTTCAGTTATTATTATTTGACGAACTGTCTTCCGCTGATGATATTCCTGTTGGGTGAATAATAGGGAGGGAAAATGCGTCACACACACACACACACACACACAGACACTAGAAAACACACACATGGTGTTATTCACATTAAGGAAACAATATATCTGTCCGAAGCACATACTTTGGAATATACTGTACTTTAACGCTTCCTATATTTTCGAATGCTCACTACATTTGAGACATTTGTAAATGAGGCGTAACACGAAGTTTGACATTTTGAGCACTTCAGGTTATAGGGTACAAATATGGAATACTCCATTCGTTTCATGTTTGTTAAAGTTAAAATAAATAATAGAAAACCTAATAAATCACTGTCAAAGAAAACACTATAAAACATAATGACACAATAGAAAAACACACGAAATATATAATTTTCAGTTATTAAATTACTTACTCTAAGTAATTTCACTTGCAAAAATCAGACTCATATTGTCCTTTACCGTAACGTGCACATTCAGTATGCTCCTACATTTCGCACGTTAGACATATTACCCATTTTTCCCCTGTCTCGTTCTGGGAAAATTTACCTGAACAAAAAAGGCATTTGCCATTCTTCATTAGTGGGTACGCTATTGCCCAGAACGCTAATGAGGGTGGACGAGTCATCTCTCACACTAAAAACATTATGTTCAGAATCAGATGATTCTTGATTCCTATGCTTTGGTGGCCTCTGCTTCTTTGCCTCCTATTTATTTGCTGCTATCGTCTATATTTCAAGAGATCTCTCGCATGGAGACCAGATTAGGACTGCTGCAGGCCCTACTTTCCTTCCCTTTATTTCTTGCCTCTTCTTTATTCTTGCAGTGGGTGAGATTTGTGAGGGTGTAATTTCAGATGTGGCAGCCGATGTTCCTCCCCCGACTTCAACATTAGTCTTTCCACATTCAGAAGACACAGCTCTTGCAGACATTTCACTGGCTGGATCATTAGGTAAATCCTTAATTATTCCTTCATTGCTGTCAATGAAATCTGCACCCGTGAAAATATGAGTGTTTAACAAATATATTCCTGTCACCCTAAATCCATTGACAGCTATCTGCCCTGTCTGCAACTTGAGGTAAACCTTCCCATTCAGTTCGGCGACGTCCCCATTATTCAAAATGATCCTTATTTCGACAAGATGTGGTTCATGCAAGACGGATCTCGACCCCATCGAAGCAGGAGAGTGTTTGATGTCCTGGAGGAGTACTTTGCGGAACGCATTCTGGCTGTGGAGTACCCAGAGGCCATTAGCATACACCTCGATTGGCCGCCATATCCTCTGGATCTGATGACGTGTGACTTCTTTTTGTGGGGTTATATTATAGGCGAGCCGTATAGCAATAGTCCCAAAAACATTTCTAAGCTGAAAGCAGCCATTCAGGAGGTCATCGACACCATCGATGTTCCGACACTTCAGTGTGTCATGCAGACTTTCGCTTTTCCACTGCGCCATATTATCGCCAATGATGGCAGGCATAGCGAACATATCATAACCTACATCCAAATATCTGTAGTGACGTTTACATGTTGAATAAAGTGCGTGCACGCAGTAGTTTGTAGCTAATGTACGTTTGTTTTTTTCATATAGTTCGATAATTGCCACCCTGTAGTATCATACTCGAAAGTATCCGACAACCTGAACTGCGTTTCGCCTGATTTTCACGCAGCCCACACAACGTAGCTGACATGCAGGTCCTCTAATCTCTTTGCAGTACAATCGTTTGACTACACAAAACGGATATCACATGAGAGCTCCAGAGAACACTGTTCTTTAAGGTAATCAGTCCGGATGTAAATCAACACCAGAATACTGTAAACACTAGGAAATGCGTCATTACAGAAGAGACAGTCCTTAACGCTTGTAAACTAAATTTTTTTTACACTAAGAGAAATTTCAAAATCGCTATCAGAATCATCAGGATTTGAGTTAACTATCTAAATCTCATAAGTCATTCCAGCAATATTTAGGCAGAATTAAATATTTTTCTGAACAAGAGATTTTGAGACAATATCTGGGCTCCTGAAGTTCTATGACAATTCGAAGTCCTTTTACTCTTTAAATGGTTTCCCGACACCTGTAACACGTAGTTCCTAATACGAGTGGTTTGTCATAAACAGTGTTGAACAAACCAGTTAAAAGCAACGTGATTAACAGCGGCAAGCTCTCTATGGACACCCAAAAATTAACATCATATCACCAGTAATTTCTCTGTACTCATCACTGAGTAATTATTTGTGAGCAAGATTGAACTTTAAACGACATTACGAAATTTTTTTATGGGTCTGAATTGAAACCAATCACCTATAGCCATTGCAACTAAGCAAAGTTTCGTGCATGACGGAAACTCGATCATAGCAACGTTCGCAATTGGTGACTAGGCATAAAGGATCAAGAGATATCGAAGTTTTCACCAATATCAGTTAGCATATCAGAACTTGAAAATTTTTCTACTCTGCTTCGAAATCTGTCAAGAACCTTATCTCCCTGTTAACTAGCCACGAGAAACGTTTATATTCATTTGAAGTGACAAAGTTTGCACGCGTTCCAAACGAAATACTATGGAGTAAGATTTTGTGACGGGAACTGGAACACAGCGCATAGCCAGATTGTTAACTAATGAAATCAGATGTTAGATATCGATTATTTTCGCCAGCAGGGAGATGTCTCAGTCTGAAACGCGGATACAATTTCTTTGCCTGACCGGGAATGGAACACGGCATTTACCGCTGTTGTTTTCCATCCACAAACTGTTTGCTCACCACTAGTGCGATGTGTGCATGTTTGACTAGAAATAACGGAACCTATCGTTATTGTTGACAACACATGAACAGACATAAAAACGAAAATTATTTATCACTGGTGGTTCGGTATGCAAATGGTATGGCTTGAAATGAAAACGTGGATATTTTTGTGCTGGAACAGGATTCGTGCCTTTCGTGGAGACCTAGAGGAGTCTGCGGTCTTTGGAAAAACAACGAAATGATCGAACTATACATTTCGGTGTGGGTCAGATGTCACGAAAGAGAAGATACGAATTCGAATCCCAAACCAGCACCAAATTCTTCAACATTTCAAGTTCAAATAAAATAAGAGCCCTGTGACAATAAATAACCACTGGCTCATTAAATAAAATAACGTTTCTAGTGTAAGGAAGCTCACTGGCGACAGAGTTTCTGTTTGCCGTGACTTCCGTCTTTGCTGTGGGCTAACCTAAACCGGCCCTGTCCCATTTGATAGCGGAGAGATATGATGTTTATAACGCGTACCCTAACGACGGTGCAACCTAACGTTCTTCACTTGGTGTTGCTAGAGGTGAAGGTGATCTGTTTCTGTGTGTTTGAAAAAAGGGGCCGGAAGTGGGAATGGAACCCACACCTTAGAACTCAGAAACTACGATCAATCCACTAAAGCCCACATTTACGACATTCAGGACTATGTCGCAACGTATGATGCACGTAGCTTACAAATTAGACAACGTGAAAAATTTCAGTTCTCTGTTCACTGGCTAATTATCAGTAGGCTTCTGACGCGGAAATTAGGATAGTCACATATCACCGGGATGCAAAGATGCTTTTAGCCATAATTGCTTCGGTTCGAAAGCCATTTTCAAATTTTCACTATTTCTAAGAAATTTCTTAGATCGAGAAATACCGTTCAAGAGTATAAAGTCGCCAAATAGTTAGATTATTACTGAAATTATCGCTATTAACTTCTTCATTCTGCTGCTGCTACACGCGTGCTTGAAAAAACATTTAATGTTTCTTAGCCGTTTGTGGCCCAAATACAGGAAAGTACATAGTTCGCAGAAACTGGTTGGGGCTTTCTACGGCAGTTGGAACGTCCTTTTCCTAGTCATTACTACAGCGAAATATTGGAGAACATAATGCTTCCTTCTGTTCTTCAGAGATTTTCCAGAGGCAGAAAAATGTTCTAACATGAACGTTCTGCTGCCCATACGGCGAACTGTGCAAAACTGTTGTTTCAAATGAACGGATACCTTACGTTGTTAGATTTGGGCCCCAAAGTTGCTGACATCAGTCCCATAGATAACGTATAGGCAGAGATGGAGAAAAATATTAGACGTAGAAAAGTAGCATGGAAAATCAAGACAACGCTGTCCGAAACAGTCCATGACGCTTGGGAAGATTTGTCACGGAGTAACAGATTCGTCAGGTAACTTGTTGCCTCTATACCCCGGTGGCTCAATGCAGTTGCAGGGGAGAACGGAAGCTGGACATCGTACTAAATTATTGTGTTGTTAGGGAAAAATTGTATATGACAAATGGACTTTTCATTCTCCCATGTAGGGGAGGAAAATTAGTTCGTCTTATCTACTTTTTTGTTTAAAATAAAGAGGACAGGATCATACATCAAAACTAAACTGTCTGTTGCACCCTTTTCAGTCGTTCAATAGGCTCCAGATTTTAAATTATTTTACGACTTTTTGTCAAAATGACTGAGACAAGCATGAACCAGTTTTTTTGTCACATGACGCATGATGTCAAATTTAGATGTGGTCTGTTTATTTATATGCAGGAAGGACGCCAATACCGACGAAAGCACAAAAGAGATATCATTTTCTTTTGCTGACAAGCAGAAGTTATAGTGCATAAAGAGAATAAATGGTGCAAGACCGGCGATGTAGCTGTAACACTTTAAAATCATGAATACGTAATAATTCTTGTTGTTCTCCTAAACCAATAACTTTTACCATAAATTAAAATTAATAGAAGTGACAGCATTCGAAACCCCTAGCTGCAAATTAGAAACGGACCACCTTAACCAGGACGCCATTGCACAGAGCGCATAGGCTACGCTTACCAAGTGCCATGACAAGGTCTGTAACGTCATGATACACCGAGTGAATGTGGCGCAGTGCGTCTTCGATCGAATCGCAGATATTCCATATGACATTGTGTTGCATGAACGGAGTTACGAAGAACGTAAGTTAACTGAAAATGACACAATAAGTTTTCTGCTAGGTTTCACAAGATCTGATTCTTTTGCACGGGCCGTGTATGGAAGAGTGTAAGAACTAAATAGCTGCCAACGCAAGCGTCACAAAAATGCGATACAGTGGCGGTAAAGCTACTCCTGTAGCAATTTCTCATGCAGAAAGTGGCTTGAGAATTTTTGAAACATGTGTTCTACGACCACAATTGAAACGTATCTGAAAATGCAGTGGAATTATACACCTATCGTATCTACGTTACGACGGAAGTTTGATGTAATGAAATACAACCGTTTTTTCGGTCACATTTGTGAACTGACTCAAGTATATCACACAACAATCAAAATGTATATTTACAAGGAAAATGTATCTATTCTGATGCAGATACGAAAAGAAAGATGTGAAAAAGGGTGCAATTATGCTATTCCCGTTTTTCACCTCGAGATTTACCTGAGTGTGTTCATTGCTTCCGTAGCATTTCTATCGGGTGCTGATTCGCTAATTGCAAACAACACTTTCTTGTGAAATAACTCAGTATTTCCAAAACAGACACTTCTACCTTAATCCAACAAAGTACTGAATGGGGGTTGTGAGATGGCTAATGATGCATAACTTGTCTTACGATTTCGTAAGTGAATTTCGTTCTGGCCGTTTGCAGATCGAATAATGAAAACCAGAAACAGACGTACAAGCCGCAGTGTTTCTCCAACGAAATCCTAATCGACTCGAGTATCAACCACTTCACTGAAATTCGAGCACATTACTACTAACCCAACATGACACATCTGTGCTGTCTAAGGTATCAGTCTATCGTCAGACTTAATTCCTTTCATTTTCTAATCCACATGCAATAGCAAAAAATTCCAGAATCATTTGTGTCGAACAGCGCGTGGCTGCATCAAGATTAGAACAATTTACGCTCGAGTCTTTCTTCGCCTCACAGCAGCTACCGGCCACCGGCCATACACGCCCGCCGCTCAAGTCAGACACCTCTACCTAGGTGAACGTGACACGGCGCTATGAGGGTCTTTATCAACGTTAATTTTCTTATTTACAGTTCTCGTGTTAATTTCGCAGTTAAGATTTGGATTTTGCATAGCTGAAACTTACGAACGGTGTTCAAATGTGATTAAATATAGTCGCAAGTGGAATAAGGTCTAACATTTGCGACATATTGTTCGCTTTGGATTTAGCAGAGGAGTGAAGACAACAGAGGCAGCTCTTAACTCTTGTACTGTGTGTGGGGCGAGTGTGTTTGGGCAAAAAAAGTCAGAAAATTATTTTTTGCTTCAAGAAAGATGCTTCTAGCATGAATGATTTTGCACATTCAGGGGGCCTCGATAACAAACATACAGGGTGTTACAAAAAGGTACGGCCAAACTTTCAGGGAACATTCCTCACACACAAATAAAGAAAAGATGTTATGTGGACATGTGTCCGGAAACGCTTAATTTCCATATTAGAGCTCATTTTTGTTTCGTCAGTATGTACTGTACTTCCTCGATTCACCGCCAGTTGGCCCAATTGAAGGAAGGTAATGTTGACTTCGGTGTTTGTGTTGACATGCGACTCATTGCTCTACAGTACTAGCATCAAGCACATCAGTACGTAGCATCAACAGGTTAGTGTTCATCACGAACGTGGTTTTGCAGTCAGTGCAATGTTTACAAATGCGGAGTTGGCAGATGCCCATTTGATGTATGGATTAGCACGGGGCAATAGCCGTGGCGCGGTACATTTGTATCGAGACAGATTTCCAGAACGAAGGTGTCCCTACAGGAAGACGTTCGAAGCAATTGATCGGCGTCTTAGGGAACACGGAACATTCCAGCCTATGACCCGCGACTGGGGAAGACCTAGAACGACGAGGTCACCTGCAATTGACGAGGCAATTCTTCGTGCAGTTGACGATAACCCTAATGTCAGCGTCAGAGAAGTTGCTACTGTACAAGGTAACGTTGACCACGTCACTGTATGGAGAGTGCTACGGGAGAACCAGTTGTTTCCGTACCATGTACAGCGTGTGCAGGCACTATCAGCAGCTGATTGGCCTCCACGGGTACACTTCTGCGAATGGTTCATCCAACAATGTGTCAATCCTCACTTCAGTGCAAATGTTCTCTTTACGGATGAGGCTTCATTCCAACGTGATCAAATTGTAAATTTTCACAATCAACATGTGTGGGCTGACGAGAATCCGCACGCAATTGTGCAATCACGTCATCAACACAGGTTTTCTGTGAACGTTTGGGTGTTGTTGGTGATGTCTTGATTGGGCCCCATATTCTTCCACCTACGCTCAATGGAGCACGTTATCATGATTTCATACGGGATACTCTACCTGTGCTGCTAGAACACGTGCCTTTACAAGTACGACACAACATGTGGTTCATGCACGATGGAGCTCCTGCACATTTCAGTCGAAGTGTTCGTACGCTTCTCAACAACAGATTCGGTGACCGATGGATTGGTAGAGGCGGACCAATTCCATGGCCTCCACGCTCTCCTGACCTCAACCGTCATGGGGCATTTGAAAGCTCTTGTCTACGCAACCTTGGTATCAAATGTAGAGACTTTTCGTGCTCGAATTGTGGACGGCTGTGATACAATACGCCATTCTCCATGGCTGCATCAGCGCATGAGGGATTCCATGCGACGGAGGGTGGATGCATGTATCCTCGCTAACGGAGGACATTTTCAACATTTCCTGTAACAAAGTGTTTGAAGTCATGCTGGTACGTTCTGTTGCTGTGTGCTTCCATTCCATGATTAATGTGATTTGAAGATAAGTAATAAAATGAGCTCTAACATGGAAAGTAAGCGTTTCCGGACACATGCCCACATAACATATTTTCTTTCTTTGTGTGTGAGGAATGTTTCCTGAAAGTTTGGCAGTACCTTTTTCTAACACCCTGTATATGATGAAGTGCGACCATTTAAGCGTTGTGTAACATTTCCATTGAACAGGCGAGGTTCAGAAGTGGGGAGCAGTAGTGCTACATGCTCTAATTTAAAACAACAAAAATCATGTGGGAGACTATTAATGCAGTTTTGCTTGAACGTCATCAGTTGGCTCATTACGAACTCTAAAGCAACATTCCTGCTCGTGAGTAGTTGTGTTATCTTTATATTAACTTCTTAAGGAACATTAATGGCTGAGCCCTACCAAAAGGCAATATACTCGATCAAAGGACAGTTTGAAATATAATATTTTAGCTATGATGGTTCAGGAAGGGTGTTGTGCATTACGAAAACCTTCCCAGGGGAGAATATACTGAGCCTAGTATTTTTGTGTCAACGAGCTAAGAGACCTATCCGTAGCAGTGTGAGGAAAAACGACTTACAAAACTACACACGTGTTGATATTACAAGGTAATAACAAAAGTATCCGGGAGTTAGAAAAGTCAGCCACCAAGCACTTACTCTTCTGATCGTATGCCCTCAAATGCTTGCCTTTAAAGCTCCTTATCGAAAAAGAAGTCAAGAAAATTTCTCTCTGGGTGACAATACGCTTCAGACCTGGTTTGAAGAGATCTTTAACTCAGATCGAGTAGGTTTCTACAGGCGTGGAATAGGTAAACGCGAGGATGAAGGAAATGAAATGTGTGTGAATTCTTAAGGGATCAAACTGCTGAGGTCATCGGTCCCTAGATTTACACACTACTTAACCTAACTTATGCGAATAACAACACACACACACACACACACCCTTGCTCGAGGGAGGACTCGAACCGCCGGTGGGAGGGGCCGCGCAGTCCGTGACATGACCCCTCAAACCACGCGGCCACTCCGCGCAGCGATAATGCGAGAGAATATACTGTGATGATAAATTTCTCTCTGATATTCACTGTTTTGTTCAATAAAATAAGGAAAAACGCTAGTAAAATACGCAGTGTATTAATTCAAATTAAATTCAGATTACCACGGTATCCGTAAGTTGAGGGTCTGTTTTGGTGAAAAATAAAGAATCTGTAACAGGAATGTGCCGGTATCAGCACGAATTAGTGAGATATTACTCATACTGGACTTCGAAACAGTCAGTCATTACTCGCTGTCCCGTGTCACAATGAAGCAGTACGGAAATGTGATAGTTCACAAATAAATCTTCCTTATCGATTTTAGATCTTACTGCTTGCAGCTCTGTTACGAAACAAGTAAAAATGTATCCTACAGCGTGACTGGAACCGGGAACCAAACCAGCATCCCATTTACAGGCGACGACGTTCCTCACAGATAGCGGTATACTGCTGCGTTGTGCTCTTGCTTACTGCTGCAGCGCTCGCTAGGATAGATTAAGCTCGCAACGTAAAAGATAAGATTAATTGCAATTATCACGTCGAATGAGTTTCCTGTACTCAAAACCACAAATTGATAACTTAATTTCACATCTTATGTGAAAATCACTCAGATTATTTAACGGAAACAATACGAATATATCAAGTGATATTCTAATTCTGTGTCATCCAGGAAGTAACTCATCACTCACAGGGTTACAAAACATATCCTGGGTTGTTGAAAAGTTTCAGTTATACTTCCAGTACGAAATACCAGCCTTGTGCGGTCTAGGAAGTGACTACAGTTCAGGTCTCAAAGTAGCGGTGGCCGTGCGCCGAAATACCCAAAGCATATGTCAACGAGTGTTATTTTAGTTTCTGTAACTGCGTTTAGGGATTACAGCATCGGCACTAATAATACTCATATCCACCGACGGAAAATTAAACAACACAAATCATTAACTGTTAAAATTATTTGTGTTTTTCAGTCTTAAGCGTACCGAAACTAAAAGGCTCATTGCCAGACATTTTTCACACTTTTAGAACATCTCTACTAGTGATACTACAAATGTTATGAGTAGGCAGAATTAGTAAAACTGTCAGTCAGTCCATAAATACTCAAAGAAAAATATGCATCATCTATTCGTGTGATTAAAATGTATTGGCAGCTGATACTTTATCAACAAAAGCAGAAAGCGCCTATGTTGAACAGCTTTTCAACGTGCAGTATGCTTAAGAAAGAGAGTACCCGAAATAACAACAGATTCACCAAGCTGAGTGTGGTGCTGAGATTATATGTGTCGCTTCCTCAGATTTCTATTAATTTAGACCATAACGTTTTAACATAACGGGGCCTCTTGGTTACCACAGCACTTATATGAGAATTATCGAGTTCTGTTGTGGCGGCACAGATGGGCAAACGGTTTTAGAATTAGCTCTGTCTAGAAGAAAATAAAGAAATGGAAAACAGATAGGAATTTCTATTACGTACTGTTATTTATTTGACTGTACACATTATAACCTTCCATTTGAACAGCACAGCACATTTTTACTCTAGCAACCGAGATACCAATTGTAATAACTAGATAATGATTATCAGTCTCGCAACGCAGTTTTTAATTGTGAATTAGCTACAGTCTCACTTAAATTCAAATTCCACCATCGTCTCCTCACCACAGAATTTTCATATTTTCTGATTATGTGTGTCGCCGCATTGCACAGAGCAGAACACAGTTTCTTAAAGGGTGAAACATGATATCTTGAACTGCAATGCGCAAGATCTCTTCTTTCCTGTTTAGTTTGCTTGCTGTTGCGTTGCATTTTTTTGTTCAGCGTCCCGAACAGTAATCATAAGTCAAGCTGCAGTTAGATTATTCAGAGTCAGCTTTGCTTTTTCAAAATTAATTACCGGTTCAGTTTAGGTAAAATTCAGTTCAGATCTCATTTCATATGCTGGCAATTTTATTTTTACAGTGCTGTGTTAAATTCGCGTGTGTGCTATTCAGTATTTGTAAATTTATTCAGTCACACTACGTACGTATATTCACAGGGGATTTTAAAGAAAAATTTTGGTGATCCATTCTTTCCAAATTCAATTAGCAATTTTATGTAGCATTTTATTTCTATTAGCTTGCATGTTGGAGTTGGTAGTCACGCATTGTGACGCCACTCATTATAGCACTGATCATTGTAGCGCGTTTTCTGCGTGTTCACATACCTCTGTATTTGAATACGCATACCTATACCAGTTTCTTTGCCGGTTCAGTGCAGTTTCAGACAGTATTGGTGACTCATTTTATCATATAGTGTTTCCACAATTACACCACTTAACACAGATACCCGAGTATAAAGAACAACAGTCCAGTCCTGGTTCAGTTCACAAGATTTCTTAAACATAGAAAAGTCACAGACAAGCAAAACTAGTGTGGCTAGTGTCATGAAACAGTCATCAAAATTCTCCACCTACACGTTGAGGTTGAACTGTGTTGATGGTTTGTGGTCAGCATACTTCAGTTCTCTTCGTAGCCTACAGATGGGTGTGGTGGAGATTGGCCATACGGTGGCGTGTCGTGCACGCGAGTGTACTGCACAGGGCCTCAAGGATGGACGCCACGAACACACGTTCATTGTAACTTACTAGTTGTCCCTTGTCCTCTAAGAGGTCGTCTGCCACGTTTTTCCCTCGCTGTCCAAAACCGCCTTGTAAAGAGGTTAACAAGTATATACTATCAGTCCTATTACCGTCAGCGCCCAAATCTTCAGGCAAGAGCAGGTAAATATCGGGAGTAACAGAGACTCTCTTACACAAAGGTCCAGTTGTACTCGACGTATGGTTTCTCTATCTCCCCTGACAATTTATCCCATTATTGTGGTGAACTCTCTCGGCTAGATATTTTATCTTTATTAAAATGGTTCAATGGCTCTAATCACTATGGGACTTAACATCTGAGGTCATCAGTCCCCTAGACTTAGAACTACTTAAACCTAACTAACCTAAGGACATCACACATATCCATGCCGAGGCAGGATTCGAACCTGCGACCGTAGCAGCAGCGCGGTTCCGGACTGAAGCGCCTAGAACCGCTCGGCCACAGAGGCCGGCTATCGTTATTAGTAAATCACATCCGTTAGTATGAAATTACATCCGGCATCACTTTCAGTAGCAACCGTTGCCACTAGTCACGTACAGGGTGTAGTCAATGAAAAAATCTGCAGGCTGCGCTTTGAGAATTTCCTCAACCGGACTCTTGCTAATAGACTGCGCAAGATATCAGCAAGGTTTTGTTCAGTTTATGAGCTGCTATAGTGACAGTCACGTCGAATCAAGACAATTTAGCGGCCGTCGGCCGCATGTATGGCGTGTGTTTAAGCTCGCAACAAGGAGTGCGTGGTAGCCGCGCGGTCTGTGGGCATCTTGTCACGGTTCGTGCGGCTTCCACCAGTTGGAGGTGCGAGTCCTCCCTTGTGTTGTCCTTAGCGTAAGTTAGCTTAAGTTAGATTAAGTAGTGTGTAAGCTTAGGGACCGATGAACTCAGCAGTTTGGTTCCATAGGATCTTACCGCAAATTTTCAAAAAAGCTAGCAAGAAAACGCCCAAAAGAAGTGCAGCTTGCTAAGAATAACTATTAAAAAGAAGAAACTTGGTCGGTGTGTTCTGCATTTTAAAGATGATGTCTATTCAAATTTCGCACCAGTCGCATAAGAATGGCAATGAAAGTGCCACTCCCAGGAGGCAAATCAGGTTAGGTTGAGCGTTATTTAGCTTTGCGAATGGACGTGGTGAGTTGATGTTAGTCATGATTGCCTTTAAGGGACAGAGACGCCGTTAACAACACCTCGTTGAGTTTTGAAGCGGTAGTGTAATAGGACTATGACAAGCTGGATGTTCCTTCTGTGATATTGCAGAAAGACTTGGCTAGACTGTAGCCACAGTACATGGTTGCTGGCAGCGATGGTCACAAGAATGTACGGTCGCAATAAGACCAGGCTCCGGATGGCCAAGTGGCACTACAGAGGAAGAAGTCGATTTTGTTCGGCGTATGGCTTTGGCGCATCGTACTGCATCTGCAGCAGCAATTTGAGCGGATGTTGACACCACATGACACAATGAACCGTTACAAATCGGTTATTTCAACGACAGCTCCGAAACATAAGCCCTGTAGCGTACATTCCACCGACCCCAAGCCACAGCCATTTGTGACTTCAGTGGTGTCCAGTGAGAGCTCACTGGAGGGCGGGGTGGAGGTCTGTTGTGTTTTCTGACGAAAGCTGATTCTGCCTCGGTGCAGCGATGGCCGTGTGTTGGTTAGAAGGAGGACAGTTGAGGGCCAGCAACCAACCTGTCTCCGTGCTGGACACAACTGGAGCTACGGTCTGGGGTGCGATTTCGTATGACAACAGGAGCACTCTCACGGTTACCCACGTATGCTGACGGCAAATTTGTATGTCAGTCTGGTGATTCGAACTGCTGAGTTGCCATTCATAAGCAGCGTCCACAGTGTGTTTTCAAACAAGATAACGCTAGCCCATATACCGCTGTTATAACCCAACATTCTCTACAGAGTGTCGACACGTTGTCTTGGCCCGCTCGATCACCAGATCTGTCTGCAATCGAGCACATATGGGACATCATCGCACTCAGTTTCAGCTTCGTCCACAACTAGCATTAACCGCCGCTGTGCTGACCGACGCAGTGAAACAGGCATGGAACTCCATCTCACAAACTGACATCCGGCACCGGTATAATACAATGCATAAATGTTTGCATGCTTGCATTCAACAGACTGGTGGTTGCACAGGTTATTAATGTACAAGTATTTCATATTTGCAATGGCGTATCTTGCACTTACGTTAACCTGTGATCTTGTAATCTTAATCATTTTAATATGTTACCTAGACAAATGTACTCCAGAAATTGCAATTCTCCGCATTATTTATTTTCTGCTGTTGCGATTTTTTCCCCTCAGTATAGCTGAGGGTAAAGGACAGTAATCTTTAACAGGTAACTGTACTCCCTGCTTTTATTACAAATATAGGTGTGGTTACGACGGTAATTATTTCATCTCGTTAATTAGGATCAAATAAAACTCTATATAAAGAACAAAGAATAAATGAGAGACAAATAAAAGGTTGCCTTAACAACTCGAAGTGTCAAAATGTTAGATGGTGTACGCTGTCAGAAGATGCTCTTGACTTGAATGAGTTCACGTTTCTTCCTCCCTTTCTCTATCTTTAACCTACTGGCCGTTAAAAATTTGCACAAAAAGTTAAAACTGACGAGAGCAAACGGCGGGTTTGGTCTTCATAGTCGCGCCCCGCTGACAAATAGCAAAAGTTTTCCTTGGTACGCTTTTATAGGCGCAGGGCTTCCTCACAGGTGTCGAGGAAATCCTCGATTTTTGGACTGTAGAGCCCCAGCGTGAGGCTGGGCGGCTGTATGTGTGTAGCGACCTTTACTTAGCGCAAGCGCCCCTGAAGACGAGGCTCTGCGGTGACGTCAAAACACGGTGAGTCCCCGCTTCCTCTTAGCGGCTAACTGCCCGCGCAGGCCCGCTCTCAGCTCTCCTTGTTTGCTGTCGCTGTAGCAAGCGCGTTCACGTCATGCCTCGGACTAATGCTGTTACTGAGACTGATGTTCTTGTTTTCCATAGATTTCGAGGTTTGTCAGCTGAAGGACTGTCACGGCCGGAACACCTGCCAAAAATTGGCAGGGATGGAGAAGGAATCCTTATGCAACGAGCGAAACCGGCATTCGCACGCAATAGCTTCTGGAAGTCACGAAGAAAGAAAACATGGAACTGTTGAAAAACAGGTCTCTCAGAATACCAGTATGAAAGACTAATGCCGTTCAACTTGAATTCCGGAATACAGGTCTTCAATGAGCAGCAACCTCTCGCCTTATGTAAGTGTCTAGTAATGTATGTGCGAGCGCGAGATCGTGCCTCCGAATGTGGATTGATGGGTCGGTAATAACTGTAATCCTAACAGAGTGAACTACTTTCCTGTTATAGGTGTTTGTGGTCTAAGAATTAATACTTAGTTATGTCCCTCTTACATTAACGTCTAAACGTCAAGCGTTATCAAGAAATGAGAAAATGGTTCCTTAACAAGATACCGGAAGTATTGCAGAAAAAGATTAAATTTCACCACAAGACATTTACCATTGAACAGTGTTCGATACAAGTAATTAGAACGGTTATAAAAGAGGACATACAATCTTTAGGGTTCTGTACCTCAATTCGTAAAAAAGAAACCCTTACAGGATCATTTTGTTGCAAATCAGTCTGTCTGTCCAGCTATTAAGACACCTTTTTCTCAGGAACGGGTAGAGGTGTCGAGTTGAAATTTATGTCAGATACTAAGGTCTACGGTCCGTTGACGGCGTGAAGCACATACGCTTCTACGAGAGCTAAATGAAAAGTAATGCCTCCACCTTCGTTAATTGGGTTTTGATGGGAATATTTTAATAAATCAAACGCAGATATAATCCTTATAATGTGATCTTTAATTACCAGTATTCACTCTTCCACTCTGCCAACGATGAACAAGTTTTCTGAAGCCGTCACGGAGGAAGTCGACGCTCTGTTTCCGCAACCACAGTCCCACAGTTCCCTCAACGTCTTCATCAGAAGCATAATGATATCCCCGAAGATCGCCTTTCATTACCGGGAACAGATGGAAGTCAGACGGTGCTAAATCTGGACAGTATGGAGCATGCCGTACGGTGGTGAGATTCAGTTCTGCTGTGGTGGCACATGAAGAGTGTGGTATGCATTGTCACGCTCCAGGAAAACATTTCCATTTTCCTTTCGGACCCTTGTTAGCTATCGTTTCAGAGTTCGTAGCGCTGTGATGCAGCGCTCTGAATTTATCATTGTTCCGCGATCAAGGAAATCAACATGGATAACACCATCTGCTTCCCAGAACACTGTGGCCATGATTTTTCCAGCTGAGGGCTGCGTCTTGAATTTCTTTATCTGGGGCGAGTCTTAGTGTTGATACTCCATAGACTGACGTTTCGTCCCTGGGTCGTAATGGTGTACCCACGTTTCGTCTCCTGTCACAATTGAATGGAGAAAGGCGTCACCTTCATTGTCGTAACGCATTGACCGACCGTCTGCGCAGGGTTGCATGCTTCAGACTGTAACAACACAACCGTTCATTGGTAAGGCTTCCCGCCAACTACAGCTGTAGAGAAGAGGCTACGGAATAGTCCAGTACCTGCCGCAAACCAATGATGCCAACTGTTGAAGAGTTACGAAGGTGGAGACATTACTTTTCAGTCAACCCTTGTCATTCAATGCAGTCCAAAGATACGCCCATTTACTTCACATATTTATATACTCGTAGCTCAGTCTTCAGAACCTATAGATGAACTATCTACATACGTAATACGCAACACTCAGAGCACGAGTCCTGCTCGTACACATAGGATTTTTTTTATTTTCTTAAGGAGTACCGAATCTGGAAAATCTCTTCTACAACGATAGCATAGTTAATAAAGATATGTTACTCCTAGTTGCAAGTTATTCTCGGCAAGGCACGCTCTCAGTAAGGATGTTCAAGAGCTATCATCGCTAAAGATTCTATTCTCTTGAAAGTCCAGTGACGATTACTGGAAGATAGAGTGAAATTCGTTTTCCAATGCATCCCTGACTTGCTCCACTAGATTCAGAAGCGTAGAGATCGCCTGATACTCCACATGATGGAAAACATCCCCTACGAGAAATTCATCCACCAGAACAGCTGATTACGGGCGGGCATTATTTTCCGTGAAGTAGCAGACAAGACCAACTACACCTCCGGAAAATTTCACGAATGGCTGCAGTACTTCATCTCTGCATCTCCGAAAGTTAAAAGTATGTTTCCAGCTACCACCAAGATAAAATCCACCCTACACCCTTGATATTATACCTATGCACACTAGAAAATCACCAAACGAAACTGGCCTCTTTCCACGATGTTCCTCTGACTACATTGGACTCTTCTTTACCTGGAGAAGAATCTGCGACCAGAAGCATACCACAACTTTTTTTCTGCGAAGAGGACAGTATTCAGTCCAGTAACTGAACAGTCGTGACGTTACTGACTCAGCAATTAATGCTGTCGTTTCTGTTGTTTCGTAGTCGAAACGTGCACTGCTCAGTGTTTGACATAGAAATCGATTGCTTGGAGTACCCGATGCACGGTTTGTCGCAAAATTATAACTTCTGAAGCGGTTAAAAAATGATATATATATATATATATATATATATATATATATATATATATATATATATAAACACTCTCGCAGATGCTGTTGTATTATGTTGTACTGTTGAGCGAGAAATATCGTATGATTTTGAAGTCTCATTACCGCAAACACCGAATTCAAGGAAAGCGGTTAAGCACAACTTCCACAATGTAGGAAGAAAATCCTGTTGAACGCCAAACAGTTCTGTTGTTAAACCTCAGCAGTTTTCCTGTCTACAGTCCGTATAGACAGCTACACTATCTGATGAAAAGTATCCGGACACCTATTAGTGAACATTAATATGAGGTGTGTCCTCCCTTCACTTTTTCACGGCTTGAACTCTTCTGGGACACTTTCAACGAGGTTTCTAAATGTCTGTGGAGAAGTGGCGGTCCATTCTACCTCAAAAGCCGAAAAGAGGGAGGGTAGTGATGTTAGACGCTAGGGTCTGGAGCAAGTCGACGTTCCAACTCATCCCAAAGGTGTTCCATTGAGTTAACGTCGGGACTCTGGGCGGGATAATCCTTTTCAGGAAGTTTATTGTCCACAAACCATTGCCTCATAGAGGCTGCTTTATGACAAAGTGCATTTTTATGTTCTGACAAACAATCATCGTCTCCGAACTGGTTCTCTACTATACGCAGTAGACAGTGCTGCAAATGTGCTCATGTCGTTCCGTATTTAAAGTTCTCTTTAGCACAAGATGGGGACTGAACTATAATGACGAAAGACTCCTTCATACCGTAAAA
The DNA here is from genome assembly GCF_023864345.2 of Schistocerca serialis cubense. NCBI lineage: Eukaryota > Metazoa > Arthropoda > Insecta > Orthoptera > Acrididae > Schistocerca > Schistocerca serialis. The sequence goes on from NC_064640.1 coordinate 520,926,908, forward strand.
GCATCTCCCCCGTACTTCACTGCTGGGTAACGCTCTCCAGGCATTCGCCAAACCCAAATCCTTCCTTAGGAATACACAGGGTACAGCGTGATACATCACTCTAGCACACCCTCTCTCACATCAGACCAGGGCTTCACACATACTCGTTTCCAGATATCCACCGTCCAGTGGCGTCTCTCTTTTCAACATCTCAAGTGTCGCCTAGCACTCACTGCGGAAATAAGTGTCTCATGAGGAGCTGTTCACTATTGTACTTCATTTATTTTAGCTTCCCACCCACAGTCATTGTGCTAACTTGACTGCTCGTAGTGGTTTGGAATTCACGAGTGGTTCCTTCCGCCGGTTTCATGAAATTTCTTGCAACCACCCTCTACAATGCTCAACAGCCCCTGTACATGAGGTCTGCTTGGTCTTGGTTTATCTGTTGCTGTTTCTTCTCGTTTCCACTTCACAGTCACAATACCAACAGTCAACTTGATAGATGTGTTACATCCAATCGCTAGCATACTTTATCTTGGCCGTCTCAGTCAGCTGTTACTGCTTCTCTACTGACAACAGATTACTCTGTGTGTGTGTGTGTGTGTTTTCGCGGTTTATGGGGCTCGACAGTGAGATTGTTCTGTTTATTCATTTATTTAACCTGATCTCGTTAGGGTCATCAGGCCCTCTCTCACATCGGACCAGAGCTTCATACATACAGTACCTTTCTTACATCATAGTTACCTAAGAAATACAATTTTAGTATGGCAAATAATATTAAATAAGATTAGAGTGTCTATAGCGACAATGTGAGTAACAAATACTGACTGTGAACTAATATAGTTACTACTGGTGGTAGAAGTACTAGTGCTGCTGTCACTAATAGTGATAATAATAATAATAATAATAAGAATAGTAATACTACCAAGCAACAAACCTAGGAACCAACACAACTGGATACAGATCACAAGTATACACAACATTTATTACCAGATACCCAGAATTAAAATTTTTAACAGAACAACGACTAGCTGATCAGATCCGCGTAATAATAAAAAATAATAGGATACCCCAGTCAGAATTAGATAACATCAAACAACAAGTACAACAAATACTGGAACAAAATAATGTGCAATCAGAAGAAGAAGAAAATACAGTAATGGACTCAAACATCCCAGAGCAAACAAACAAAGAACAACACGCACCAATTAAACAATCAGAGGAAAACGAAATCTTAAGACAGCCACCAGAACAAGCACAAATAGAACACAAAGTGACACAGATATTAGATATAGAAGAAAAATTTCAGCTAACATATATAGAATACAAAGACACAAATACAGACATTAGACCATTCTTGCATAGACCACCAAATAACCCACAAGTCGAAACAACAATAAAAACTATCAACACAATCATACACAACAAAATAAATGAAAACACAACTATGGAAGAGTTACAACTACTGGTATATATAGGAGCACTCACTACACTAAATATACACACTAGGCAGAGATCAGAACCAACCAACACACAGAAGAAACCCACAAAACCAGCATGGCAACACAGGCTACAGATCAAAATAGAAAAACTGAGAAAAGACATCGGACAGCTAACACAATTTATAAGAAATGAAATCTCGGAAAAAAAAACGAAAAAGGTTAGGTAAAATCTCACAACAAGAAGCGACAGAGCAATTAGACGAAAAGAAGCAGAAATTACAAGCATTCGCCAAACGACTCAGAAGATACAAAAAAAGTGAAAATAGAAGGAAACAAAACCAAACATTCAACACAAACCAAAAGAAATTTTACCAGACAATAGATAACACACACATTGAAATAAACAATCCACCAAACATAACAGACATGGAACACTTCTGGAGCAACATATGGTCAAACCCGGTACAACATAACAGGCATGCACGGTGGATACAAGCAGAAACAGACACATACAAGATGATACCACAAATGCCTGAAGTGACAATTTTGCAACATGAAGTCACCCAAGCAATTAATTCTACTCACAATTGGAAAGCCCCTGGAAATGATAAAATAGCAAATTTCTGGTTAAAGAAGTTCACCTCAACACATTCACATCTAACTAAATTATTTAACAGTTACATTGCAGACCCATACACATTCCCTGATACACTTACACATGGAATAACTTATCTGAAACCTAAAGATCAAGCAGACACAGCGAACCCAGCTAAATATCGCCCCATAACATGCCTACCAACAATATACAAAATATTAACTTCAGTCATTAAACAGAAACTAGTGACACATACAACACAGAACAAAATTATAAATGAAGAACAAAAAGGCTGTTGCAAAGGAGCACGAGGATGTAAAGAGCAACTGATAATAGATGCAGAGGTGACATATCAAGCTAAAACTAAACAAAGGTCGCTACACTACGCATACATCGATTACCAAAAAGCTTTTGATAGTGTAACCCACTCATGGTTACTACAAATATTGGAAATATATAAAGTAGATCCTAAATTGATACAGTTCCTAAACATAGTAATGAAAAACTGGAAAACCACACTTAATATCCAAACAAATTCAAATAATATCACATCACAGCCAATACAGATTAAGCGTGGAATATACCAAGGAGATTCATTAAGTCCTTTCTGGTTCTGCCTTGCTCTGAACCCACTATCCAACATGCTAAATAATACAAATTATGGTTACAATATTACTGGAACATACCCACACAAAATCACACATTTGCTATACATGGATGATCTAAAACTACTGGCAGCAACAAATCAACAACTCAACCAATTACTAAAGATAACAGAAGGATTTAGCAATGATATAAATATGGCTTTTGGAACAGACAAATGTAAGAAAAATAGCATAGTCAAGGGAAAACACACTAAAAAAGAAGATTACATATTGGATAACCACAGCGACTGCATAGAAGCGATGGAAAAAACAGATGCCTATGAATATCTAGGATACAGACTAAAAATAGGAATAGATGATAGAAATATTAAGGAAGAGCTAAAAGAAAAATATAGACAAAGACTAACAAAAATACTGAAAACAGAATTGACAGCAAGAAACAAGACAAAAGCTATAAATACCTATGCTATACCAATATTGACCAACTCATTTGGAGTAGTGAAATGGAGTAACACAGACCTAGAAGCACTCAATACACTTACACGATCACAATGTCACAAATATAGAATCCATCACATACATTCAGCAACAGAAAGATTCACATTAAGCAGAAAGGAAGGAGGAAGGGGATTTATCGACATAAAAAACCTACATTATGGACAGGTAGACAATTTAAGAAAATTCTTTCTAGAACGAGCAGAAACTAGCAAAATACACAAAGCAATCACCCACATAAATACATCGGCTACACCACTACAATTTCATAACCACCTCTACAACCCTTTAGATCACATAACATCAACAGATACAAAGAAAGTAAATTGGAAAAAGAAAACAGTACATGGCAAGCACCCGTATCACCTAACACAGCCACACATCGATCAAGAGGCATCCAACACATGGCTAAGAAGAGGCAATATATACAGTGAGACAGAAGGATTCATGATTGCAATACAGGATCAAACAATAAACACCAGATATTACAGCAAGCATATTATTAAAGATCCCAATACCACAACAGATAAATGCAGACTTTGCAAACAACAAATAGAAACAGTAGATCACATCACAAGCGGATGTACAATACTAGCAAATACAGAATACCCCAGAAGACATGACAACGTCGCAAAAATAATACATCAACAGCTTGCCTTACAACATAAACTTTTAAAACAACACGTTCCTACATACAAGTATACACCACAAAATGTACTGGAGAATGATGAATACAAATTATACTGGAACAGAACCATTATAACAGATAAAACAACGCCACATAACAAACCTGACATCATACTCACCAATAAAAAGAAGAAATTAACACAACTAATTGAAATATCCATACCCAATACAGCAAATATACAGAAGAAAACAGGAGAAAAAATTGAAAAATACATCCAACTGGCTGAGGAAGTCAAGGACATGTGGCATCAGGATAAAGTTGACATTATACCAATTATACTTTCAACTACAGGAGTCATACCACGCAATATCCACCAGTACATCAATGCAATACAGCTACATCCAAACTTATATATACAACTTCAGAAATCCGTAATTATTGATACATGTTCAATTACCCGAAAGTTCCTAAACGCAATGTAACATATACCGTACAGTTAAAAGGAAGTGACGCTTGATCAAGGTCCGCGTCACTTTCATTCCGAACCAGACCTAAGGTCTGAGAAAGGAAAGATAATAATAATAATAATAATTACGATTATAACAATAATTGTAGTGGCAGATATAAAAAGAGTTTATAGGTGTACAAAACAGATGTTTTCCGATATAGGGAGTTCAGGTTATCAGTGCACGTACGGAAATTAATAGTGTAAGGGAGCGCCTAGCACAATGACAGCCATTCTCTCCCAACCAAACTCACGGTCATCCTTACAATCACACTGACATCCCTTAAGTTAACGGAAATCAGTGAAATGTTCCAAAACTGTCAATTAGAAACGGTTAACGTAAGAGGAAAGCCAAAATAATTTCTCAGGAAAATGTGACTGACTGATTACTTACAAAAGCATGTACAAGCCAGTCACCCTGACAACACATCAAAAACTTCTCCCAAAAATGTTAGGAAATAAGTCAGACATTTTCCAAAACCTTAAAAGTCGTACCAAATTCCTTTGATTATGAGTTGAAACAGAGAGAAAAGGAATCCTGCCCTCTTGTATGAATACAAAACACAGTCTACTAAAATCTAGCGCACCGTGATCTGTACCCCAGAAGCACCACACACTGGAGGGTCCTTTTCTCGGAACAAGAAGCGATGCGTTATAGGGCTCTATCCTATGTGAAGACGAGTGTGATGGGCCTCATACGGCCTGTGAAGCATGAAGGTGGTGCGTGATGGCCGAGTTGTTGACTTTACCAGACGCAGTTTACTCTCTGCCACCTTCACCGTCTCTTCTTCCCATAGACGCATGACTCTGTAACTTAACAACGAGGTGAAAGCATGTAAGGATGGCACACTGAACTATCTGAGTATCGCGCACGCCTCCTTAACTGCTACATCCGCCATTTCGTTTCCCTTAATACCCATGTACACTAGCATCCAGGGCCGGCCGTTGTGGCCGAGCGGTTCTAGGCGCGACAGTCTGGAACCGCGCGACCGCTACGTCGCAGGTTCGAATCCTGCCTCGGGCATGGATGTGTGTGATGTCCTTAGGTTAGTTAGGTTTAAGTAGTTCTAAGTTCTAGGGGACTGATGACCTCAGAAGTTAAGTCCCATAGTGCTCAGAGCCAACTAGCATCCAGGAAAAAGATACCTCCCTCCCCAGCTTTTGTAGATGGAAAAGGGTGTCCTGGATATCCTGTACTAATTTATCTGCTGGATGCATGTGTTGTAGAGAGTGAAGGACACTCAAGGAGTCGGAGCAGACGAGAAATTTAGCCGCTGCGACACAACTCATCTATTCCAGTTGCGCACTACCACTTCCAATTCCGCATGCAAGACAATGAACTCTTGAGGCAACTGACTCGAGAACACGATAAGGAATAACAACAGAGTAACCAGTGGAGTCCCCCTGTTTAGATCCATCCACAAGTACAGCTACATAGTTGTGGTGCACATTTAAAGTGTCATAAATATTGTATTAAATTAAACACACGATTGAAGTCTCTCCTGTACTGCATTAAGTCTCAGCATTAAGCAATGAAGCAGTTAGTTGAAAACCTGAATTTGGGTTTGTACTTGCCCAACACCAAGTGACTCCAGTATATTCTTCAGGCGGATCCCAAACGACCGAGATGGAGAGAAGGCTTTCGAAAGGTGCACGACCAACAGTATGGTATGGTGGTGAATTGGGAGCAGCGATAAACTTATATTACACCAGCCTTATCACAGCGGTAGCACTGGTTCCGGTCAGATCATCGAAGCTTTGCGCTGTAGCATTTGCCTAGCACTTGGATAGGAGACCGAGTGGGCGGCACTCAGTTCTTGTGAGGCCAATTGAGGAGCTGCTTGATTGAGAAGTAATGCCTCTGGTTAGGAGAGCTGACAGTGGCCAGGAGAGCAGTGTGCTGGCCACATACCCTCCATATCTGCATCCAGTGATAGCTAACAACTGAGGATGACACGCTGGTCGTCGGTATCGTAGGGCCTTCCCAAACCTGTTCGGATGGAGTATAGTTTTAGTTTATAAGAACTTATATGCGTGATGCTCCACGAAGACTTGCTGCCAGATGATGAGTGGTGATGCCCCAGTCCCAAAGTAGAGACTGGGGATTGGCCGGGTCATGTAATCACCAATGGTCAACCTGATCACTCATAGTGGATAGCGTCAATGATCTTCAGGTACGAACGTCTCGCTAATCCGTGCAGCCTGCTCCCATACTCTAGACAAGGTCTCATGGAAAACCCTGTACAACTGGAGTAGATGCACCCTATTTACACAGGTTGAACTCTCCTGGGACTCTTTCAGCGAGGTTTCCAAATGTCTGTGGAAGAGTACGAGACCATTCTACCTCAAGAGACGAAACAAGAGAAGGTAGTGATGTTATACGCAAGGGACTTGAGCAAGTCGACGTTCCAACTGATCCCAAAGGTGTTCCATTGGTTTGAGGTCGGGACTCGGTGCAGGCTAGAGCTTTTCAGAAATTTTATTGTCCACAAACCATTCCTTCAAGGACGCTGCTTGGCAATTAAGGAACGTTAAGATATTAAGCGTTCCTGGCTCCTTGCATTCAGGTTCTTTAGTTGTGATAACCACGACAGTTTGGAACAAAAAATGAGGCCCAGAATCCTCAATGAGTCCTTGAAATGTAGAATGAATGTATGTATGTATTGAACTGGGGACCTAGGAACGACGGAGAGGCTTCGTCCCCGCCGTATCACTTAGTGGTATACAACCTCACAACAGGCTACAGCAATTCACTCACCCCACTGCCGCCCCACACCGAACCCAGGGTTATCGTGCGGTTCGGCCCCCAGTGGAACCCTCACTCCCGCCCCCTCCCCTGGAACCTCTCATTCCAGACGATTGTAACCCCAATGTTTGCGTGGTAGATTAATTATGGTGTACAAGTACGTGGAGACAGTGTTTGCGCAGCACTCGCCGACATAGTGTAACTGAGGCGAAATAAGGGGAACCTGCCCATATTCACTGAGGCAGATGGAAAACCACCTTAAAAACCATCCACAGGCTGGCCGGCACACCAGACCTCAACATTAATCCACCGGGCGGATTCGTGCCGGGGACCGGAACGCCTTCACGCTCGCAAAGCAGTGTGTTAGACCGCACGGCTGGCCGGGCGGGCCTAAAATGTAGAATGGTGTCCCTCATATGCAAGTCAGGTAAATTAAAAATAAGACGAGAACGATTAAAATTAACACGCTACAATTTTCTGCGGAAATTGTGATACCTGCCATTGCAGCTCATTCCTCCATCCTCTTCACTGTGAGCTGCAACTGACGAGTAGCAGCTCCAGTGCTGGAAAAAAAAAACTGATAAATCATTCACAGATAAGGAGCATTGTACAGAACTTCTTCCCACAAACGTTATACTGTTTGTGTTTGAGGCTAAAACGGTAACACTTAAAACACTTCCCTGGTGAATAAAACTTTCATTAAAATGTGTCCGTGTCTTGTTTAAAACCTTCTGTTTCTATTCCTGACTCTTTTTCATGTTTGATTGCTTATTATTCGGATCACGGTTTTTACCGTATGACATGGATTTTTGGAGATAACTATGATCCTTACTAGCAGTAGCCAAAGCCTTTCGATATACCAGTTCCACCGTGTGCTGTGTTATGTGAAGTTTCTATGAAAGTCTACGGACATTTAAACCCAATGAATTATCTGAATTATTGAGACTTACGAGTGACGATCCAGGTCTTTCGTTCAATTAAAAATTTATTATTCATGCCTCAAACAGGACTCTTTCCTTGAGTGATTTCAGATAGGATGCATGGAAACTTACGGAATGGACGTGTGGGGTGGTGGACTGGGGGGGGGGGGGGGAGGGGAGTGAAGAGTGAATTATGTTCCATGAAAGAAACATTTCTTACCGAGTCAGAACTTGCCTTCCGACTCACACGTTGCATACCAAGGAACAACTGTACCTTAGGAGCGTGAGTGGATTTCTCCTAAGCATTCTTTACGTTTAATGTCAGCAAGGGATTCTGCTTCAAAGGTAATAGGAGATGGATACTTTAGGGAGCCCAATGAGCTCTCAATATCGCAAAACACTACACTTGAAGCGCATAAAAATATAAAGCAAACGAACGGTGAACTCGGCTTTTTAGCAGCAGGAATTCGAGGTGCTCTCTCACTAACGGTCTAAACGACACAGAGCTACACTAACGAAAACAAACAAAAGCCAGTACGATCCGAGTGTCGATATAAGGATCGATAGCAACGGCGGTACGGTACGCTACACTGTTATTAAAATAAAAGCTTGTACCTAGTAGGCTCGTCTCCCTCATTGACACACTAACGATTACTTCCTCCTGTCTTCCCTTGTAACATTTGCCCCTTCTTAGAGAGCCAATCCTAGCCTAGCCTCTCACGAGCAGTCATCCAATCACAAGACACAATTCTCGAGGAGCGTTCAGCCACTTTTCAATAATTCTACATAACTACTACGTCAGACTAGGTTGACCAACGAAATACCCGCATTTTCACGTCCAGGAACCTACAGCTAAAGAAAGGAAAGTTGTTTCAATTGCTCTGTGAATGGGCATGACATTGTCCTTGCTTCTTTGTGAGGAGAAATCCGTCACCATTGCTGTCGTTCTCAATTGCATCTCATCCTTTAGTGACAGCTGACGTGGGCATACTCAAGGCTCATTACTAAGGAGTCAGGTTCTCAGTATGACGTAGCATTAGCATACACGTACTTTTTCTACTGACTTGCAGGACTCCACTCTGGAATTCTTGTGTTGGCAGGCGTTGCTTTTAGCCCATTTATTAAGAAGTTCTATGGCTTAGTACATCCTGCATGTACTAGTGAAGAACGTAGGTATACAAAATATTCAGAAGTATATGGTGCAGGAAAATAACTACTACGTGTGGTATTGGAATGGGTTAACCAGATATGCTGTTTTATCCCGTAGTTCACAGTATGGCACGAAGGATTAGATCGACAGTGATTTCGGATTATGGATTAGCGTAGGTCCATTTCATGTGATGCAAGCTCATTTCGTTGCTTGACTGCCGCTGCCGTTCGCAGAGTCATTTTTGTCAGCGTCCAAACTCTGCTGTCGGCTATGTTATACCTCCGACCCCGCTACCCGCTACCAGCGCCTGCCTTAGTGCTTAAGTCGCAAATCCCCGCTGTTGTCTGGCCATGAGGAAATCGTTCTGGAAGGACGACACGCCTCTCCACGCCAGATAGGGTGGTGCCGGTGCTTGCTTCCTGCCTCTCTGGTCTGGTCCCACAGAAAGTGGGTCAGCCAGCCCCTTCTTTCGCTTTCACGTAGCCGCTGGCCGTCTTACTGTGGTTTCCTTCCTGTCTCCGAAGCATAAATGTGACATGCTCGTCAGTCCTGTGTCTTCTGCTGGGCTATCTGCACATTGCTTCCAACTAAACAGTACATCCTTACAAACACTTTGTAAATACACAATGAATCACAAATTAGCCTCATTAAACATTAACCGAAAGCACTCCTCAGGAAATTATTTATGAAAATGCCTCATACATATACAGTTGCTCTATGCCTTTCAATATTTTGTTTTTCTTGTATAAAAACTAAATTCTTTGGCTCAGTGGCTTAAAATCATTCCAACAGATATAAAAAATTCATATATATCTACTATGCTAGCGTTTTCAGTAATTTAACATGCATTAACCCTTCGTCACCGTCATACTGGTATAGTCATACATGCTTTCATGCTCATATGCAGTTCTAACCTAATACAATTTCTTTCACCTTTGGACAAGAAGCTAGATCAAATCACCTTCTCCCAGTCATGCTTTCCTAACTACATCCATTTATCTACTCCATCAATCGACTTTTTTCTATGGTACCTTCTCCTCATTATTCTTCACGTGGTCCTTTTCTCGGGCTGGGAGTCGATTTTGCCTTAAAGAAACTCACAACAAAGAAAACAGAAACACAAACAAACAAATCCTCATCTCTGAATTATTCATATGTGGCCTGGAACTAAAGTATTAATTTAAAATATAGAGAGAATTTTTGTGTACCTCTGTATGTTTCCTTTGTAAACCTTTATACTACGTGACATCTGATACATCGTCAATGGGTATTTTCTTCCCATCTTATGCCTCCTTTTCACTCTTAAGTCAATGGCGTCATATTCATGTACCTAAGAAAATAAATTCAATGAAACATAACTTATCCTTTGTTTAAATTGGTATACCTATATTTATAGCATAATCCACATTGTAGAGCCACTGTTTCTAGATGTCATTGACATTCCACATCTTTCAGCATCCACGTGCTCCTAAGCAAATATATAAAGGAGTTCCCAACTCCTTTTCTCCCGAATTCTTTTTTTTATGCAGGACAGACGCACCTTGGTCCATACTGCGTGACTCTTCTTTCCTTTCCCACTTATATTCGGGTGCAAATGCTCCTCGGTGTCCCCCTCTTAGTCTTTCCACTCTATTAATCTGTGTCCAAACGCAGCCTTGGCGTAGATATTAATACCACAAACATCAATACTACATCCCTCCATTCAAAGAACTGCCCTATGTAACAACAACCCCATAGTTTTTTTCAATACCTTGAGTAGCAGAAACCTCTACCATGTTATATCTAATTATAAAAAAATACCCCAGTCTTTCCCCTTTCTATTGTCCCCTACTTCTCTCTTCCTCACATTCATCGCGAAAACCCCATTTTGCTTTCACAAATAAAACCATGTTACTGACTCGATGCTGTAACGGTTCGCTTTTTTTACAATGCCTCGGCACCTTTTACAATCTTACAATTCTTTTTAGTGGCAGTAACTACTTTAACTACTGCATGAACAGCAGCTACGATAGAAGAAAATATCAAAAAAGCCTTAGTTAACAATCACTACTCCTCCGAATTACTAATCTGTCCTTCGACTCCGAAATAATTTATCCAACCAAACGTTTTCCACACCTGCTAAATGATACTAACAAAAGAAAATGTAACATCGACTTTTGCTCCATTATGCAAGGCCAATTACGAGTACATCCAGCTTGCATTTAAATTTCGCATTTTTTTTCACACACAAGCTCTTTATTCCGTGAAGGACTTGACGTTGCTGACATGGTGGACACCAATTGATTTTCCTGCTTTCATCCTATGCTCGCTTGATACTTTTGTGGGTTGACATCTTTGATCGAAATTTATTTATTTCCCATCTCTTCTGCTCTGACAGAGGTTTTTCACTACCCTCTGTCCAGCCTGTGTTTCCGAATTCTCCTCATCATACTCAAAATTTTCTTACTAGAGTCCAAAATATGATCCTCCATCTACGTCTTGCCCTTCGTCTGGAATTGGCTCTCAATCTTTGTCATTCTCTTCTCCCTCATTTTCCTCCGTCTCTAAAGCATGACTTGTAAATGCTTATTCTCTTATCCTCATACTATTTACAACTCAGTCCTCTTCATTACTGCTCATATTGTGCATCTATTCCATCAATTTCGTCTCTCCTTTGCTGCTCCCTCTCTGACATATTTACAGAATCTACAGCATCGTCTTGGTCTGCTCTGAGTTGTTCTGTGGATCTTCTAATGGGCGATCGTGCTTGTGACATTTGTCATTGTTGATTCTAATTTTCTGCATAACCTCTGTCGCGAGCATCTGGTGACCTAAGCTCCGTGATTTTCGCTTGCTGCACCCTTTTATTAGTCTGTGGCTATGTTGCTATAAACTGGGGGTGATTATTCGGTTGGAAATAGCTTTCTACGCCTCTGTTTAATGGGAACTTCTGGAATAGCCCACCCGTGTCTGGCGGTCTGTTCCTGTTTTTTCTTCTGTTATTCTCCTATCGCGGCAGTCCACGAAAACTGCTAGAATTATTCCTGTTGTTCTCCACTTCCTTCCGTCTTTCCTTCGGCTGATTCTCGTTGAAAGCAAACTAACTCCTGTAATATGTTTTTGAATGCTTCTGTGTTACCGCCACATCTGCCGGCCAATGCTTGTTGATACCTGATAGGTAACTTCATGTAACAGAATCGTATGATTTCGCTCGCGCTATATGACGTGTCCAAGAGCTGGTTGTTGCATATAAGAATGCCAACGAACTTCACTGGACTGCTCTGTTCTGATGATTCTAATTCTTCGTGCATCGCAGTTACTTGCTTGATGTGCTCGCAAGTTCCCTTTGACCAATGTATCGCAAGTAAAACATCTTAGAACTCCTGATATGAGCTACACGTATGTGTGATCTCACTTTCGGATTGTTGCCTGATATCCTTCTAAACGTGCACACAAGAAGTCTAGCTTATGTTACAATGGCCATTGTGGTGGTAATGGTAAACTGAACTAAGAGAGCCACACCTTGGGATGAATAGATTCGTCTTAGTCCATATACGTTTGGAATTTCCGTACAGAAAGGAAGTGCTTAAAATCAATTGCTTCTTCCTCTCGAGCATACGTCCTACCAGCTGTTTGTGTTTCTCTGTATCCTGCTACAGGTCCGCCGTTGGTTGTTGGCTCACTACTTCTACATTCCCTTGCGACCAATTCGTTCATGTCCGTTGTATGTGTCCTTATGAGTGTAACACAGTTATTTTGTGGGTTGTCATCAATCTCTAGACGTAAACGTCGTGTGATCGGTTTACGAAAACCATTCTCGTTATTTATTCCTCTTTCGCGTGCTGTACTCGACTGGGCCAATGACGGATTTTCCTCATTTTCCCTTCTTGAAGGTTCTTTTCGAATTTCCAGGATCCTCACATCTCTTCTGTAATACGTGTCAGAATTATTTCCCCTTTTGCGATTCTGGCAGTACTGTCACTTATTTAATTTCCTGACATGACTATCAGTATTATCCAATGTACTTGTGATTTCTAGAATGCGTGTTTCTCGTTCTTTCTGCCTCCTTTGTCCAATTCCTTTTCCTGGACTGGAAGTAATAGGAATTACGTATTTATTCCTTCCCGTGTTTTCTCTCTGTCTTATGCCACCTGTTTAGCTGACTGCGCTACCTTCTCGACTTCCTTAGCGTCACCCTTTGCATACAAATACATAAAATACTATTAAATCCATTCGAAATAATTTCGACGCTGTACCAACGCTGACAGATCAATAGGATTTGGAGCAACATTCATGGAAACCAGAGAAAGCTGGAATGTCACATACATGGATTATTTAATTCGCCCCAGCAGAAGTTCTATGATTAATGCAGATTTATGTCTCTATAAATGTGATAACAAACCAATATAAATTTTACTGCCCAAAATTTTACTTCTCTTTCTGCTCTATGACCACTTATTAGGCAAAATCTTTTAAAAATTTCTTGAAAATTTAAAGTGCAAGTTTTTATTCCTGACTACATCACAAAGTCTCCAACCATTGGCGTGATCCTGGCAGGCTACACCAAAACTGATTAGCCTACTACCTACCCATTTAGGTAATTACGTATATCGGTATTTAGATGCCCAATGAAGACTGTAAACTCAATTGTTGCGCAAGGACTTTTTATTAACGCTAAATTATAGCCCTACAGACTTCGAAGGATGATGGAACAGTTACACTGTAATTTAATTTTGTGACCAGGTGAAATACGTGTGCAATGAAAGTCAAGGCTAACGGAAGTTCTTTTGTTTATTATAAATCCTCACATAAAACGAGTGCAGTAGTTTAATAACATCCTGTTCACTGGCGAATTATCCCAAGAACGTGAAACAATTACAAATGACTAAGGTTGGCAGAGATTCCAAATGGTTCAAATGGCTCTGAGCACTATGCGACTTAACTTCTGAGGTCATCAGTCGCCTAGAACTTAGAAATAATTAAACCTAACTAACCGAAGGGCATCACACACATCCATGCCAGAGGCAGGATTCGAACCTGCGACTGTTGTGGTCGCTCGGTTCCAGACTGTAGCGCCTAGAACCGCACAGCCACTCCGTCCGGCCGGAGATTCTAGACAAGGAACTTATAGGTAGGTTACTAGATATTAGCCCACTGACCCGTTTCCGCGATCTGACGACGGTGATTGCCACATTTTGAGTTCGTAAAATTACGCAAGCCAGAAGGGCGTCTCCCTCCTACTCATTAACACTCTAATGTTTACTGAGTTCATTTCGACCGATATGTGCCGCACCCAATGGAAGATCTTACAATTTCTTTTAAAAGCATTGTTGCATTGTTCCCCAGTGCTGCTGTTGGCGGCCACTGTGTGGATGACTGCTGTGAAATCCAGAAAGTTACCTAGTGCAAACTGTACATCATGTTAGTAGTAGAGCAATGGCGTCGTGGGCCCATTCTGCGTTGTTGCCAAATTTATTCAAGATGGTGGGCGCCTAGTTGGTGGCCATAGATGTGACAATGTCACAGTGATGCCTTGGTGGAAAGTTGAAATTTTGGTAGGAAAGTAGGTCAATTAGGCTACCTCCACTAACCTATCTCCAGCCCCCCTCCCCACTTCACCACTCCACCCCTTCCCTCCCCCTCCTTTCCTCCTTCCCCTCCTCCCACCCTCCCCTTCCCTCCTCCATCTGGGAATTGGTGTGAAAAGGACTCAGTCTCTACTGTCCTATCACATATTGTGGACATAAATCTTTATTTTGTATGCATTGTTTATTCAAACAGTTTGAGTTGTCATAGGCAGTAGGTCCATCCAGAGTGTTCACCTTGAGGTCAGGAGTTCAACTAACCTAGTTCACAACACCACCACCAGATGGCACTGTCAGCCCACCCCCTCACACTTCCTATGGTGTAATCAAAGATGGCGGTCTGGGGAAAAATGGTGGGAAAAGGACTCAGTCTGTGTCTAGCTCCCAGACTGGGAGGATGGACGTTATTGGTTACTGTGTTCAATGGATTACATGTCTGTACTGGAGAAGGAGTGGTTTAATAGGTATATTAGCTGGAACCATGCAGCTGAGGACTGTATCATAGCTACAGTCATGATGTTTGGAAAGCAATGATATTTGGTGAAGACTAACACGTTTCTTCATTAACGAAGATGGAGCAGGATGGGGCTAAGATACACTTTGCAACCCATGCTGATAAATGTGTGTGCTGTAACTGTAGATCATTCGATAAAAGTCCACTCAGTTTTCCAATGCACAAGAGGCAAGGCTTTCACCCCAAAGTATCTGCGCTCAACTGGTAGAGAGGCCACGGGCTGGGCTCACAGCACCACCATGCGGTAGCTAAAGGGGAGGCTGCATATTTCCTGACATGTGGGAAATACCTACAGGCTTCCTCCTTCCCATCCCCAGCGCATGGATACCATTTGTCACTGAATACGAACTGCTTCAGGAGTTATTAAATGTGGTGTTTAAGCATACATAACATGAAGATGTGTCAGGAACTAAATGTACCACTGTACATAGATAGAGACAGAGATAACTTTGCAGATGATGCAAGAATATATAAACAATTTGCAATGTAAATACACGTTTATTCCAAGCAATACCAGCAACATCACACTTGAATACAGGCTCTGAAATAAAGATTGCGGCACACTTGTGAAACTACCCCTGAGTAGTTTGCGTCTGTTTTGCGATGTATGCAGCCCCATTCTAATATGGATTCTAAAAAGATAGCTGAACACTTGCGAAACCTCCGTAAGAAACTTCACACACTTTTGTGGGAAACGGATCTTGAAAGCGATATCAGCTGCAATATCCGATTTTTCACGCCAAAACGATGGTATTTGGAAGTCGAAATAAATATCTCTGTAAATCTAAACAAGACTCTTCGAGTTTTAGCTGCTTGTTTGGAGACGCTGCCAGAGTGAGAAAAATTTCTGAGTCCTACAGCTGCTGTGGTGTTCATCACATTTTTGAAATGGTGGGTGGGATTAATATGTATTTGCTACTGCTGAAGTCAGGGAGATTATTTTTTCTCTTCCCGAAGCACACACTGATGCCTAACCACAGGCCGGAACATCAGAACAATTACACAAACGGAATTCGAAGGACTGGCCAGGTGAGAAAAAAAGAAGTGGTTGTAAGTTTCGATGAATTTTCGATGTCCTTCATCTCCTGGTCTGGAAAAGCTCTAAAGCTACAATGTAGGATGAAGAAGATCATACTGCCAGAGGGAACCACAGGAAGATGTTCTGCTTGGACTTCCTTCTGAACACTAACAAATAAGAAATCACGTGACCCTCAGACATCACAAAAATTTCCGTAGATACCTTGCATGTGCCTTGTTCGAACATGTATGTGTAGAGGCTCCTACGCCTTGCACAAAGGATGTCTTGCGACTCTCTGATGTCATGGAACTTCTTGTGAATGGAGCATTCTGATTGGTTTCTACTGAATTTACCTGCCAAACTGCTGCTGCTGCTGCAGGTGGTGGTGTGGGAGCTCTGTATGTCATTCTCTGCAGACGGACCAATTACGAGATTTTCAGCAGCAAAAGTATTTCGTATAGATCGAAAAAATACACAGCAGTCATATTGCAGTGACAGTTAAACGCAGCAGAAGTGGTCTAGACAATATGAAATATGGAAACTAATCCCAAAATATACTGAGTGTTAGTTCGCTATTTAGCTGCCTACATGACGACATAGTTACGTCAGCTACACTCATGTACCTCAGCCGGCCCCTCTAGTTCAGATGGCTCCTATAATAAGCCAGAAATGTCAATCTTTCCAGCCACAGGCCACTACCGCCACGCACTACGCACCCCAGCAGAATCGTTCTAGGAAGCCAGATACACATGTTTTATCACTGTAGTCACAATTAAATATACCACCCACCTGCCCTAACAACTGTGGTTCTGGAAATATGAAAATGTATATCCTCCTTTTTGCAGGGTGTGTAATAATTACATTTAATTATTATGTGTTATTTATGGTTGTTCAAAGCTGAGATCTAGAAGGAAAAAAAAACATAAAGACTTATTATAGGTTAAGTGAACGTTTTAGCGACTTTGACACATTGAGCCACAATATTCGGAAACGACAGCAGTCCAACAAGGAAGGCCAGCATGTTTGTGCCCAATGTGAGAAGGCCGATCACCTGTGGAGTTTGCGCAGCGCCACTGAGCACTTCGAAAGATCAACAACCGAGCAGACCGGCAATGCTTCCAAGGAGAACAACGACTAGCGCAGTACGCACATAAGCGGTCAATGCTCCAGGATCTGTCAGCTTACTGAACTCATGTGTGTGGCTCATCTGGCGATGCGGAGGAAGACGAAAGGACAATGCCCGACCACACCAGCAAGGAAGTTAAACAATGAAAAGCCGACATGTTTGTAAAAATTGGTCAAGTTTCTGCCCAACTTGAGAAGCATAGGTCAAGGACGGAGGAGTCAGTCGAAGGGAGAAAGAAGACGCGAAGAAAATGGTTAAAAACAGTCTTGGTTGCAATATTATTTTTCTTTTTCTAATTATTTTTCAACGACGCGTTTCGCCTTATTTAGGCATCTTCAGGTTGGTCCGCCCCGGTAGCTGAGTGGTCAGCGTGACAGTGTGTCAATCCTAAGGGCCCGGGTTCGATTCCCAGCTGGGTCGGAAATTTTCTCCGCTTAGGGACTGGGTGTTGTGTTGTCTTAATCATCATCATTTCATCCCCATCGACGCGCAGGTCGCCCAAGTGGCGTCAAATCGAAAGACCTGCACCAGGCGAACGGTCTACCCGACGGGAAGCCCTAGCCACACGACATTTCCATCTTCATTTTATCTTTTCTAGATGGACTCGAGAGGCACCAAGATCTGCATAACGCGTTCACTTCTGTGAATGGGAACGCGTTATGCAGATCTTGGTGCCTCTCGCGTCCATCTAGAAAAGTTGACCTGAAGACGCCTAAATAAGGCGTCGTTGAAAAATAAAAACATAATAAAACTGCAACCAAGACTGTTTTTAACCAGTACTGTCAAGCGCTGGTTTGCTGTATGCCACACACTGATTGTAAGAATTTCTAATTTAGGGAATTAACTGCTTCCAGTTGCTGACCTGCTATATTGTAGCTAAATGATAAAGGATCTTTCTTTCTATGTATTCGCAGCACATTACACTTGTCTACATTGAAATTCAATTGCCATTCCCTGTACCATGCGTCATGCAGATCCTCGTGCATTTCAGTACAACTTTCCATTGTTACAACCTCTCGATATACCACAGCATCATCCACAAAAAATCTCAGTGAACTTCCGATGTTTTTCACAAGGTCATTCATGTATATTGTGAACAGCAATGGTCCTACGACACTCCCCTGCGGCACACTTGAAATCACTCTTACTTCCGTAGACTTCTCTCCATTGAGAATGACATGATGCGTTCTGTTATCTAGGAACTCTTCAATCCAATCACACAACTGGTCCGATAGTCCATATGCTCTTACTTTGTTCATTAAACGACTGTGGGGAACTGTATCAAACGCCTTGAGGAAGTCAAGAAACACGGCATCCACCTGGGAACCTGTGTCTAGGGCCCTCTGAGTCTTGTGGACGAACAGCGCGAGCTGGGTTTCACACGATCGTCTTTTTCGGAACCCATGCTGATTCCTACAGAGTAGATTTCTAGTCTCCAGAAAAGCCATTATACTCGAACATAATACGTGTGCCAAAATTCTACAACTGATAGACGTTAGATATATAGGTCTATAGTTCTGCACATCTGTTCGACGTCCCTTCTTGAGAACGGCGATGACCAATGGCCTTTTCAAATCTTTTGGAACGCTACGCTCTTCTAGAGACCCAAGGTACACCGTTGCAAGAAGGGGGGCAAGTTCCTTTTCGTGCTCTGTGTAAAATCGAACTGGTATCCCATCAGGTCCAGCGGCCTTTCCTCTTTTGAGCGATTTTAATTGTTTTTCTATCCCTCTGTCATCTATTTTGATATCTACCATTTTGTCATCTGTGCGACAATCTAGAGAAGGAACTTCATTGCAGTCTTCCTCCGTGAAACAGCTTTGGAAAAAGACAGTTAGTATTTCGGCCTTTAGTCTGTAATCCTCTGTTTCAGTACCATTTTGGTCACAGAGTGACTGGGCACTTTGTTTTGATCTACCTACCGCTTTGACATTAGACCAAAGTTTATTAGGATTTTCTGCCAAGTCAGTACATAGAACATTACTTTCGAATTCGTTGAACGCATCTCGCATAGCCCTCCTTACACTACATTTCACTTAATGTAATTTTTGTTTGTCTGCAAAGGTTTGGCTATGTTTATGTTTGCTGTGTAGTTCCCTTTGGTTCTGTAGTAGTTTTCTAATTCGGTTGTTGTACCACGGTGGCTCTTTTCCATCTCTTACGAACTTGCTTGGCGCATACTCACCTAATGCACATTGTACGATCGTTTTGAACTTTGTCCACTGATCCTGAACACTATCTGTATTTGAGATAAACCTTTTGTGTTAAGCCGTCAAGTACTCTGAAATCTGCTTTTTGTCACTTTTGCTAAACTGAAAAATCTTCCTACCTTTTCTAATATTTCTATTTACGGCTGAAATCACGGATGCTGTAACTACTTCATGATCGCTGATTCCCTGTTCTGCGTTAACTGTTTCAAATAGTTCGGGTCTGTTTGTCACCAGAAGGTCTAATATGGTATCGCCACGAGTCGGTTCTCTGTTTAACTGCTCGAGGTAGTTTTCAGATAATGCACTTAAAAACATTTCACTGGATTCTTTGTCCCTGCCACCCCTTATAAACGTTTGAGTCTCCCAGTCTATATCTGGTAAATTAAAATCTCCACCCAAAGCTACAACATGGTCGGGAAATCTACTAGAAATATTTTCCAAATTTTCCTTTAGATGTTCTGCCACAACAGCTGCTAAGCCAGGGGTCTATAGAGTCATTCAATTATCATGTTTGAGCCTGCTTTAACCGTGACCTTCACCGAAATTATTTCACATTTCGGATCTCCGTCAATTTCCTTCGATACTATTGCACTTTTTATCGCTATAAACACGCCTCCCCCTTCACTGTCCAGCCAGTCTTTCCAGTATACATTTCAATCTCAGTTTATAATTTCATTACTAATTTCATTACTGTTCACATCTGTTTTCAGCCAACTTTCCGTCCCTACTATTATGTGGGCATTGTGATCGTTTATTAATGAGAGCAGTTCTGGGACCTTTCTATAGACGCTTCTGCAGTTTACTATTACCATATTAATATTGTCATTCCCTGTTGCGTTTTGCCTACTGCTACCTTGTCGTGTCTCAGGAGGCGTCTTGTCGGGCCTAGGGAGTGAATTCTCTAACCTAAAAAACCAACATGTTCACTCCACACGTACTCCACTATCCTTGATGTCGGTACTGGTCCATTACGTCAATGCAGAAGATGCCATCCCTGATGTTACCAGAAAGAGGTTCTTATGGTACTTACCCAGGTGGCTGGTGACGACAAAGCGACTGTGACCTTACCAAATGGGTCACCTGTGAACCCAGATGTTGATGAACTCCTCCAGAACACGCGAAACCTGAGGGTCGCTGGTTCGATTCCGAGACTGAACTCTCCATGATATGCCGTAGCCGATTGTTAATTATACAACAAGCGATTTCTTAAGAAGGAGACGGTACCACCATCACACACTGTGATGGGTACAATACTGAATGGAAGAATACACTCTGCTGCAACACGAGCCGTCGCCGAAACAGCGTTCACTGGAACCTGCACGCTGCACCTCAGACACTCCGCTGCCATGAGGAATTGGGCGAATTGAAACACATAGCATTACTCTGCTTGTTTAAAGAGTCTTATGTCCCATTAAATGACTGTTAGTGGAACCACCAATGTTCCTCTCACACCTCACCCACAGAGCCCATTCCATCACCCACAAAGTGTCGCTTTCCTTTATGCCATCCCTGAAAAAATAGTGACCTTTGGTCCACTCTGTCACCGACGCTTAATATCTGGTGTCAGTAAACCTCGACCCGCTACGTTATGACTGGACATAATTTTCCAAGTAAAAAACGGCTTTCAATCCCCTTACAGCTATCATAGTTGTCAACATCAAATCCATACCTTCGTTATGAACGGGCAAAGCCATTTTCTTTGCACATGTTGGAATGCTCACCACAGCACACATACTTTGTAAGACTTCTGATCATAGCGAATCGATCACATATCCCCTACCAATTACTGAATGCATTATTGAGTGAAAGTCCACAATGGATAGACTTGCGTCATTTGTTTTTCTTGTGTATCTTAGGAAGAGAGACATAATCGTCTCATAAGCTGCCAGCTATTAAAAAAACATTGCAACTGCTGTGCTACTGTCACCCTGCATAAAAAAGCTGTCTTGCTTCTACCAGCGGCCGGCCGAAGTGACCGAGCGGTTCTAGGCGCTACAGTCTGGAACCGCGCGACCGCTACGGTCGCAGGTTCGAATCCTGCCTCGGGCATGGATGTGTGTGATGTCCTTAGGTTAGTAAGGTTTAAGTAGTTCTAAGTTCTAGGGGACTGATGACCACAGCAGTTAAGTCCCATAGTGCTCAGAACCATTTGAACCATTTGTTTTCTGCCAGCGCACACAAATACCACTTACAATATCCATGTTATGAACTATACAAGCTTTATCAATCGAGATATGGTATTGCCACCAAATGAAGTGGTCTTCTAGACAAATACCGCAGCTGAATACAGATGATTCATAGGGTGTGTATTAACAGACTGAAAGTGAGGGTGCTCGTCGTCAGCGATGTAAGCACGTAATAAAATCACCGAATTTAGAAAGTGATTTGGCTAAGGAACATGGTATTAAGCCAGTATTTGCAGCTTCCTCATGCCGCTGCTAGTTATTTCTCCAGTATTTGTAATGTATTGTATCTGCAAACCCTGTCACAGATTCAACGACAAATCCGCTGGGTTATAGGTGAGGGAGGATGATGGCTCTGCATCCTGTAACCGTTCCTCAGTCTCCTCCGCTCATCCCTTCAGCTTTGTACATGTGATCGTCGCAATTTAAGTCATAACTGAGCAGAAGTTAGAGAGCGCAATATCCACCACCTTCTGCAAACCACGCAGAAATAGAATGAACTGAGTTAATGTGACAAGACTATGTTTTGACCATTTGATGGTGAAAGGGAACATGTGGTCCTAGGTCTGCCAGTTGTGTACGATTTGTGAGGCCCAACACAAAATGCAGCTTTCCCCTGCAACATGAAGTGGTAGAGAAGACAGTACATGCAGTTACGGGAACTGGGAGAGTGACAAGGATTTTGCTATTGCATTTCAATGCGTTTCCAAATTATCTACAGATACTGCAGTCCAAAGAAGTTCTGCGTCCCTCAGGATGCATTCAAGTCTGTCATCTAAACATTCTCTCTACCATCGTTATTTTGTACCATCCAAGAGAGAAGAAAACTACAAACTATGAAAGCTTTGCTAAGAACTATATAAGAAACAAATATGGTCTGTGTGCTCGCATCGAGTATATATGGTGATCCAATTAAATATTCAGGTATTGATCCATTGGAGAAGGTGACCATTGATCGAAGTCCCTGCACAAAGCAGTGTAAAGTTTCATTGCCTGTACTGTGGGAGGACCATATCATAACTATCAGTCGCAAGAGAGGTCCCTGTTTTGTTGATTGATACTTTCTTTCCTGCTGTAACACGTTTGAACAGTGTATGACTACAGCTTTGTACACTGCCATTCATTTTGTTTTTGTTTTTTTTTTCACCATGACTTCAAGGTCTGTTCTAAACTGACATTAAAATGTTCGATCCATTGGCTCTCAAAGAAAACTAGACATCACTCTGTTCCTTTACAAGAATTTATAACATGGTTGATGTACATAATTGCTTCAAACTCTGTCCATCTGGGGCTCCATCCTGAGTAAAAACAACACGTTTCTTCTTCTTCTCTTCCTTCTTAACCATCTGTTATCACAACACTTTCATATCTATTATCCACTGATAAGGGGTGCTAAGCTCCTCAACATGTGCACATCGGGAAAAATCTTGTGCACTCAGATGGGTGCCGTGACTAAGTTTGGTGCAAAATAGTAGATACAGACCCGGCTCACTCTGCTCCTTTACAAGACGTTGAATGCGGTGGTCTACTTCTGGTCAGCTGCAGATTAAATCTGTGACAGTGTTGCAGGTTTGCTCAAACACCACGGAAGGAGATTTTTCAATCTCTAACTTTATCCCAGAGAATGCTCTATGACTCCCATCTGCATAGGGCAAGATGGGCAATCACAAACGTAAATTATGCACTACGATCGAAGTGCTATAAATATGTAGATCACTCTCAGCTGTACTTTGGTATATATGCTACAGCACTAACAATGAAAGGACCTACTGCAGAGTCATCTATTTACATTGGCAATGGTAATAGCAAAGTAGTGGAAGGGTGGTTTAGCGATGATACGGAAACTGGGAAGCATGTTGTCATGACAATGGTCGACATCGGAATTACGGAAAAGAAACTGGTAAAATTGCTAAAATTGATGGCACTATCGACTGTGATATTTTTCCCATCCCATCTATCCACTGGTACACTGTTGGTTACCACATGATGACTGACTAAGGTGCAACACCTTCCGAGGATGGCTAGCACAGAAACAGTGATTGATATATGACCGCAATATGAGGAATCAGTTCAAATGGAATACTGAGCCATTTGCTACCCTGTCACTGTGAAGGATGAGTTTAAATGCAGAGGTCATCAATCACCTTTGGACAACTGTTTGGAAACACTCTACAATGCCACAAAAATCTTCCGGTTTCCATATGTTGTGACGTCTTCCGCATTTTTGTCAGTAATAAACTTCGCCTATATCTTTTAATCAATCATATTGAGTGTGTTGTGGGGGCTGCAGCGTAATTTATGCTTTGCAAAGTCCAGTTTTCTGTGAGAGCCAATGGATTGAAACGTGTTAATGTCAGTTAAAAACCTAACACAGAAACTGAAGTCATGGTGAAGAAAAACAAAATAAATGGTGGCGTACAAAGCTGTAGTTGTACACTGTTTGAACGTATTACAGCAGAAAAAAATGTATCAAACAACAAACCAGGGACCTCTGTTGCGACTGATAGTCCTGATGTGGTCGTCCTAAACTGCAGGCGATGATGCTTTGCATTGGATTCACATTTCATCAAATGAAACAACAATCGCATTTATTAAATAGTCTGTTACCGAATCTGCAACTTGCGCTAGTCGTACTACATCCTAAGTGATACTCAAACAATATCTGAACCCACGTTTATGAAATGCGACATTAAATGGTGTAAAGTTGAACGAAATAGTTGTAAACGGACTGCTAGGTGAAGTGACAGAAAAATAATTAGCAAGTAAGTTTGTTTTACTGTTTTTATTGCATTCTCTCGCTCATTTGTAAGAAATTTCAAAGAAGAACATGATGATAATGTAACTGTTTTGTAGCACGTCTATTGTCGTGTACTCTGCCATTCATTTGAGCATAACCAAACGTTAGAAACCTTTGAGGTCATCCTTGTGGATCTTGTTTGAAACGGTAGTGGTCTGAACGCCTATGTCGTACCTGTCAAAAATTAGTAAATCGTGCCAGTACGTCTTCGCCTCTGATAAAAACTACGTATAAAAAAAAGACTGTTTGTTTCAGCTGATCAATGTGGCGAAGAGAGCATAGAATAAATGGATGCAGAAGGATATGGACGAATCGTTACTGAACATCGGAATGGTGAAACTGGATTTAATGAAGCATGCAGAAGATATAATGTACCAGAGTTTACACTACATTGTCATTTCAATGGCGTAAAAAGAAACATCGAAATTTTGAAGACCTAATATATGACTGCAGATATGGAACATAAAATACAGCATATAATTAATTTAGAGTCTGGTTTTGTCGGAGTAACTATTACTGAATTAAGGTAACTTGCCTACCGACTTGCTGAGAAATACCATCTGCTGCATCGCTTCAACAAAGGAAAAAAATATCCAGTGGAAAGTGGTGTTAAAGGTTTACTAAAGATCATCCCACATTCTCCTTGTGGGCTCTCGAAGCAATATCGATGGTACAAAGGAAGGAGTTTAACAAACAGCATATTAATTAGTTTTTGGTCAATATGAGATAATAGTAGATGAATGTAAGTTTACTGCTTACAAAGTATATAACGTGGACGAAACCGAATTACCCACAGTTCACAAACCGTCTAAAATAATTGCCTGAAAGGGCAAACACGAAGTACGTGCAATCGTAAGCGGGAAAGGAGGCTTAGAACGACATGTGTATGACAGGGTGCGGCAGCGTTCATAGCGTAATTTGACTTCCGTAGCACAATGACTTACTGCAGGAATGCGCGCCAGCTCGTGCCGCATTCGTGTACTAATGAGCTGCGATTTCGAGTGACAGTGATATCGAACGGTCGAGTACACAGCATCGTGCCTTTGCTGTTGAAAGTCATTTCAAGAATAACGACTCTGTTATTGCTACCCAGCGTCTATTTCGGCAACATTTCAACTTGGGGCGTCATGGGAAAGTTCCAGATGGGCGGACCATTGTCAGGTGGGTACGTGCATTTCGAACAACACTTTCTGTTTGCAATGGCTAACCAGGAAGAAGTGAAAGAACTGTGCGGACACCAGAAGCCGTGGAACATGTTCGTGCTGCACTATTGCGTAGGGCAAAAAGATTTTCTCGTCGTCATGCGCAAACTGTGCATATGTCCGATCGCTCAATCGGGAGAATATTGCTCGAAGATCTCCATTTTCAGCCATATAAGCTGCAGATTGTTCAAGAAATTAGGCCTCACGATTGGGTTTCACGCGAAATATTCTGCTTAAGCATGCGTGATCTCCTTCACAAAAATCCACAAATGTTGCACACCATCCTGATGTCACATGAAGCTCATTTAGAGTTATGTGGTTCAGTGAATAAACAGAATATGCGTTATTGGAGTGATGTAAACCCGCATGAACTGCACATCAAGCCCTTGCGCAATTCTCGCGTCTCAGTGTGGTGTGGAGTTACTTCTTTCGGGATTATTGGCCCTTACTTCTTTGAGGATGACAGCGGTGTGGCTGTAACTGTCACCAGTGAGCGCTACCTAAAGGTGCTGCAAGACTTCGCTCTTCCGCAATTAGGTATGGTCGATGTGGATGTGGAACAATTATGGTTTCAACAAGACGGAGCGACCTAGCATACAGCCAGAATTTGCATGGACTTCTTCCGACAGACATTTCCCGGTAGAG
Organism: Schistocerca serialis cubense; assembly: GCF_023864345.2. NCBI lineage: Eukaryota > Metazoa > Arthropoda > Insecta > Orthoptera > Acrididae > Schistocerca > Schistocerca serialis. The sequence goes on from NC_064640.1 coordinate 520,953,232, forward strand.
TAATTTCCCGTTTTGGTGACATTTCCTGGCCGCCTCGCTCACCTGACCTTTCATGTGGAGACTTCTTCACTTGGGGCTACCTGAAGCAAGAAGTGTTCCGAACGCGATGTGCCACCATTCCTGAGTTGAAGGATCGCGTCAGAACTGCCGTCGGCAATGACCCATGGAATGCGTTACGCCGAGTTATGGAAAGCTTCCAACGCCGCCCAGATGAATGTGTTGTGCAGAGGGGCATCATTTGACAGGAGTCATATTCAAAAAGTAATCCACGCAACGGACAATGACTTACACATTAGTAAATGGCATACCTTTAACTATTAATTTACGTAAGAGGTAATAAATAAATTACAGTTTCTGATTGATGGTGTATTTCTAATATCCCACCATGAACGCTGCCGTACCCTGTACAATGAATGAAGCAGGCGAATTTATACCTCCAATATTAATATTTAAGCATAGCCCAATGAATGACATCTTAAAAGGGAAGCTTCACCGAACACAGCAGCGTGTGTATGCTCGACAGATGGGCGGGAAACATCAGAACTGTTTATTCGACGACTAGAACATTTCATAAAATGTAGGAAAAAGGGACCAGAAACAAATTCATCTTTTTCAGGATGGACATAGCACATACACAAAAAATTCAAGGGAAATTCAGCTGTCTCTTGATTGTAGTGTAATCATACTATCATTTCCTACTGAGACTAGTCATTGTCTACAGCCATTGGACACGTCGTTCTATAAAACATTAAAAAAACACCTACAATGAAGCGGCATTTTCATTGCTACGTTCAATTCGTGTCAGTGTTATAAAAGAAGCTATCATTGCAGAACTCCTGGGTATTGCATACCCCAGATTTGTTTGTATGGACATAGTACTAAACCGTTTTAAGATAATGGGCTTGTTGCCCAATGAGAGAAATGTCATCAAGGAAGAGGTACTACTGTATATATTGTTGATCATTGAGACCAAGAATCGGCTGGTGGAACTGAAGCAACAACGAAAAAATTCGGAAGGCGCCTAACGTTGTAACACCACTCAACGATCGGTCTGGGTCTTATACAATTAATCAAGAATGTGGACCTCAATACAATACCCCAACAATTGCCGAAATTAACAGTCAACAAATTAAGTCTTACTTGAACACTTCATCTCCTCTCCCGTGTATAAGAAAACTCATCAAGAAAAATACGAAACGACCTAAACCAATAATAGGATTAACATTAAGTCTTTACGCAAAGGATTTAGAAGGCAAGGAAAAGGCAAATAAAATGAAGAAACCTGTGCACAAAACTATAAAAATAGGCAGATGAAACCTTTCACAGGAATAAAAAATAAAGGACAGTGTGAATTGGTTATATCAGCTGTGTAAGGAAGATCGAGAAGCAGACGTGATCCAGAGTATGGAATGTAAAGTTTAGGTACATAACCTATGCGCTGATGTGGAAAGTAAAACAAAGAAATATGTCTATGATAGCTGTGTTCAATCCAACTAATCTGCGATACGCCAAATTAAACTACTTAATTTGTTAAGAATTGTTTCCAATGTGTAATGTCATTACGTGCAACTATCGAAGTAAGATTTATTGCTTGTAATTTCCTATTGTGACGTTTTGTTACATTATTCCATGGATTCATGATGTCGTCGCAGACTTCTCATTCCAAGTACGACTTAGGCTACATAGGGTAGAGACTGGGAAGCCAGGAGCCTTAAAGGCACCAGTGGTACAGATTTCAGAAAGGTTGAAAACTCGTTTTGAGAAAACATTTTTGTGTTTATATGGGAGCGGTTTGATAGCTTAACAAATAAAGAATCAGTGTACGTTAAACAAGCCGTGTTATTTAAATTACACTACCAAACACAGTAATTGTTCCTAGAGGGGTACGACTTGGGAAACTTTACCCTGTATTTCCAAGTAAGTCGGCCGTAGTGGCCGAGCGGTTCTCGGCGCTTCAGTCTGGAACCGCGCGACCGCTACGGTCGCAGGTTCGAATCCTGCCTCGGGCTTGGATGTGTGTGATGTCCTTAGGTTAGTTAGGTTTAAGTAGTTCTAAGTTATAGGGGACTGATGACCTCAGATGTTAATTCCCATAGTGCTTAGAGCCATTTGAACCATTTTCCACGTAGCTGACCGATCTTCCTTATGGAAAAACAATGAGAGGGATTTCAGAACACAGGTTTTTGTGGATAATGCTTTCGATGATGTAATGGGTCTCAACGTGAAAACGTATTTTTGAGAATGTTATCGTAGTCTTGAAAGTTTCATACATGACATTGGAAGGAGATTAGTTACCAAATGGCAAATTTACTACTAATATCCCGCGTACTTGGTCACCGGCACAACTATGAGCTAAAGCATTATCACTATCTGCTTAAATGCTTAATACATCATTGCTCCATCACTGGAACGCAATACAGTGGTGGTTCTGTGTGGCATGGATTCGACAAGTCCTTCATGAGGTATGTGGCAGGTGGCAAGAGATGACTCCGCATAGATCACGCAATTTCTTTAAATTTGTTGGCAGCCCTGGCGCAGACCGCACACAATGAGCTCGTGAAGATAAATAATTAAGTCTATAATAACTGACAATTAAATTAATATTACACCGTAAGGTAGTTAATTAGCGTCTGTTTCATATCATCAATTCAAGGTTTCACTCGTTTGAAAGCATTTCTCGAAAAACAGGCAGAAAAACAGAATCATAACCTAAGGACTGGTTTCGACGTACTTTAGACGTAGGTTTCCATACAAATTTAAGACATTTCTTTGAGTATTATGTGAAGAATTTAGGTTGTCTTCTTTACACATATATTTAGTACTGCCATATCTACAGGGAGGATTAAATTTTTAAGCTCTATCTTTTATTTCCTTTCAAAACGACTGAAGTACGTATCGCGCATACACGATCTTAGGCCTAATTTTTTCGGGCATAAAAGTTTTGATGTTTAATGTTAGTAGAACTGCATTACGTTACTATACTAATAGTATACACGTATATTAGTGTTCCACATAACTTTAGTGGCTCTTGTGGTCTGTAGTCATTAGAATATTACTGTTATTGCCTAGATAAATTTTGTAAGAAATATTATAAACAACCATGGGCGAGAAGTGTTTGAGCTGCCATAGCAAAGTCAGTTCTGGGGTTCTGTGCAGCTGTTGTGGCAGATGGTTATATTGGGGTGCACGTAGTGGCATGGGAAACAGGGAGGTAAATGCGTCTCTTCCATGATATTGCAGAGTATTTTCAAGGGATAGGAAAATAGTGGAACAGGAATGGAAGATTAGAGCCCTTAAGACCGAACTGGATAGTGCTAGGGGGAAACTGATGAGGTTAAGGGGGAGAAGGGTGAAGACAGGTGGGAAGTATTAGCAAAGAACAGGGCCACAGAAGAGAACAGTATCTGACAGTTTCATCACTGGCACAAACAACAGATTGGCCTTGCTACCCCATTAAACTAAGGAAGAGGCTGAAGTAGATATAAGCGTAGTCAGCACTCAACAGACTTTCACTAGGAAACCTACTGTTTCAAGAAAAGTAGAAAGTAGGAGGAAAGGTCTGTTGTTAGGTAGGAGCCATTGAAGAGTTGTGGACCAGATTTTTCAGGAAAAATTAGGTGTCACGTACCAAGTAACAATTATTTTCAAGCCCAGTGCATATTTTAGCCAAGTGATTGAGAATGTAGGATCATTGTGCGAGGGATTTACAAAGCAGGATCATGTTGTGATAGTGTGTGGAGAGGGAAACAGTACTCACAGGGATCAGGGCTACAATACTGAGTGCGACCTGTTAAAAACAGCATCTGTAATGAACCATACAAATGTTGGCTTGGTTCCTGGTTTCATGCCGTATGATCGTCCCCAGTTGAACAACTCTGTCAGCTGCTTCGGGCAGCTACTTTGTCAGGCATAGGTTTGGTTCCTGTAGATGGTGTTGGTACGTGGGACATGACAAGACATGGCCTGCATCTCAGTAGGAATATAAATTGGCTGGGATGACAGAAAAATCTTTAAAGGTTGGGTGGGGGGGGGGGGGAGGGGGGGGCTGAGACTCATGCGAGTACTTATTTTTTATTCTAAGATCAGTGTCCAGTCATCCAACACCGATTGAAATTAATCTTAGTGGGAAACTCAGTCAGGTACTAGAGATCTTAAAATATCACAAGATTCTCATAGCAGTACAGTGAAAAATAATGTTAGTATATTGCATCAGAATATCAGGGGATTAAAAAACAAAGTAGATGAGCTTCTTGTTTGTTTAGACGATTTAGAAGCTGTGGGTGAACAGATGTACTATGCCTGTCTGAACATCATATAGGAACAAGTACAGAAATGGTAAATGTAGGTGAACATAAGCTTTCAGCACATGTAGGTAGAGACACTATGGAGAGAGGAGGAGTTGTCATGTATGTTAAACTATATAATAGTGTGAAAAATTCAGAAAATAAAATTTCTTGAGTAGAAGCATGTGCATGTGTGCTTAAACTAAATAAAGACATTTTTATAATTGTAGCCGTGTATAGGTTCCAAGTGGGAAATTTTCAACTATTTTTGAAAAACTTGGATTCTTTGTTGTGCTAACTTTCAGACAGAGGAAAGCAAATTATTGTTTATGGGGATTTCAATGGAGATTTTCTGAAAGAATCCGATAGGAAGCTTAAGGGTATACGGAATGAGTTTTTAGACGAAAAAATCGATTTTTGGGTAAATGCATTTTCGAAAAATTTAGACTCTCCCGTTTAATACCATGTATAAAATATTTGGATGACGTGAATAGAACTATTTTAAATAATTTTTTAAAATAATTTCGACACATGATGTTCCGCACCTTGTATATGAGACGCGAAATATACCTGATATAGACAGCCTTGCCAGAGATATAATTGAGCACAAGAGAGTTAGCTTTTCTGTTGGCTACACTGCTAGACAGTTGACAATAGATTCTGCACCTTTTGTATTGTTTCCTTACTTTCAGCACTTAAGTGGATGACCCAATACTTTGCATTATTTACGATCAATTGCCAATTTTCGCACCGTAAAGATATCGTTTCTAAACCGTTTTGCAATTGGCTTTGATTTGCTGATGACTTTACTAGACGGAAAACGACATCAACTGCAAACAAGCTAAGACGGCTGCTCAGCTTGTCTCCTAAACCGTTTATGTAGATAAGGAACAGCAGAGGACCTATAACACTTCCTTGGGGAACACAAGAAATCACTTCTGTTTTACTCGGTGACTTTCCGTCAATTACTACTAACTGTGACCTTCCTGATAGGAAATCATGAATCCAGTCACATAACAGACGATATTCGATACGCACGCAATTTGATTACAAGCCGATTGTGGGATACAGTGGCAAAAGCCTTCTGGAAATCTAGAAATAACAAATCGATTTGAAATCCGTCGTCAAGAACACACAACACTTCGTGTGAGTAAAGAGCTAGTAGTGTTTCACAAGAACGATGTTTTGAGATGCTAGTGCCTAGCAGCCAGGCCTAAACAATCTGCCTTTTGTCAAAGTCGCATATGTCCCATTTCCCATTTACTGCCGGTATCGTCACTAGAATGATTCCCTATTCGTTTCTTCTCCGGTTATAGACTTTCCTTGCCGAGCCACGTACTGTCAACGCCAACAGGCGGCATTTAATGTCGCAATGGACAGTGGTTACAATGTTTTGGCTAGAAAATGTGCTTTTTAAGTTACTGTAAGCTACTAAACTCACTGTATATGGTAGATCGATGTGGGTTCAGCAAAACATGGACTCTTCCTCTTCTGATTAGATTAGACTGGATGTACTTTTCATTCCAATTGGTCCATAGTGAGGAGATCCTCCGGGACGTGGAATATTGTAGCCACGCATCATCACATCAAAAAATAAAAAGAAATTACAGCACTTATTTACAATGATCGCATTTCTGTACAAAATTTTTACAGAAGTCAGATTGTACCCAATATTCGCATTACGTGAGATTATTGATAGCACACACGCATCAATCGGTTCTACTAAGAAATGCTTCAGTGGAGTAGAAGGGGCTAACCACCAACAAATCCTTTAGACTCTTCTCAAACTGAACTTTATTATTAGTTCAGCTTTTTATGACTACTGTTATGTTATTAAATATGTCTATTGCTGCATTTTCGACAACCATCTGAACCAAAGTAAAAGTTATTTTTACTTCTAGTACTGATTCCGTGAACTGAGCTGTTGATTTGAAAAAGGATGTATTTTTAATGATAAATTTCGTTGGGAAGCAGTAGTTAGTATCCCCAGTTCCTGATACAGTCCTCAGCAGGACGGTCTTGACGTCACACCACAAATAATTTGTATTGCATGTTATTGGGCACGGAAAACTTTAGCTTGGATTGATAATTTACCCAAGAAAATAATGCTGTACGAAATTTTGGAATTAAAGTATGTGTAGTACGCTAGCTTTTTTATTTTTATATCACATGTGTCTGACAACATTCGCACAGCAAATGAAGATCTGTGTAGACGCTTCAGCAGTACTGTTATATGCTGCTCCTAGTAAAATTTATTATCAAACTGTAATCCCAAGAATTTAACACTGTCAACTTCTTCCATCAGCTTGTCGTCATACGAAAGGTCACTAGGTGCTCTGATTATAAACATTGGATGAATATAGCATGGGTCATTTGCACTTCATTATAATCAAAAGCAAGTTTTTCACACATCTCAACGTTTATGACGTCATATTCCCTGAACTCTATGTTGTACAATGGTATAACTTTTCTGGCACATTCAGTGACATATCTAGATACTGTCTGTAAATTGTGTTGTGAATAGCGCTAGCAAAAGAATAGTAATATATTAAATCGCCATGCCTGATGTCTAAATTTCACTGCACGCTATTACAAGCAGAAGCTTCTAAATGTCTACGATGTCGTAGCTCCTTAACGATGTATCGTACAAGAATATAATTTTCCAGACACGTTCAGTGATGTATGTGGATGCTGTGTGTTAACTGTGTTGCGAAGAGTATGGTAGTAAACAAGCAATAATTTAAAACGTCTGACGCTGAAGTTTTACTGGGTCAACAGCGAAAATTTAGTAAGCGATAAACTTTTTCTCTTCATCATTTTGTGAACGATGTCAGCGACGAGATGAACATTTGAAATTCTCTTACTGCGTTGAACTTTTAACGTAAGGTCATGCATTTCAAAGAGCAGATCTGATATGGTCAATAATTACAGGAATTATTGAAAATAAATTTTTGTTGCACCTGGAAGCCATAAGATAGCAACCCAAAACTGGTCCCGAGTTCCATTCAATTCGCTTAGTAACGTACGACAGAGCACTGGAAAGTGATTCCTCCGTATTTATTATGGGAAAATTTTTTAATCTTTTTACATAAAACAAATGTTATTAATATTTTACATCTTTATTCTTCACATCTACATATTTATAGCCCTCTGCTGCTAGACGGTTCCGAATGTCAGACCACACACGAGCGCTGCGACGTCTGTAACACACCGACGCCTTGGTTTCAATGTTGTCGCTCATGCTCTATACCCCGAATTGGCCCCATCCAATTGTCACCTGATTCCAGAATGTAAGGAACACTGTTGTGTACATAGTTCCGCGTAGTCAGCGCGTACACAACTTTCCCACTAGAGCACGCCCCGCTAAGCACAACAGCACAGTCGCAGCACTCATCCGTCTCTGCACTACGAGATGGCACTGCCTTAGAGACGGGTCAAATTCTGCTTCCGCCGATCCACGTACACTCCTGGAAATGGAAAAAAGAACACATTGACACCAGTGTGTCAGACCCACCATACTTGCTCCGGACACTGCGAGAGGGCTGTACAAGCAATGATCACACGCACAGCACAGCGGGCACACCAGGAACCGCGGTGTTGGCCGTCGAATGGCGCTAGCTGCGCAGCATTTGTGCACCGCCGCCGTCAGTGTCAGCCAGTTTGCCGTGGCATACGGAGCTCCATCGCAGTCTTTAACACTGGTAGCATGCCGCGACAGCGTGGATGTGAACCGTATGTGCAGTTGACGGACTTTGAGCGAGGGCGTATAGTGGGCATGCGGGAGGCCGGGTGGACGTACCACCGAATTGCTCAACACGTGGGGCGTGAGGTCTCCACAGTACATCGATGTTGTCGCCAGTGGTCGGCGGAAGGTGCACGTGCCTGTCGACCTGGGACCGGACCGCAGCGACGCACGTATGCACGCCAAGACCGTAGGATCCTACGCAGTACCATAGGGGACCGCACCGCCACTTCCCAGCAAATTAGGGACACTGTTGCTCCTGGGGTATCGGCGAGGACCATTCGCAACCGTCTCCATGAAGCTGGGCTACGGTCCCGCACACCGTTAGGCCGTCTTCCGCTCACGCCCCAACATCGTGCAGCCCGCCTCCAGTTGTGTCGCGACAGGCGTGAATGGAGGGACGAATGGAGACGTGTCGTCTTCAGCGATGAGAGTCGCTTCTGCCTTGGTGCCAATGATGGTCGTATGCGTGTTTGGCGCCGTGCAGGTGAGCGCCACAATCAGGACTGCATACGACCGAGGCACACAGGGCCAACACCCGGCATCATGGTGTGGGGAGCGATCTCCTACACTGGCCGTACACCACTGGTGATCGTCGAGGGGACACTGAATAGTGCACGGTACATCCAAACCGTCATCGAACCCATCGTTCTACCATTCCTAGACCGGCAAGGGAACTTGCTGTTCCAACAGGACAATGCACGTCCGCATGTATCCCGTGCCACCCAACGTGCTCTAGAAGGTGTAAGTCAACTACCCTGGCCAGCAAGATCTCCGGATCTGTCCCCCATTGAGCATGTTTGGGACTGGATGAAGCGTCGTCTCACGCGATCTGCACGTCCAGCACGAACGCTGGTCCAACTGAGGCGCCAGGTGGAAATGGCATGGCAAGCCGTTCCACAGGACTACATCCAGCATCTCTACGATCGTCTCCATGGGAGAATAGCAGCCTGCATTGCTGCGAAAGGTGGATATACACTGTACTAGTGCCGACATTGTGCATGCTCCGTTGCCTGTGTCTATGTGCCTGTGGTTCTGTCAGTGTGATCATGTGATGTATCTGACCACAGGAATGTGTCAATAAATTTTCCCCTTCCTGGGACAATGAATTCACGGTGTTCTTATTTCAATTTCCAGGAGTGTATTAATATGTAACGCAGCCAATGAGATTGCTGCTAACATAGAATCTTTTCTCCTTGCGGATCACACTCGCGCAGTGATACCTGAACGCGTGAGGTATTATAACGAGTGTATAGACCTCCAATCAGTCAGTCTGCATTTGTCTGCACCGGTCTGTACCTGTCTGCATTAGTCTATACCAGTCTATAGTCAAGTTTCAGTCGGCACCTAAGAAGATTATCATATTCCTGTACATAGCCATGAAGATAAATGTATAGACACTTTGTCAAGTATCAGAGATCTGTGAGCATAAGATTAACGTACCAATGCCAAAGGAACTTCAGATTGTCAATTGTAAACAGCATCCAGAATCAAGTTACGTAATGTCTAGGCTTTTTAGTATTTTAATAAATGTCTGTGAAAATTAATCAAGTTCTGTTTAAAGTTGGTCACCGACAATCTGCTACCCTAAGCGTGCAAGTGGCATTTCTATCGTCTGACCTAACGGCAGAAGATAAACACGCCACGATAAGACCACGAGACATATTGTTGACACTCGCCTACTTCGTTAGAGTGACAAGTCAAATAATCTGATGGTGTGTGTACCGAAGGTCTTACAGTACGCACACCCCAAACACCTTCAAGAACTTCTTGTTGATAATGATGAAGCGATCCTAGCAGTGGTGAAGTTTTGACTCCGTCAACAAATTGAAACCTCCTACAGTAACGGTATTAACAAACTGTGAGGCCTTTATATCGCTCCGGCCTGGAACCTGTGTATCGGGAGACTGACTCATGCGTGCACGGTAACAGATGGTCTAAGGCGGGTTCAGTCGAGTACGTAGCTCTAATTTTAATCCACCAGAGTACAGTAGCGGACAGAGACACTCAAGAAACAGGTCAAGAGAATGTTTATGTGAATTGTTCTGTTTATTTCTTGAAGCCTTTTTTGTTTATTTATGTCTGTACAAGTTTATATATTTTTTAGGATTGTGAATGATGTGTGAATGTGGCCCAAAGTAAATATGTAGATCATAGTTATATTGACCAACGCTGTACGAACGAGCGTGAGAAATTTTTAAGACGGTGTGAATGCAGACGATGTGGGATTTTGTATCATAATATGTTAAGTTAGTTTATGGCAAAAGAAAAGCTAATTCGAGTGCTAATGAAAATAGTTAAGTATAAATAAAATATCAGAATGTTAAATATTTATTTTGGGGAAAAGTACAATTCGAAAGTGTGTTATTTGTTGATTGGTTAGTCATTAAAATCGGGGACTATGGCGTGAGAATAATATTATCTATTGGCCTTAAAGAAAACTGACCAATCACAACGGAGTATTCTTCGCGGGTCTTTCCTCTTGGAAATATAGAATGCTTACAGCAGTCAAAGTAGTCAGAGCCAGCCTTTCAATGGTACGGTCGTGTGTATTATGAGCCTCAAAGGAAGTTACAGTTTGCCGGTTTTATTTGTGCTACAGAGCTTTTCCCGATTTTTAGAAAAGTTACATTGTTCGCAGCCTGAGGCGAGTAACAGTACGGTGGGTTTCTACTCGGCTTTCCTACCGGCAATCAGCTGCGATGAGTTCACAGGTAGGCGCCGGTTTGAACCCAGAAAGGAACCTGGTCGCCGCAACTGGTCTCTCATTGTTCATGGGCAGGATGACTATGTTCAGGAATAAGTATGAAAACATGAAGAATAAAGACGTAGCCTATAATGTTAATAACATCTGTTTCCTTTAAAAACCGATGAATGTTTTCACCAAAAAATATCGGATGCATTGCTTTTCAACACACCCTCGTATATATTAGCACCGTGTCAGTGATACTTCCACACTACGTCTACATTTATATGGCTACTCTGCGAATCACACTTAAGTGCCTGGAAGAGGGTTCATTTGACCCACTTTTACAATAATTCTCTGTAATTCCACTCTCGAACACCGCAGGGATAAAACGAACACCTATATCTTTCCGTACGAGCTCTGATTTCCTTTATTTTATTATCATGACTGTTTCTCCCTATGTAGATCGGCAACAGCATAATACTTTCGCGTTCGGAGGAGAAAGTTAGTGATTAAAATTTCGTGAGAAGATCCCACCACAACGAGAATCGCATTTTTTACAATGATGTCCACACAGAATCCTGTATCATGTACATGCCATTCTCTCCACTATCTACCGATAATACCAAACGTGCTGCCCTTCTTTGAACTTTCCCGATGCACTCCGTTAATCCTATCTGGTAAAGATCCCGCACTGTGCAACAGTACTCCCAAAGACGACGGACAGCCGTAGAGTAGACAGTTTCTTTAGTAGATCTGTTGCATCTTCTAAGTGTCCTGCCAATAAAACGCAGTCTTTGGTTCGCCTACCCCACAACATTTTCGGTGTGTTTTTCCAAATTTAAGTTGTTCGTAATTGTAATTCCTAGGTGTTTAGATGAATTTATGACCTTTAGATTTAATTGACTTGCCGAAAAACCGAAGTTTAACGGATTCCTTTTAGTACTCATGTGGATGAACTCCGACTTTTCATTATTTAGGGTCAAGTGCCAGTTTTTGCACCACACATATTTTTTCTAAATTAATTTATGATCTTCTGATGACTTTAATTGACGATAAACGGCAGCATCCTCTACAAACAAGCTAAGACAGCAGCTCAGATTTTTCCCTAAATCGTTTATGTACGAAATATTACCATAAGAACGTGCAAAAATTTAACAGTACATTGAGGATGCTTCACTGAACAATTTTAAATGGGTACCTGGGGTCGGAGAAGCCAGATTAAGATATCCCCATAGGTAATAATAAAGGGAATTCAGGGCAGGTGACCGTGCAGGCCACGGAATAGGACCTCCAGTTCCAATCCAGCGACCAGGAAATACAGAGGTTGGATGATTGCCGACATCCACATTGAAGTAAGGCGGTACACCGTCATGTATCCACATCCCTTCACGAACAACCATGGGTACGTTCTTCAAAAACTCAAGTAGAACCACAAGTAGAGGTGGCTATCAGACGGCCAGGTAGACCTCCTAGTAAGCAGACTTGTCCTCCTTGTTTACTTGCAGCAGATAAAGAATATACATGTACGAGGGTATTTCGGAAAGTAAAGGTACACCGTACGCCAGAGGAACAGAAGTGTTTTGGCGAGCAAGTTGGCAACACTGGTGTTAACCTTGAACCGTTAGCTTTCTCCTCGCGGTCGTTCGGCAGTTGAACGTTGCTTTTGGTTGTAGTAGGTCGTGTTTAAAATGGCTGCACCGATTCAGAATCCCTCCAAATGCGACCTCATACGTTTTCTTCATGCATAAGGTCAGCCACCAGCGGATATTCACAAAGAAATTGTTTCTGTTTATGGGAACATTATGAATCGACAAAATGTAACGAAATGGTGTCGTCATTTCTCTGAAGGTAGGACCGATGTTCATGACAAACAATGAACAGGTCAGCCATCTGTGATCTTTGATGCCCTTCTTCGGAGAACAGAGGAAGCAATTCTTGCCGATAGACGTCTCACATTGAAAGAATTGCATCAGATCATACCGGACGTATCAATGAAAACTCTTTATTACGTTGTGACTGTCAAGTTAGGGTACAAGAAATTGTGTGCGCGCTAGGTTCCAAAACTGTTAACGGAAGAACACAAAAAGAAAAGGATAGGCTTTGCTTTGCACTCGACTTCCTCACACGCTATGCTGAAGCAGGTGATGAGTTCCTTGATCACAATGTGACAGGTGACGAGACGTGGGTTTATCACCATACATCTGAATCCAAGCAACAATCAATGCAAAGGCGCCATTCGAATTCACAAAAAGCCAAGAAATGCAAAACGTCGATTTCAGCGAAGAAAATCATGGCTTCTGTGGTTTGGGACAGACAAGGCTTTCTTCTGTTGGAATTTATGCCTCCTGAAACGACAATTAATGTTGCTGCATATTGCCAGATTTTGAAACGTCTTCAAGGGCAATTCAAAACAAACGCAGGGGAATGATGACAAGTGGAGTCCGCTTGCTTCATGACAACGCTCGGCCTCACACAGCGCTCGTAACCAAAGTACTACTCAAACAATTCAAATGGGACTTTTTGGACCATCCGCCATACAGCCCGGACCTTGCGCCCACCGACTTTCATGTCTTCCGTTACCTGAAGTCACATCTTGGTGGAAAATCATTCCACGACGATGAAGAGATCCAAGATGAAGTTGAAATGTGGTTCTGACAACAGGCGACAACCTTCTATGACTGTGAGACACAAAAGCTTGTGCACCGACTTAACAAATGTTTGGATAATGGGGTTGATTATGTCGAAAAATAACAAATAATCCAGTTAATAAGATGTAACTGACGTTTCTTAAATAAGTGTTCTATTTAAGGACTGCAAGCCATCGTATCTTTAGTTTTCGAAATGCCCTCGTAAATAAACAGCACGTATAAGCTTGTACGCATGTTTGTGCTAAATAAGCTGGAAAATCAGTATGCTAGACAAAGCGGTAGACACGTTTACTTCCATATCTCCTTAAGCTGGCTTCACTGACCCCAGGTTTCCTACATCAAATTGTTCAGTGGAGCATTCCCTATGTCCCGTTACATTTTTACACGCTCTTACGGAAACACCCCGTAGGTAAGGAACAGTAGAAGACCTATACCAGTACCTTGCGGAACGCCATAAATCACTTCAATATTACTCGACGAATGTCTGTCAGTTACTGCGAACAGTGACCTCTCTGACAGGAAATCATGTATCTAGCCACATAACTGAGATGTTATCCCGTAAGCACGCAATTTGATTACAAGCGGCTTGTGAGGTACAATAACAAAATCCTTCTGGATATCTAGCAATACGCAATCAATTTGAAATCCATTGTCGATAGCACTCAACACTACCTGTGAGTAAAGAGCTAGCTGTGTTTCACATGAACGCTGTTTTCTGAACACGTGTTGACTGTGTGTCAATAGACCGTCCATTTCGAGGTAATTCATTATGTTCGAATACAATATACATTCCAAAATCCTGCTGCATATCTACGTTAATTTAGTGAATTACTCCTATTGCCTTTCTTGAATTTGGTGAGACTTGCGCAACTTTCCAGTCTTTGGGTACGGATCTTTAGTCGAGCGAGCGGTTGTATATGATTGTTAAGTATGGAGCTATTGCATCAGCATACTCTGAAAGGAATCGGGACCGGTAGACTCGCTTTGATTAAGTGATTTAATTTGCTTCACTACTTCGAGAATATCTATTTCTAAGTTACTCATATTGGCAGCTGTTCTCGATTCGAATTCTGGAATATCTACTTCGTCTTCTTTGGTGAACTAATTCCGAAAGGCTGTGTTTAGTAACTGTGCTTTGGCAGCATTATCAGTGACAGTATTTCCAATGCTATCGTGCAGGGAAGTTGTTGACTGTGTCTTGCCGCTAGCATACGTGACGTAACACTAGAACGTATTTGAATTTTCTGCCATGTTTCAAGACAAAATTTCATTTTGAAAACTACAAAAATCATCCTACATTGAAGTCCGCGCTAAATTTCGATCGTCTGCAAAGATCGCCAATGTTAGAGGTTTAGCGTTCGTTTAAATTTGGCATGCTTTTTTCGTTCTTTCTTCAACAGTGTTTTGTGTACCATGGGGGCTAAGCTCCGTTGTTTGTTAATTTTTTTGTTATAAATCTCTCAGTTTCTGTCGATACTATTTCTTTGAATTCAAGCTTCATCTGGTCTGCACTTACATTGTTAATTTGGAAGGAGTTGAGGTTGTCTCTCGTGAAGGCGTCATGTGAAATTTTGCTTTTTTGAACAGATACATTTTTTTTTATTTTTGGGGGATTTAGGAGTTGCGGAATTCACTCTCTCAGCGACGACCCTGTGTTCACTAATCCTTGCATCTGTGTGGTTGCTCGTTATTAGCTCAAGATTATTTGTTACTAAGAGTTCAAGTGTATTTTTACAGACTTTTACTATTCGAGTGGGTTCATGAACTAATTATTCGAAATTATTTTTAAAGACTGCGTTTAGCACATTTAGCATGATGATTTACGCATACCTCCGGATTTAAGCATGTATTTTCGCAAACATATCGAGGGTAAACTGAAGCCACCAGGAACTATAATTGTATGCGTCGAGTACATGTTTGAAAGACTCAAGTTTTCTTTGAATCTTTCAGCAGTTTTATCATCTGAGTTGGGCAGTCGGTAAAACGATCCAGTTATGTGATTCCGGTTGCCAAGAATGACTTCTACTCATACTATCTCACAGGAACTATCTACTTCAATTTCGCTACAAGGTAAAATACTTCTAATAGTAATCACGACGGTTATTCATATTCATGAAAGCGTGTGACAATATTTTAAAACTGTGGTAGCACATTTATGTCCTTTAGGTTTAATTGAATTACCGGAAAACCGAAGTTTAACAGATTCCTTTTAGCAGTCATGCGGATGAACTCCAACGTTTCATTATTTAGGGTCAAGAGCCAGTTTTCGATCGGTGGTTTATTGTGAGAATTTCCAATGCTCCCTCAACGTTCAGTCATTAACGCGAAGAAAAAATGTCTGTGAGGTCGCATTTGTTTCCTTCTCTACTTTGTCTCAAACGGAAAATAACGTATGAGCAGTGAGTGAACTGTGGGGTCGCTAGGCTACGGTATACGCACGATGTAATTGGCCTCTGTAAGAAGGTCGCGCGCGTCGGTGCCAACACTTATAAATATGCAGTCGTCTGACAGGAAGAGAGGAAATCGCTGCTCTGAATGCCATAGATTTCCATCCGAAATGGCGGAAAGAACAATGCAGACCTCATCGGAACCAAGCCTGCCAAGAGGGAATGACATCTGCTAAGCGAATACACGTATCGCTGGAGTAACTGAGTGCAAATGAATTAACAGCACCTCAACCAAAAATTATCACCAAGAAAGTAGAGACTTAATAGAGACACCTGTAGTAAAACGTAAACAACGAAGTACGCCGATATTGTAGTACGTCGTCGCTTGACGAGGCCCATTAGGCAATCAGAAGTCACGAGTGTCAGTCGTCAGTCTAGACAGGAGGCGAACTCTGTTACAAGTACACGTGAGATGCCACACCACCAGTACTGATAGTGAGCACACGTAAAGACCACTACTCGGAGCACCTGAAGATGACGACTGTCTCAATCGTCATACCGTGCACAACATGGAATTGTCAACTCAACTGCAGATTCGAAAACATACCACCACTTGTGATACGATTTTAGAATTATCCCTCCCTCGCAACCTTGTTATTAAGTTTCCTTTGTGCACATACCTTCAACTACGGTCCAAAAGTAACGTCCAGATCGAACAGTAATATTATCGTCAAGGTGGACAACATTCCACATCAAATGTTGCTACTGCTAGAGATGTCACCAATTCAATTTCTCTTCTCCTTATTGAATTCAGTTGCTGATACAGTTGTGTTGTTTAAAATCTTCGTATGCAATAAATTTCGAGGTATTTGCATCCCATCCTGAGGCCCCTTCTACAAGCTGCCGATAATTTAACTCTCATGCACAGTACCAGTCAGGATCCCAGGGCTGCATGGAACACACGACCGTAGAACCATCTCCATGACGCCGAACAACTTGTGAACTGCCCTAAATAGTAGGCTTTTGGTAGGTGCCTTTCACGGTCTCGTGTATTTTACTTCCATTCATGATCTCTCACATCCTTCCGTCACCCACTTTTAGAATGATAGTTCCTCTCTGTGTGAGCTTAAACACACCAAACATTGGCGTAGTGATACATTTGAAGCAGCAAAGTCACACAACACCAAGTTGTATTTGGTTCATCTTTGTGGTGTACTCACCAAATACTCGATCAGTGATTCATTTTACTCTGTTTCCTGGTAATTAAAATATTGTCCAACATACAGAGTCATTGGGTCTGCTGAGCTGGTTAGTATCACGCAGAATACTAAACTACTCACTTCTGTAATTGGTTTCTAGTAGTCTTTGTCGGTCTGCAAAATGTATTCATTCGTACCAAAACATTACTCGAATGTAGGCGAGATAATTGGCCACCTAGAATTTGTGCGAGGTGGGGTGAGGTATGGTAGGGTAAGGTGAATTTGTTTGTGGAGGTATACCTGCAAAGCAACCAATACAGGCCAGTCAGGTACTCAGAAATGGGGGAAATCTCCGTAGGGGGAATTTGAAAGACGGCTGGACGTTTAAGAGGACAGGCAAAGCACCATAAACGGTGGAATGCCAGACAAGCTGAAAGATGTCTTCTTACAGAGCTTAGAAATTCGTCAATAATTCACAGTCAAATAATAAAGCAAATCTGAATATATCGGCGATCTTACAAAAACAAGGCACACACAATGACAACGGTTTTTTTAATATCTTTAAAATAGCAAAAGTTAATAATTTACAGTGACTAAATGTTTTCACAATGAACATCTGGATTTAAAAATTCTAAAAGCTTCACACAGCTTCAACAATCGATGTCTCAGATGACGATATTGCACTACAGCTATCGTCCTTGAAAGCTACATAACTGTATCTATTCCATTTATAGATTTATTACGTTTTTTATACCATTTTCCTACGCAAATATTTGTCAGAACATCGTATTCTGTACTATAATACAGCAAATGAATGTTGCATGAATACCTCATATCTGTTCATACTTGTGAATTCATTTTATGAATTTTTACTATTTTGACAGTAACTTTATTTAAATATGCATTACATCTGCTAGTACAAAACCATTGTAATTAAAGAAGTGATCCCTCGCTTACGTTGTCTGACACTGCTATTAAAAAGAGTGCCAAAAAGACGCTTCTGTCAAGCAAGTATGCACAATTGTTTAAACAATATTTAACAACAGTTCGTCATCATTTAACGCATTCGTAAGAATACTAGCTTATTTAATTATGACAAACTTTTACTTTCAGTTTATTGTAAATGATCTGAATGTGACTGCTTATAACTTTCCTTTTATTTAAATATTGTTGCAATATATTATTTTTATATTGAGACATATATTGGGCTCAAACATTAAGAACTACCTCTAAGAGAACTATCTACTGACACACGGTGAATACGAATTAGACAACACAGCTAGCTCTTTACTCATATTTAATGTTGAGTGCTATTAACAAGGGATTTCAAATTGGTTCCGTATTTCTAGATTTTTAAAAAGGCTTCTGATACCTTACCTCAGAAGCAGCTTATAATCAAATTGCATATGGAATATTTCGTCGTTCATGGGACTGGATTTGTGATTTCCTCTCCGAGAGATCAGAGTTCGTAGTTACTGACAAAGTCATCGAGTAAAACGGAAGTGATTTATGGCATTCCCTGATGTACTGGTACAGGCCCTCTGCTGTTCCTTATTTACAAAGGTTGCCGAGAGGGTAATTCACCACATTTTCTTCAACAATTTGTTGAACATAATGAGAACAACGCACATGAAAGAATAGTGTTTTATTGACACATTCTATTTTTCCATGTAATCCCTGTCGGTACCATTCCTTGTCCTGGTCGCGGAGCCAGAGCTTTACTGTGTGAATCACCACCTCATCGTCCTTAAAATATCTTCCACGAATGGCATCTTATTCAGTCCCAAACAAGGGGAAGAACAGGTATGATGGGCTATGTGAGGATGGTCACTCCAGCCGCTCCAAATCGTGGAGTTCGTCCGAACCGCCTTCTGATAACCTCACCCTCCGTACCCAGCGACTAACTCTACTTCTGTCGACAGCAGATGCTTCATAGACTTTACACAATGGTTTATGAATATTCCCCACAGTTTCCTTCTCTGCAGTGAGAAATACAATGACGACACGTTGCTTCTAACATACACTACTGCCCATTAAAATTGCTACACCAAGAAGAAATGCAGATGATAAAACGGGTATTCATTGGGCAAATATATTATACTAGCACTGACATGTGATTACATTTTCACGCAATTTGAGTGCATAGATCCTGAGAAATCAGTACCCAGAACAACCACATCTGGCAGTAATAACGGCCTTGATACGCCTGGGCATTGAGTCAAACAGAGCTTGGATGGTGTGTACAGGTACAGCTGCCCATTTAGCTTCAACACAATACCACACTTCATCAGTAGTAGTGACTGGCGTTTTGTAACGAGCCAGTTGCTCGGCCAACATTCACCAGACGTCTTCAATTAGTGAGAGGACCTGCAACGTGCGGTCGTGTATTATCCTGCTGAAATGTAGGGTTTCGCATGGATTGAATGAGGGGTAGAGCCACGGGTCGTAACACATCTGAAATGTAACGTCCACTGTTCAAACCGCCGTCAATGCGAACAAGAGGTGACCGAGACGTGTAACCAATGGCACCCCATACCATCACGCCGGGTGATACGCCAGTATGGCGATGACGAATACACGCTTCCAATGTGCGTTCACCGCGATGTCACCAAACACGGATGCGACCATCATGATGCTGTAAACAGAACCTGGATTCATCGGAAAAAATGACGTTTTGCCATTCGTGCACCCAGGTTCGTCGTTGAGTACACCATCGCAGGCTCTCCTGTCTGTGATGCAGCGTCAAGGGTAACCGCAGCCATGGTTTCTGAGCTGATAGTCCATGCTGCTGCAAACGTCGTCGAACTGTTCGTGCAGATGGTTGGTGTCTCGCAAACGTCCCCATCTGTTGACTCAGGAATCGCGACGTGGCTGCACGATCCGTTACAGCCATGAGGATAAGATGGCTGTCATCTCGACTGCTAGTAATACGAGGCCGTTGGGTTCCAGCACTGCGTTCCGTATTACCCTCCTGAACCCACCTATTCCATATTCTGCTAACAGTCGTTGGATCTCGACCAACGCGAGCAGCAATGTCGCGATACGATAAACCGCAGTCGCGGTAGGCTACAATCTGACCTTTATCAAAGTCGGAAACCTGATGGTACGCATTTCTCCTCCTCACACGAGGCATCACTACAACGTTTCACCAGACAACGCCGGTCAACTGCTGTTTGTGTATGAGAAATTGGTTGGAAACTTTCCTCATGTCAGCTCGTCTGGAAAAAATATCTGTATGGTGGGAAAAATCGTTGTTGATCCCAAATAAGGAAAAGTGAGAGTTCATCTACATCAGTGTTAAAAGGAATCCATTATACTTCGGTTACACGATAAATCAAATCTAAAGGTCATAAATTCAACTAAACACCTAAGAATTACAATTATAAACAACTTAAATTTGAAAGAACGCATAGAAAATGTTGTATGCATTTTATTGACAGATCACTTAGAAGATGCAACAGATCTACTAAAGAGACTGACTACATAACACTTGTCCCTCCTCTTTTGGAGTAGGCCTATTGTTGTACTGTTTGGGATCTTTATTTGATAGGATTGACAGCGTACATCGAGAAATTTCAAACAAGGACAGCACGTCCTGTGTTATCGAGAAATAGGGGAAAGGGTGTCATGGATATGATACAGGACTTGAAGTGGACATCATTAAAACAAACGTGTTTTTCGTTGTGGCGCGATCTTCTCCTCCAAATGCGAAAATATTTTGTTAACGCCATCCTTTATAGGGGGAAACGATCATGATAATAAATTAAAGGAAATCAGAGCTTGCACAGAAATATATAGGTGTTCGTTTCTCTTGCACGCTGTTCGAGAGTGAAGTAATAGAGAAACATTGTGAAGGTAGTTTGATAAACCCTCTGCCACGTGCTAAAGTGTGACTTGCAGGATATTCATGTGGATTTATTCTGGGAAGTGCTCACGTTGTGCCACATAGTGTCTGTAGAGCTTAAGCGCAATGTAGTTTTGGTGGGAGCAGCATTCAAACATTGGAAAAACAGACAGTAGAAACACAATGGGTATCAAGTGGAGGCTGAGACTTTTCGAGTGAAGAGCTCAATGGACCGATTCTGTACACTTTACGTTTCGATCTGGTGGAGAGGAATTTATATTTCAAGAGGTATCAGAGTACTCTAGTGTAAGACTCTATCGTTTTCCACTTGCATAATCCAACTGGGAACAGAGTATCATCTAGCAAGTGTTAATTTCGAAATCCTTATGTTAAACTCTGAACTGTTTTGAGCTGGTCAATATTTCGTGTGTAGTGATCACGAAGTGGATTTAGTTTCTCGTATCTTCGATGACTGTTAAGTTTGGGAATATCGCTACTATTCTCATAACACTCGATATGCAACATCGCTGGCTATTTTGCGCCTGTATTTTAACCGGATATCATAGAACAGTTTCCGTTTATTTGAGATGCCATTTCTTGAATAAATAATATTCAACATAATACTCGTTCCTCTACACCAGTTACACACGTTAGAATAGAACCGTTTTTATTAAGTTCATCTACCTTTTGTTTTATATTTCTATGTATTTGATTAATTCGCAGTTCCAGCCAATGCAATAGAATATTTGACTCCAAGATCATAGCTAGAGTTTATTAACTGCAGTGAGTTAGATGCTGGGCGTAAAAACTGATGTGGGAAGCTCGACCCTATGACTACATAGAGCTTTTCTTTTTTAAACATAGCCGTGCGTAGTCCAGTTACCTAAGGTACAAGCATCAAAATGGTTCTGAGCACTATGGGACTTAACTGCTCAGGTCATCAGTCCCCTAGAACTTAGAACTACTTAAACCTAACTAACCTAAGGACATCACACACATCCATGCCCGAGGCAGGATTCGAACCTGCGACCGTAGCGGTCACGCGGTTCCAGACTGAAGCGCCTAGAACAGCACGGTCACACCGGCCGGCAATTTTTATTTCTTGTACCTTTTGTCTTCAGCATCCTGATGACTTCACTTCAGTAGTCATGCTGGGATTGATCTCGCCCCTTTTAATTTAAAATTATATCATATTAGATTTCTTTTAGTGAAACGATGAAAATAATTGTCCTAAAACTAGTGACTTTGGCCAGCGGTGACCATCTTCAGATACGTTTGAAACATAACCCAATATAATACAACCTGAGTTGTATCGTCAAGTTATACGAACCAATTCAGACAGACCTCGTCCAGCATAACGAAAAATAGGCCACTGCACACCACCATTTTAACGGGGCTGCTTTTCCCGAAAAGATTCATGTTGTGAACAGTAGTGCCATTGACAAGATGACTGATGGCACTGCAATCTGGTTCAGACAATATTTTTAGTTATGTTCGATGAAGCCTACCTGATTTTGTTTGCAAATTTTGACGATTTGTCGAAGCTACTCTGGCTTTATTATGCTAGGAAATCTTTTAAACAGATATGAAGATTGTCACCACTAACTGAAGATCACAGTCTCAGGACAATTCTTTCCATCATAGGCTGTACTGCACCGTCCACTAATTCTTAAGTGCACTAGCTAACTGGATAATGTAAATGTAAAACTGAAGTACTGAACTGAACTGAACAAACGTAATTTGAAAGTCAATGAGTAATAGATCAGAGAAATAGTCCTGAGCCCCAGTGCTACTATGCCAATTATCTGTTTATTAAAGTTTTAGTACCGCCGCATTTGCCCAAATCATTAAACAGAACGCAGTCAGGAATTTCCGCAATAAAGTTCGCAACTCACAAGGGTCTGAGGTTCACGAAATTGTTAGGTTTATTTTCCTCGTGATCCGCAGCATCAAGTTGAATCAACTTCCATGGATGAATGTGAGAATGTAAATAACCAGGCAGTATCTCAGCTAGGTCCACACTCACGTCAAAGCCTCGAAAAATTCGAAGTCCAACTTGCATCAGTTTCAAGTTAAAGTTCTCAGACTAAATGGCAGAAATTGCAAGTCCGAATCCACAGTCTTCATCGGCGGTAAAATTTCAGAGTTCCGAATAGTCCGCTGACGAAAAACTACTCTTAAGTCCACAGCTCGAAAATATTACTAAATGTTCACTGGCTACACACGCGAAAATTTGCTAAGGCCCCAATTTGGCATTTAGAAAAATCTCAATACTGTCAAGACACGACCAACTCACCGCCCATGCAACGCACACACACAGAGACTGCTGATGAGTACTGCCCAAAGCAGCCTGCCTCTGCCAAGATGGCGTCCGAGTATTTATGCTCTCGCATAGGTCACAAGTGTCAAATCAAGTGTATTTGCTTTCTGATCATGTAAAAATATAAATCTTTTGATATATATAAGTATTATATGTGAAATCAAATCCAAATTTTACCAGATTTTCAACACTGGTTTCCGCATAAATTACATTTTTAATGTGAAAAACGTTATTTTTGGTGATATTATTGTTAAAAAATATAAATAATTGATTATGAACCAATTTCTACTTTCCTAACTATTATTTTTTAAGGCTGCCGCTACTTTTACGATATAAATTATTCTCGAGGCTAATTTGCCGATATTTCACCATGGAATAAACATTCCAGCTACAGTTAAGAAATATTAATTTTTATTACAATTTTAGTTTAATTCTCTGATAGGTCTCCACGAGACCTATCCATTCACACTTCGTTTATGAAAATCGGTGTAGTTCTCACCGAACTACAGATTTTTAAATTTCATACAGTTTATAAGTTGTTTTACACAGAACGACTTGAGAGCTATGTATCGCATCGAAGGTGCAAATATACCCTAATAACTGCTGTAACTTTCCCTTTATTTCTATAGTACTGGCTTTCCATTATCTTCCTAGGTTCACATTTTATTAGAACTTACGAACTTTTTATCGTTAACAAGATCCTTTAGCTTGTTAAAGCGCTCCTTTCCATAGTTTTTCTCCCCAACGGCTTTCGAGCCCTGGAACTACCGGCCACGTGCTTTCATTGTGAGTTAGCCGTCAACTAGCATCATAATTTCTCATACATAGGATCCACTCCAATATCAGAACTGAAAGAGAGTCGATATCTAGCGGACGAACTACAAAACTTGTTACCGCTGTGGCCGGCCGCTAACAACCACCACGTGGCCTGCTACCAACTCCTTTTATCTGTCAAAGTTAAGCTCGCGTGCCGACAACTGTCGCACAGAGCATAACAAGCTCCACGTTCTCGGCTGCGTCCTCTCCCAAAGTTTATAAGGTGCCGTCTTGGGGGCTGTATCGTCACAATAGACGGGAAAAAAGAAACAAATTTTACACTTTCTGCATCTCTCTTTTTATTCATGACTACGTCGCGGTTTGTGATAACTTTGCTCTGTGTAGTTTATGAGTCAATAACTATATGACTGGATTTTAAAAGGGCCAACAGATGGTACCATTCAGTTCTCAAATAGTGCATATGCACACTCAATTAAAAATATGGTCCATGCAAAAGCAAAAAATGGTATTTACATGAATAGCTTTAGTATCACACGTGCCCTCTATTATGTCATGAGCTTTCCTCTCTCAAAGAAAAATGCATGACAATATGCATTGACCTATGATAGATGTTTTACAACCTCTCCTAGAAAAATGATAAAACTGTTGTGACTAGTACAAACTACTTTTGTCTGGCCACAACTGTGGGGTCTTTGATTGCTTATGGGAGAAGGCTCATCAAACTAGAACACATGAAATATTAGTTCACTTTATTACATGAACGAATAAACGATTTACTTAACTTTGACGCAGTTCTCTGCCACAGGAGTAATAGATAATTTACAACTGTCATGGACAGGCAAAGCATCATTTGATGCAAGGCCGCAACCAAAGAACCCCCCCCCCCCCTTCTTTGGCTACGGCCTTACATCAAATGCAGAGGTCCGAACCCTCGTATCACCTAAATGAAATTACACACGACGTAGTTGCCGTGTCCTGAAATTGAAACATATTTTGATTGAGACGAAAAAGGGATATGCACTATCGATAGTCAGCGAGGCCAACGATAGATTTAACCTATCTGTATATCCATAGTACTACCCATCCCTATTTTAGCTAAGAGCAATTCTTGGTCTTGCTTGAGCTCAATCGGGGTTTCGTTAATCAGTTCAGTTCTTACTCGGAGTTGAATTTAATTCAAGTGCTACCATTAATTGTTTTTGTGCTGTGTGCTGTTGTGATAGTTGCTAGTTATAGATAAGTTTGTAACCAAAA
This sequence comes from Schistocerca serialis cubense, assembly GCF_023864345.2. Taxonomy (NCBI): domain Eukaryota; kingdom Metazoa; phylum Arthropoda; class Insecta; order Orthoptera; family Acrididae; genus Schistocerca; species Schistocerca serialis. The sequence goes on from NC_064640.1 coordinate 520,978,375, forward strand.
AGGAAGAGGAAACTCGATTCTGAGTCATCCACAAGCGTCATGGTATGTTAAAATATGTACGCACTATTATAAAAGCCAAATTACCTATCTATAACAGTTCAATGTTAGCACAGGATTCGTTATTTGGAAGCTTTTAGACCTTTGGGTTTGCAACATTTTAATACTTCACAAGGCAGTGGACCGATAAATATCACTAAAAATAACATTAAATTAAAATCAGTGCATAAAAATACTCTTGGGTTTGTCTGTGTCGCACAAAAATCACGTTGATCAACAAAAATATCGCCCAAACAGCAATGATTGCATTTTTTTAAAAAATATCCTATATTAGTAGTCCAAATGGCAAAATGGCCAATGTGGTCACCTGGACGGTTCTGAGTTATGAAAACTAATTCTGATAAGGGATTGGAAGGGGTTTGCGGAGAGCAGAAGGGGTACGGGATGACAGCACATTCTAAAATTAGTTCGTTTCTAAAAGATTTTTTCAGTATGTTGCTTGAATTCGTCCGAGCCTACTACGCTCTGCATCCCTCCCTGCCCCTTTCGTCCAAAATCTATTTGCGTTCTTGTAATACTATAATAAAAGAACACAGTAATTCCATGCACAATTAAATCTTAAAATTTGATCAGATGAACAACCATCCACAATTAAAGGAAAAACGTGCAATGTCAGAATTCAGTCATTGTTGTGATGCATTTTATTTCATTTTAAAACAATGTACAACAACCAATTTTGCTATATTCTCAACAGACCTGGGGTATCTCTGCCTGTTGGGCGGCTGAGCTAGCAACTCCTGGATTGGGCAGGCGAAGTGATTTGAATCCATCGGCCAGAAACATAAATGGTTTTCTATGGTTTCCCATTTTCAATTTAGACAAATGTCATAGCTGATCCCTTACTATAGACCACAACCAATTCCTTCCGAATATCTGTCTTTCCCTGAAAGATTCCAATTCCCTTAAAGATGCAGCCCCTCTGCTTACATGAAAAGAGCTGTGTCGAAGGCGAGCAGAGCCTTTCCTTGGAGAATCATAGCACTAAAAGCCATATCACTAGTAAATCCAAATTCTCCTCGTTTAGATTCATGTACTTATCTGCTAGGACATTCTTTAATGCAGAAAGTGATTTTTCGTACATTGCAAGAAGTGAGAGATGCGTACCTAAATGAGAAAAGATGGGGAAATTGTCAGGCTGAATAACTCCGAATACTTTGTATTTCCGCTACCACAAATTGTTCTAGTTTCTCTGTCGACCAGAGATCACTTTACTCGAAAAGCCTCTTCGCTAATAATCACAGTGACTCAAAAATCAGCACTCCTCTGTCCCTGATAACTTTCTCAGCTCAAATCCAAACTGAAAGAAGAAGAGTGTAAAATGACCTTGGAAGGTGAAGGGAGGATGGAGCATGTCTGCTTCTTAGTTGTTTAGCCAAAATACAGCATTATTAAGTAACGAGGTTATCTCTCCGTTTCGTGAAATCTAAGAGATCATAGTCGAATAATATGGTTTATTGTTCTTCATGGAAATTTTAAGAGCAAATGAAAAACATGAGTCTTTTTAAGGTCCTCTTTAATAAATTGGACCTCTTCTTCCTCCTCCACCAATTGACAAAATCCTGGGTACGTCCTTGCTTGATGCACTACTTAACAAACTGTTTTCTCGGGATACATTGCTCAACATTAACAACACTACAAGTTTATCTGTAATTTTAACTAGTTGTTCGTCCTAGACGACGATGTTGACTGGTGTAGCTGAGGCCAGAGTTCTTGGATGCTCAACACAATATTGTCCTTAGTGCGAGGGTGCTGCTGTTGCTGAGAGGAAGCCGTGTCATCTGATCTACCTCCCATACGTTGTTGTAGATTGCGGCGAACCTTTGCTAATGTCTGTGGTATCGAATCGGGTTGCCAACTTTGATGTGGCACCGCGACCTCTGGATGACGCCGTAAAAAACTGTCTCTGTGGTCTTTTGCAAAATCTTGAAACTTGTATACTTTCAGTGTCAACTAAACATGGTGTCATTTAAAAAACTGACTTACAGAACATAATCATAAAAACATTTCATTAAGAAACGAAATTTTTAAGTACATCTTTGCTAGTGATTGACGGCATATAACTGTATATAAAATTTTATTGTCTAGTGAAACTAAACACAAGAAAAGCTTCAATAAAAAGAATCATTTACATTTTGCCGATATGGAAATGACTTTCTTTTAAACTTGAGCAGTTGTAATCGATGCACTTAATGACTTTGTGTATCATCGTAATGAACTTTACTTTTATAATAAATATATATGAAATTTTTCTTTTAATTCTCACACTTTGTGATCTAAGCACCTGTGGAACAAAAACCAGAAACAGTTAATTGTTTTTCAAAGCTTTTCCTTTTAAACTTAAATTTTACACTAATTCACACATGTCTCATTCCCAGTGTTTTGTATCTTACAGAAGACTGAATTCTTTCCTTCACATCACACTCGTACCATGTCCTTTACTTCAATACTAACAAAATACTTATTTCATTGCTTAGTTCGTGCCGGCCGCGGTGGCCGAGCGGCTCTAGGCGCTTAAGTCATGAACCACGCGACTGCTACGGTCGCAGGTTCGAATCCTGCCTCGGGCATGGATGTATGTGATGTCCTTAGGTTAGTTAGGTTTAAGTAGTTCTAAGTTCTAGGGGACTGATGACCTCAAATGTTAAGTCCCATAGTGCTCAGAGCCATTTTGCTTAGTTCGTAAGTAATTGTTTATATATCGCAGCTCAATCGGGCGCTGGTGACGCAACTGTGCAGGCGCATATTGCTGTTTTATTTGTCGCAAATCTATACGTCCAGATATTATTAGCAGTAGGATGGATAGGGTGTGTGCGTGCTGTGTGCGGGCGCAGGGGAAACTGGCCGCGGTTCGCGAGCAGCTGAGCGTGCTGTTGGCCACGGTCAGCCGCCTTCAGGCTGCTGCCTCGAGGTGCAGCGACGGCGGAGGGTCTGGCGCGTCGCTTGAGACACCCCAGGTGTCGCTTGCAGCGTCCACTGACTCTGCCGCCGAGGCACCTTGTAGTGTACCCGGCGTGCTGGGACCGCCCTCACCTCAGTGTGAGTGGCGGACTGCAACGCGTCCGCGTCGCTCGAGGCGGAGGGTCAATGTGGAGGCTGTCCGGTTGGCCTCGCCCGTTCATCCTGTCAGTGGATAGGTGGCCACTCCTTCAGCAGGACCCGAGCAGGCACACGGGGAGAAAGGCTTGCTGGTTATTGGGAGCTCCAACGTTAGGCGGGTGATGGAGCCCCTTAGGGAAATAGCGTACAGGGCTGGAAAGAATTCCAACGAGCACTCGGTTTGTCTTCCGGGGTGCCTCATCCAAGATGTGGAGGCAGCCTTGCCTGCGGCTATCGAGCCTAAGGGGCGCAGTCGTCTGCAAGTAGTTGCTCACGTCAGAACCAAGGATGGCTGTCGCTTGGGTTCTGAGGCGATACCCAGTTTGTACAGGCAGTTGTTGGATTTGGTGAAGACCGCTGGCCTCGCACGCGGGGTGCAAGCAGAGCTCTCTATTTGCAGCATCGTTCCCATAGTGGATTGGGGTCCTTTGGTTTGGAGCCGACTGGAGGGTCTCAACCAGAGGCTTCGTCGACTCTGTGACGGTCTTGGCTGCAGATTTCTAGACTTCCGCTATTGAGTGGGGAATTGTAGGACGCCCCTAGATAGGTCAGGGGTGCACTACACAAAGGAAGCGGCTACTCGGGTAGCAGAGTACTTGTGGCCTGCACATGGGGGGCTTTCAGTCTAGGCAGTAGTGCGAGGTGTCCTGATGAACACTCACCAGTCGACGTGCACGCAGGAAAATCAGGACGCTCTCAGTGTAAAGACACTTCAGCTATCAAGATATTAGCAGTAAATTTTCAGAGTGTTCGGAATAAAGTTCCTGAATTTACTGCCCTCCAGGAAGCGTGTGGCATGCAAAGTATTCTCAGGACTGAGGCCTGGCTGAGCCCTCAGATAGGAAGTTCTGATATATTTAGTGAGGGTTGGAACGTGTATCGGAAAGACAGATTAGACACCGTAGGAGGTGGTGTCTTCATTGGAGTTGACAAAAATATTGTGTCTACCGAGGTCGAAGTAGAGTGTGATTGTGAAGTTATCTGGACACGTTTAACAGGGCTAGGAGAAATAATGTTGATTGTTGGGTGTTACTACCGGCCACCAGGCTCCACCGTGACAGTTCTAGAATCATTCAAAGGGAGTCTACACTCCGTATCGCAGAAGTACCCGGACCATGCTATATTAGTCGGAGGCGATTTCATCCTACCAAGTATAGACTGGGATATCTATGGATTCATTACAGGTAGTACAGACAAGCCGTATTGTGAATTACTTTTGAACACATTATCCGAAAACTGTCTTGAGCAGCTAAATCAACAGCCAACGCGTAATGGAAATATTTTAGATCTGGTAGCCACGAGCAGACCAGACCTCATCGACGGTGTCAGTGTTGAGACAGGGATTAGTGATCATGATGTTGTCATGACGACTATCGTTACGAAAGTTTAAAAGTCGGTCAAGAAGGCTAGGAGAGTATTCTTACTAGAAAGAGCAGATAAGCAGTTGTTAGCATCCCACTTAGTAAAAGAATTGATTTCATTTACTTCCGGTACGATGGAGGTGGAAGCATTATGGGCAAATTTTAAACACATTGTAAATCACTCATTGGAGAAGTATGTGCCGAAAAAGTGGGTTATGGACGGAAATGACCCACCGTGGTTTAACAGCACAATTCGGAGAATGCTCAGGAAGCAAAGACAGTTGCACTCGCGCTACAACAACGATCGGGAGAATGAGGACAGGCAAAAGTTAGTAGAGATTCGTGCTGCTGTACAAAGAGAGATGCGCGAAGCATACAACCACTACCACCGTCATACCTTAGCGAAATATCTTGCTGAAAATCCAAGGAAATTCTGGTCTTACGTAAAATCGGTAAGCGGGTCGAGGGCTTCCATCCAGTCACTCACTGATCAGTCTGGCCTGGCAACGGAAGACAGCAAAACGAAAGCTGAAATTTTAAATTTAGCATTTTAGAAATCTTTCACGCAGGAGTATCGTACAAACATACCGCCGTTTGAGTCTCGTACAGATTCCCGTATGGAGGACATAGTGATAGACATCCCTGGGGTTGTGAATAAGCTGAATGGGTTAAAAATACACTCCTGGAAATGGAAAAAAGAACACATTGACACCGGTGTGTCAGACCCACCATACTTGCTCCGGACACTGCGAGAGGGCTGTACAAGCAATGATCACACGCACGGCACAGCGGACACACCAGGAACCGCGGTGTTGGCCGTCGAATGGCGCTAGCTGCGCAGCATTTGTGCACCGCCGCCGTCAGTGTCAGCCAGTTTGCCGTGGCATACGGAGCTCCATCGCAGTCTTTAACACTGGTAGCATGCCGCGACAGCGTGGACGTGAACCGTATGTGCAGTTGACGGACTTTGAGCGAGGGCGTATAGTGGGCATGCGGGAGGCCGGGTGGACGTACCGCCGAATTGCTCAACACGTGGGGCGTGAGGTCTCCACAGTACATCGATGTTGTCGCCAGTGGTCGGCGGAAGGTGCACGTGCCCGTCGACCTGGGACCGGACCGCAGCGACGCACGGATGCACGCCAAGACCGTAGGATCCTACGCAGTGCCATAGGGGACCGCACCGCCACTTCCCAGCAAATTAGGGACACTGTTGCTCCTGGGGTATCGGCGAGGACCATTCGCAACCGTCTCCATGAAGCTGGGCTACGGTCCCGCACACCGTTAGGCCGTCTTCCGCTCACGCCCCAACATCGTGCAGCCCGCCTCCAGTGGTGTCGCGACAGGCGTGAATGGAGGGACGAATGGAGACGTGTCGTCTTCAGCGATGAGAGTCGCTTCTGCCTTGGTGCCAATGATGGTCGTATGCGTGTTTGGCGCCGTGCAGGTGAGCGCCACAATCAGGACTGCATACGACCGAGGCACACAGGGCCAACACCCGGCATCATGGTGTGGGGAGCGATCTCCTACACTGGCCGTACACCACTGGTGATCGTCGAGGGGACACTGAATAGTGCACGGTACATCCAAACCGTCATCGAACCCATCGTTCTACCATTCCTAGACCGGCAAGGGAACTTGCTGTTCCAACAGGACAATGCACGTCCGCATGTATCCCGTGCCACCCAACGTGCTCTAGAAGGTGTAAGTCAACTACCCTGGCCAGCAAGATCTCCGGATCTGTCCCCCACTGAGCATGTTTGGGACTGGATGAAGCGTCGTCTCACGCGGTCTGCACGTCCAGCACGAACGCTTGTCCAACTGAGGCGCCAGGTGGAAATGGCATGGCAAGCCGTTCCACAGGACTACATCCAGCATCTCTACGATCGTCTCCATGGGACAATAGCAGCCTGCATTGCTACGAAAGATGGATATACACTGTACTAGTGCCGACATTGTGCATGCTCTGTTGCCTGTGTCTATGTGCCTGTGGTTCTGTCAGTGTGATCATGTGATGTATCTGATCCCAGGAATGTGTCAATAAAGTTTCCCCTTCCTGGGATAATGAATTCACGGTGTTCTTATTTCAATTTCCAGGAGTGTAAATAAATCGCCAGGTCCTGATGGGATTCCAATTCGGTTTTACAGAGAATACTCTACTGCATTGGCTCCTTACTTAGCTTGCGTTGATTGCGAATCTATTGCCCAACGTAAAGTCCCGAGCGACTAGAAAAAAGCGCAGGTGACGCCTGTATATAAGAAGGATAGAAGGACGGATCCTCAAAATTACAGACCAATATCCTTAACATCGGTTTGTTGCAAGATTCTCGAACATATTCTCAGTTCGAATATAATGAATTTCCTCTAGACAGAGAAGTTGATGACCATGCATCAGCACGGCTTTAGAAAGCATCGCTCCTGCGAAACGCAACTCGCTCTTTTTTCAGATGATATCTTGCGAACCATGGATGAAGGGTATCAGACGGATGTCATATTCCTTGACTTCCGGAAAGCGTTTGACTCGGTGCCGCACTGCAGACTCCTAATTAAGGTACGATCATATGGGAGGGTTCCCAAATATGTGAGTGTCTCGAAGACTTCTTAAATAATAGAACCCAGTACGTTGTCCTCGATGGTGAGTGTTCATCGGAGGTGAGTGTATCATCTGGAGTTCCCCAGGGAAGTGTGGTAGGTCCGCTGTTGTTTTCTATCTACATAAATGATCTTTTGGATAGGGTGGATAGCAATGTGCAGCTGTTTGCTGATGATGCTGTGGTGTACGGGAAGGTATCGTCGTTGAGTGACTGAAGGAGGATACAAGATGACTTGGACAGGATTTGTGATTGGTGTAAAGAATGGCAGATAACTCTAAATATACATAAATGTAAATTAATGCAGATGAATAGGAAAAAGAATCCCTTAATGTTTTAATACTCCATTAGTAGTGTAGCGCTTGACAAAGTCACGTCGATTAAATATTTGGGCGTAACATTGCAGAGCGATATGAAGTGGGACAAGCATGTAATGGCAGTTGTGGGGAAGGCGGATAGTCGTCTTCGGTTCATTGGTAGAATTTTGGGAAGATGTGGTTCATCTGTAAAGGAGTGCGCTTATAAAACACTAATACGACCTATTCTTGAGTACTGCTCGAACGTGTGGGATCCTTATCTGGTCGGATTGAGGGAGGGCATAGAAGCAATTCAGAGGCGGGCTGCTAGATTTGTTACTGGTAGGTTTGATCATCACGCGAGTGTTACGGAAATGCTTCATGAACTCGGGTGGGAGTCTCTGGAGGAAAGGAGGCGTTCTTTTCGAGAATCGCTACTGAGGAAATTTAGAGAACCAGCATTTGAGGTTGACTGCAGTACAATTTTACTGCCGCCAACTTATATTTCACGGAAAGACCAAAACGATACAATAAGAGAGATTAGGGCTCTTACAGAGGCATATAGGCAGTCATTTTTCCCTCTTTCTGTTTGGTAGTGGAACAGGGAGAGAGGATGCTAGTTGTGCTACGAGGTACCCTCCGCAACGCACCGTATGGTGGATTGCGGAGTATGCATGTAGATGTAGATGTAGATGTAGATTCCCCCATAAGTGTAGTAAAATAAAATTAACTTTACACCCTTGATTCTTTTCTTTTTCAATTGGATTAAAGAAAACAAGGTGCCTACAGTGACAGATAGGTAAAAAAATACAAAGCATTTACTCGTTTCTCTTTTGACCAGTCATTCCTGACCTATTCATTCGCTGTGTTAACTTGTGACTATTATAGTTCTCGACTTTTGTAGTGTTCATCCATTCCCACCACTCCCTGAGCGACATACACTCCTGGAAATGGAAAAAAGAACACATTGACACCGGTGTGTCAGACCCACCATACTTGCTCCGGACACTGCGAGAGGGCTGTACAAGCAATGATCACACGCACGGCACAGCGGACACACCAGGAACCGCGGTGTTGGCCGTCGAATGGCGCTAGCTGCGCAGCATTTGTGCACCGCCGCCGTCAGTGTCAGCCAGTTTGCCGTGGCATACGGAGCTCCATCGCAGTCTTTAACACTGGTAGCATGCCGCGACAGCGTGGACGTGAACCGTATGTGCAGTTGACGGACTTTGAGCGAGGGCATATAGTGGGCATGCGGGAGGCCGGGTGGACGTACCGCCGAATTGCTCAACACGTGGGGCGTGAGGTCTCCACAGTACATCGATGTTGTCGCCAGTGGTCGGCGGAAGGTGCACGTGCCCGTCGACCTGGGACCGGACCGCAGCGACGCACGGATGCACGCCAAGACCGTAGGATCCTACGCAGTGCCGTAGGGGACCGCACCGCCACTTCCCAGCAAATTAGGGACACTGTTGCTCCTGGGGTATCGGCGAGGACCATTCGCAACCGTCTCCATGAAGCTGGGCTACGGTCCCGCACACCGTTAGGCCGTCTTCCGCTCACGCCCCAACATCGTGCAGCCCGCCTCCAGTGGTGTCGCGACAGGCGTGAATGGAGGGACGAATGGAGACGTGTCGTCTTCAGCGATGAGAGTCGCTTCTGCCTTGGTGCCAATGATGGTCGTATGCATGTTTGCCGCCGTGCAGATGAGCGCCACAATCAGGACTGCATACGACCGAGGCACACAGGGCCAACACCCGGCATCATGGTGTGGGGAGCGATCTCCTACACTGGCCGTACACCACTGGTGATCGTCGAGGGGACACTGAATAGTGCACGGTACATCCAAACCGTCATCAAACCCATCGTTCTACCATTCCTAGACCGGCAAGGGAACTTGCTGTTCCAACAGGACAATGCACGTCCGCATGTATCCCGTGCCACCCAACGTGCTCTAGAAGGTGTAAGTCAACTACCCTGGCCAGCAAGATCTCCGGATCTGTCCCCCATTGAGCATGTTTGGGACTGGATGAAGCGTCGTCTCACGCGGTCTGCACGTCCAGCACGAACGCTGGTCCAACTGAGGCGCCAGGTGGAAATGGCATGGCAAGCCGTTCCACAGGACTACATCCAGCATCTCTACGCTCGTCTCCATGGGAGAATAGCAGCCTGCATTGCTGCGAAAGGTGGATATACACTGTACTAGTGCCGACATTGTGCATGCTCTGTTGCGTGTGTCTATGTGCCTGTGGTTCTGTCAGTGTGATCATGTGATGTATCTGACCCCAGGAATGTGTCAATAAAGTTTCCCCTTCCTGGGACAATGAATTCACGGTGTTCTTATTTCAATTTCCAGGAGTGTATATAACTTCCCACTAACGGCAGACATTTATTGTACACGCCAACCTTCAAAGAAACATTACAGTCTGAAACAACAAACACTTCTAACAAATTAACTTTTATTCCTCTCAGTGTTTCTATTTATATTACTCTGCCGGATCCATAAACTTTGATTACGGACATAGAGAATCTAATTTCTCTATAAAAATTAACACTAGACCAGTTCCTACATATCTGATTTTACAAATTTTTTAAACTGACTTCAAAATACACTGCCCGACAAAAAATTGAAGCACCTAGAAAACATGGCTGGATCATAGTGTGACTTCGCACAAGTACATGTGATGGGTGGCTTGTAAATGAATAGCGTTATAGTTCTGCGTGACAGGTAGAACAACCACCAGAGTGGATTAGTATGGCTCATGTTTAGTGTTGCTACAAGGCCTAGTAGGGTACATAAGAGGTGTGAACAGCATCAGCGGTTGAATGATACCTGTGAAGTAACAGAAATGCTGCATACTCGTCTGAGACAATGTTATCACCACCTGACAGAAAGGGGCCTGCCTCATTGTGGTTCTCCATTTTGCTGGGTGCTCGAATGACTCTGTACCCATGTTTCTGGGGTATTTGGTTGTGATGGTGGCCCAATGTTGTACTGCATGGGAATGTGAGGGCAGACATACTCATCGTCAATTTTCCTGTCGGCCACATCAGAAAATCACAATGGCGGATCGCTGTATTGAGCACTAAACACATTGTAATTCCTTCTCATTTTCGCCTGCCATCCTAGAACAAATAACGAGCTACACATAACATTCTTTGCCATACCACACAATCTGTTAGAGACTGACAGCCACCAGCTAGGGAATGTGTAGGCAGCAAATAGCCCCATAATACAAACGGATGCCTTCGGAGTGGTACCATGATCGAGAAGCATGGACTGCTGATGAATGGTACCTCAGAAATGAATCATGGCTCTGAACTATCTTAGATGACTATTGTCAGTGAGTATGGTGGTGATATGGGTTGTTATCTGTTTCTTCCAATGTTTTGGAGGCGTACATTGGTGTCACTCCTAGCAGCATAATGTGAGTAGCAATCAGATATGATTTCAGGTTGTGGCTGGTAGTGACATAGGGTACTCTGATGGCACAATGGTATGCCACGTACACCCTGCTTCACCCTGTGTTACCTCTCATGCGAAAATGTCATGAAGCGTATGCCAACGAGACGATACTCGTCTACACATGGCACGTGTCTCTATGAACTGTCTGCATGATGTTGAGGTACTCCTGTGGCCAGCTAGATTGACATGCATAAGGGGGCAACGCAGAGTCAGTATCGGCGACTTCAAGGCCAGTTACAGCAGATGTAGGCCATATCGCCTCAGTAGAGGATAAAACAGGTTTATGACATCCTTCCCAACTCGATCAGTGCATCCATCCAGGCCAGAAGAGGTCAGAAACAAATTAATAAGTGGGCTCATATTGCCAAGTTCTTTGTAAATTTGATTTGATTTTGTAGTCACTAGAATAGCATCACATACACTCTCACTTAATAAAAGTGAATTTCATTTCCTCCTCCTCTTCCCAACTGGGTCAGTGAGTGTATCCAGGCCATAAGAAGTCAAAATCATATTGATAGTGGTCTCATGCTGCCAAGTTCTTTGTAAATTTGGCTTCACTTTGTAATCACTGACATAACACCACATACATTTTCGATCTGTAAAGCTGAATTTTACTTCCTCCTCACCTTCTGGATGCATCGTCTTTTCTGTCAGGCAGTGTACGTTTGTACTACCTTATTCATTCAATATCACACATACTCTAATTCACAAATTTCATTTTAAAATGGGAAATTAAGGTAGGAGACATGTAAACAGAATTATCAGAATTTGTGATTATTTAAAAAGACTAAACTTATCTTAATCCAAAGTCCTCCTCTGATTAGGCGTCGGCCACTGTGGCCGAGTGGTTCTAGGCGCTTCAGTGCGGAACCTCGCTGCTGCTACGGTTACAGGTTCGAATCCTGCCTCGGTCATGGATGTGTGTGATGTCCTTAGGTTAGTTCTGTTTAAGTAGTTCTAAGTCTATGGGATTGATGACCTCAGATGTTAAGTCCCATAGTGCTTAGAACCATTTGAACCATTTTTTTGATTAGGCTCTAAGTAAAAATCTTGCTCGTTTCTTGGGTATCATCTTTTATTTTTATCTTTTCCATTTGTCTATGTATTTACTACATTTACTGTCTCTACTGTTTGTACTCTTGATATTGGCTTTAAGGCCACCACATTCCTCTCTCCATATTTATTTTTAGATCTTCGGAACACAAGGTAAGATACATCTGAGTTTGGAGCATTTGTCACCTCAAAGAGCCCCTCATAAATATTAAAGAATTTAGAAATCTAAGAATTTATCTTCTTATATTTTCCATACGTTTAAGGCTAATGTCCCAATGTTCATTCTTGTATTTTAAATTTTTTGATCATGTCTTGTTTTCCTAGCTAAAACACACTTTAGCCACACTTCCCTTAGTTGTTCTAATTTACCTTACAGTTTCATGCCTGTATTTGGAGCGTAAACTATAACTTCCCGCATAAATTCTGAGGTCTCTGACCTATCATAATCTCATATAGGATTAACTTAGAGGTCTTATGCTTATCACTGTTAAGTAAATGTTCTATATTTTGTACAAAGTTTATCCCACAGTCTGTGAATCTTATCACAATAAATTCTGCATCAGTGTCTTAATTCATGCATATACTTCACAAAGGAAGTATTGGTCAGACGATAAGATGCAATATATATCAGTTTTATCCGAAGTGTTGGCATGTCTTCCTTCCAAGCGTCAAATACAAACTTTATCAGATAATATACTCTTTGGTTTCCATTCGTCTGCTCCACAAAATAATCACCCCTATTTTTTTGCAAATATTGCTCTATCAGTTGCTTTTTGCAATGACTATATACTCACATACTGTGCGACAACCTCAGGCAGCTCAAATACAGAACAAAAATTTCCTTGAGATTCCCTCAAAAGCACATAAAGAAACACTTATAGTAACTGCACCACCTTGTTTTTAAATTCTAGTAATGCTTCTTGCACCCCTTCTTTCAGCCTGTGCTGTCTACTTTTGTGTCCAGATACATTTTTAAATCATAAATGCTTTGTTTTACTTTCTTCCAAGCTTCCCTATTTTTGTAGGATTCCATTTTAATGAAGTTTGTCCTGTTGTTGTATGCAATAAAGCTGTTACCTGGTCTGGATGAGGCCCGAATCCTCACCATTACGTAATCACACAATAAGACACAAAAATGGCAAAAATTTATCTCATCGAAAATAAGGCACACAAAACATATAGAACGAAATCAAACAAAGGTCATAGAACACTTTCCACAAAATTGTAATTTAAGTAACTACAGGTCTGTAACGCTGGTCCATAACGCCGGTTTACTTACAACACAGCAATATCACAGCCAATAAAAAGGCAGTAGTACGACAAAAAAAACAGAAACACATTCACTTTTTCATTCGTGGCAGCACAATCACACTGCATTCATGTGTTCTCAGTTATACTAGATTGATAATAAATAATTGGAATAATACCATCTACGTAAGTGGAGGATAGTGGGAAAAAATAATTCGACTGTAAGAGTTACCATGTGGAACGCAACATAACTTTCCTTTATATAATTTTTGATATAGTAACTATGTGAATGTGTTTCGATTAATTCAAGTGATTAAATACTGACGTAACAATGGCCCATGGTTCTGATTACAGTTCAGGATAGGGGAGTCGTATTTTAGTTTGTGGTAAATTATTCCATATAGAGAAAAGGATAGCTATGGTTCATTTAAAGCTTTGTATTCCCAATTGCAATATCTGTTAAGTAAGTGGTGACAATCTACAAAATTCAGTGGGGACTCACTGAGGAACAGCCGTTCTTCAACATGTTATCGCAGCAGTTGACAAGTGGAAAGATGTTTCCCGCGCCTCCAGCTTCGCCTACATCTACAAGGCGTATTATAATCTATGGCGTAAACGCATGCAGATGAAAGCACACGATACTAGAAGCAAAAAATTCCAGACTGCATTGTTTAAAATCCATGCTTTATGAGCTATAAGCACTCGTTCAGTAGAGGAGATGTTTAACAGAAGCAAAGATGAACAGGTGGTCATAGCTCCTAAGGTATGCACTTTTGAGCCCATTTTTATTGGACATATTTTTCTTGTTTTAGTCCATACTACCGCCTCTCAACATTTGGAAAACAAACATCCCTCAGTACAAGACATTCCCTTCACAGTGTCAAAGATGAAGTAGTACCTGTTACTCTTACGTTATGGAATTTAGGATCCATGTTTACCGGACTTTTTTCTTCTAGTATCGTGTAATTAAACTATAAGCTTTTATGAAATTAACTATAATAGACCCTATGAATCGACTTGACTACTCAGCAATCTACACTCACGTGCTTCTCAAGCGTTCATAGAAGCACTTTCCCACTATTTTTTGACCGTTTCACTGTCGAACAGAAAATGGACAAAATGAACATTTACATCTTACCATGCGAGCTCTGATTTCGCTTACTATATTATGATGGTCATCTCACCCTATGTAGATGGGAGTCTACTTAATAGGAGGACGTGCTGGAAACTCAAACATCCGATATTTTTGTGTGAAAACTGTTAAACGTTATTAATATTCTACATCTTTATTCTTTAAGTGTACATATTTGCAGTTGTCTGACGCTACAGGGTTCCGAATTTTAACGTGTATCATGCCACTCTGTAACATGTCGATGCGTGAGAAACAGCATGCTGTCATCGTTTTTCGAATTCGAAGATTTTGTCAACATATGGAGCACCTTATTCTTCAGCATAACAATGCCAGATCACACACAGGCGACGCGACATCTGTAACAATGCGACGCCTTGGGTTCGCATTGATCGATCATCCTCTGTTCATTCCCTGCTTGGCCCCACCCAATTTTCAACTTTCCAGAACTTAAAGACCACCTTTGAGGACTTCACTTTGATAGTGATGAAGCGGTACAAGCAGAGCAGGTTGTAGCACTCTAATTTTTGCCATTACATCCAATTTATTTCCATCATGAGTGGGGGTTCATAACTACTTGCTCTTGGTATATTTCAGAGAAGGCATCAATAATGATTGCCAGGATGTCTTATCATGCCCACCATTATCAGAATTGTAATTTTCTCAATTCATTATAGGATGATTAAATTCTCTGACGATGATTAAAGTGTGACGGGGTAACTTACGTCCGAGAGAACTGAGGTTTTCTCTAAGGTTTTCCGTTGTATCAGGAGATGAGTGTAGTGGACGGCAGAAGGATCCGATTACCGTTTTATGCTCATCCTTGATAATAAGTCTTGCCTAAACAGTCTCACATGCAGATTTAATTTCTATTCCAGTGGATTTGAGTTGTTGTACAACGACAAATACATCACCTCCATTTCCCATTAGCCTATCCTTTCGATGCACACTTAAATTTTCCCCAAAAGCGTCACTGCTATCAGTTTCATGTTTCAACCAGCTTTCTGCACCTTGTATTATTTGAGCCTCACTGCTACCCAGGAGCATTTCGAACTTTGTCACTTTGTTACGAATCTTTCGGCAATTAACCACCACAATTTTAAAACTTTCACCTGTAGAGACTGCATGCCCTGCAGTTATAAATGCTATGGTGAAAGATGTATGTAATACACACACATTGTGATGCGCGAGCTAGGGTGGACTCCGTTGTGTAGCGCTAGTTTTGGGAACTCACTCTGTGACTTTAACATTTGTCCGTGGTATCCTGGAATCAGAATTTGGATTGCTCTATAAATTATTTATTTGCTCACTTGTCGAACTTGTGTAATAATGATCCATCTTTGACCACACTAAAACACTCTTCTTTACGGAAATACGTTGTCTTACTGAAAATAATTCACTTTCTGTCACTAAAAGTGCATTCTGCATCGACCCTGAATTTTGATAATTTTAATTACAGCCTAGGTAGCTAACGAGACCCATTTCAGGAATATGTTACGCCGATGTGTAGTCACCCCCTGAAATTCAGAGAGCCAAAGCTGATGACTGTGACTAAACACTGCTGCACTGACATCTTATCGAGCTTCTCTTTTTTTATTGTGCATTTGTCCTGCATCGGTGTAAAATCGACATTATTATTAACTGATTTGGCATGGTTAATGTAAGGGGTTGGCCGAATGCCTTTCCTACTGCCATCCCATTACCTCCCGGGACGGAACATACGTACCCGAACCGTCTGCGTGTAGTGTTGTTCTTGTGAATGTGAGCAGCGACTTTTTTTAAATGTTTGCAGATCGTGTAACAGAGGCGAGACTTGGGCACTAGCGCAGTATTCACGTAGTGGGGTGTGGAAAATCACTTAAAAACTATATTCAGGCTGGCCGGCACACCAAACCCCATCGTTAATCCGCCGGGTTTATTCGATCCGATTCCGGCGCACGTCGCCCGTCCCGGAAGCGGCGTTTCAACATGCATGCCTATCCGGACAGGTTACATTTTAGGATTGTCTCAGACAGTTCGTTGTATTACAGTGCATACTATACTATTAGCCGTTAAAACTGGAACAACAGGAAGAACAGGAAATAAGGAAATTTTTCTTATAGTGCATATAAGGTCCAGCAGGAAGCTTACGAGTAGAGGAGGAATCTACGTAGGTCATCACAGCACAGGCCAAATCCAGTCTTCTCTTCTCACGTTTAAATATAACATTACAGAGACATCAGAGATAAGGCATCAACTGATGGTAACGTGTGCTGTCCAAATTACCGGCTACGCGAACCAGTAATGATCGTGTTGTGTACACAGTTGCAGCCTATGGGCCGGTACAAGGTGAATGTAATGCTGACACGTTCATTCCCCTTGTAGTGTCCACACACCGACACGTCCTTGGTGATACTGTACGCCAAACCGGGACTCGTCTGAAAAGTCGACGTGGTGCAAGTCTTGTGTCCAATGTAGTTGTAGGACACACCACTGACGGCGCAACTCTCTCTCTCCCGTCACCTCCAGAGAAGCCACAACGTTGGTCTCAGTAATGATAGTTCAACGTGCTCTTGACGATGTCGCAGTGCCCTCATGGACTCTCATCTTGCTGGCAATGAGCCTGTTTCCTGACTCAAGGAACATGAAGCGACTGCCGGCCGGAGTGGCCGTGCGGTTCTGGGCGCTACAGTCTGGAACCGAGCGACCACTACGGTCGCAGGTTCGAATCCTGCCTCGGGCATGGATGTGTTTGATGTCCTTAGGTTAGTTAGGTTTAATTAGTTCTAAGTTCTAGGCGACTAATGACCTCAGAAGTTGAGTCGCATAGTGCTCAGAGCCATTTGAACATGAAGCGACTGTAAGATTATAAATAACCGAGAGTACAATATATCTGTTGTCAGAGGTGGTAGTTGCCGGGGGATGTCGAGATCCTGCACGGCGTTGAGTGTAGCGCTCCTCATCCTATCTATCCATACTCGCATGACAGTCAAACTCGAGCAGAAATATTGTGGAACAATATTCCGACAAGTGCTCGTAGACGTTTCTCTTTCTTACATGGGGCGTAACAACTTCTACTCACAAACAACCAACGTTCAAATGCGATTTCTGAGTAATAAAACCATTGCCTAATCTTTACATACGTACAGTAAGGCGATGGCGTTACTCCAACGTACTTTGCGCAGTTGCGCTGAAACGCTGCTCATTTAAATATCTAAGCACATTGCACACAACATGGTAGTCTGAAACTTTTTTACAAGCTGCTTTCATGGTGACGCAATTTTAACGACCAACAGCGTTTGCATACCGTCGGTTGGCACCTCGAAAGTACCTACTTCAGTCTGTAGCGTAAAGGCGTTTACCGGTGCCAATATGCCTTAGGTAGTAGAGCCTCCGTCGAATCTGGCTGAAAAGTTGTTCGCGGGGACAGTTTACTGTTAATAATGTGGTCCACACCTGATTTGCAGTTCATGCACTTTAATTGCCTCTAGATGTTGTTTAAACCACTGTTTATGGCCAGATCGAGTTTCATCTACTGTGATTTATGCACAGATAAACAGTAAGCTACATACTCGGTTAATATCCTGTAACGTGATTGTTCGAGTGCACTAACCTAAAGCTAAAGTAACACAACAGTTTGCGTGTGGCAAACATATAAATATCAGAGTCACAGATTAAAGTTCTTAACACACTGACTTTCAGATCTAACAGTCAAATCAGTACGCACAACGATGTGCACAGTAAGTATAATTTGGAAATAACAAAGGTGACAGTCCTTTACTATTGTCACTGTGAATATTTTTTATACAATCCATAATCATAATTACATATTCACTGTCCAGTTAAACACTGAAAACAGTCACTAAATTACAGAATCATCTCCCGGATGTGAAATTTAAATACAACTCGACACATTTTATCTTTTGTAGTTTGTGCTAACTTGCCTGTGGTACACTTCCCCTTATCGGCGGACATAGATCTTATACATTCCATAAACCTGCCTAGTTATTCCCTGGATTTTCAGATATTACAGTTAGAGATTTACATTTCTGACCAAATGAATAATAAACGAAGATTCTTCTAATGCGGTCTTTTAGATATAACAATAATCTCTATTGAATTACACCGTCTATTTTGCCAAAATATGGTATTCTAGTTCACTAACATCGCTTTAGTTAAGATTGCTAATAACTCTGAAACCAAAAGTTGTTAACAAATTTCCAACATTGGCTCTAGGGATATAATAGTTATTTCAAGATCTTTTTGATCTACTCTGTCAGGAAGTTAGTAGTCAGGTGTACGTTTATATATGAACAATGGTAACGAAGTTTTATATTATTGGTATTTGTTATAAGCATAGTTTTTAGGTAAATTACTCAAGCCAATGGATTCTAACTAACCAAATGAAGAAAATAGATAGTAATGTTAATTTCGAGAAGTCCTGAATAAAAATTTGAGATTTTTGGTACTGTGCACATGCCATAAAATCATCATATCGACGACATTTGTAAATAAAAAAAAGTTACGTTCTAAACATTTTGTGAATCCATGGAAACTGTGAGTCGAGGTCATGATTTGCAACTCTGTGCAATAGAATAAAATTAAAATTTCTTAACCACTGCACGACGTCGCTCGGTCTAAGCGGACAGTCATCAGTCTAGATGACAGATTCGAACCAAAGTAAGGTTGTAGTGAAACGTCTCGTTAAGGAGGAGGACGTTAGAGAAAGAGACAAAGAAGGGGTCGCATCGTTGCACAAGTGTCGCAGCACGTCCAACCTGTGCGGCAGTTTTGTGAAAGAATCATCCTGCCACCCGGAAGGCCACAATTTGAGCCCTTTCAAGCTCGTCAGTTGGCTGTAGGAAGCTCGAGTGCGTCTCCATGGCATGATTGCCTGCTTGCTTCACACGGATGCACCACACTGAGCCTCCTGGCTGTGAGCATTCCCTATTGAAGGGTAGACACAGATGGCGCTCTGGTGGCTGTGCCACTACGCTATCTGTTGGCAGACTACTCGGAAACAATTATCAGTACATATACTACCCCCAGTTGACATATGCCGTCATCGGATCGATATCGACGTCGTCTTTGCAGATGTACTAATTTTCTTTGCGGACAGGTTATTTAAATAACCTATTGGTCACTTTGAAATCAGATTTAATACGTATCAGCTAGTTGATTGTTGGGTACGGGAAACTACAAAAGTGTCTTCTAAATGTAGAGCAACACCACAATTTTTACACTGCCATGCGCTTTCACTTCGTTTTCCTCTCGAGCAGAACACAGCCCACCAGTTTGTGGCTTTTTCCCACTCAGTTGTGTTTAACTTGCATCCGGAAATGAGTCCACGTTTTTGGCTGAAGTCCCATAGATGTGATACTCGCTGAAAGTTGATCCTAATGGCGGTGTAGCAGGTTTTACTTGCACCCACCGATTTTGTTATACCCGTGAGTTCATATAGTGGGGCGTCCAATTGTGAGCTGAGCACATGATTTAAATGCTATGGCAACTTAATGCGACTACAGCTCGTCATTTGATGAGATGGGTTTACATCGGTTTCGACAACTGGCCGGATGATTCCTTTGAAACTGACACGTCCAAATATCTTCCACACACTTCCCAAATCCGTAATTTTGCTGCATCTTAGATGACCTCATAGCTGACAGGTCGTTAAACTCTAACCTCCCCTCCCTCCCTGCTTCTGTTTACATCGACAGTTGCAG
Organism: Schistocerca serialis cubense; assembly: GCF_023864345.2. Taxonomy (NCBI): domain Eukaryota; kingdom Metazoa; phylum Arthropoda; class Insecta; order Orthoptera; family Acrididae; genus Schistocerca; species Schistocerca serialis. The sequence continues at coordinate 520,998,371 of NC_064640.1, forward strand.
CTGCAGGATGGCATGCTACGGGTGTTTGCAAAAGGGTGGCAACACACTCTCGTTTCGATCTTTCGTAAGGTAATTATAACTTTTATACGAGAAGCTGTCTCATAATGATCTCTGGGTACTTGAGCTTCAGCAGTTAGAAATTATAAGCCTTGTTTCTAGGTATTTACATTTGTCAAGGTATCAAAAAAATGTTGAAATGTATGTGAAATCTTATGGGACTTAACTGCTAACGTCATCAGTCCCTAAGCTTACACACTACTTAACCTAAATTATCCTACTGACAAACACACACGCCCATGCCCCAGGGAGGACTCGAACCTCCGCCAGGACCATCCGCACAGTCCATGACTGCAGCGCCTAGACCGCTCAGCTAATCCCGTGGGGCCTCAAGATATCCAAATGATTCAAGGTCTTTACATCCAATTGCAGCTAACATCGATCTGTGTGGGAACAGTGACTAGGAAAATTGAGACGATTTTTAAGCGATGCTAATGTTTGGCATCTACTTGACTCCCCACATCAACCACACCGTGACGTTCCGTGGCTCTTAATTACGGTTATTTCACCGTCATGTCCAACATAGGAAGCGCTCCATAGGTACAACCCATACATCTGCACCGATGAACCAAAACATTATGACCACCTGTTTGGTAGCGTGTTCTTAATACACAGTGCAACAAGAGATTCGGCTTGACGTGGAATCTATGAGTCCTTGGCAGGATTCCAGAAGTATGTGACACTAGATGTCTACGCAGAGAGCAAGCAGTTATCGCAAACTGCAGGATGGTGGTTTATGGGTACGCAGCTGGCGCCCGATATGTGTCCAGTGGGTACAGATCAGGTACATTTGCTGGCCATGACATAAATGTGAGTTTTCACTGTAGCACGATCCTGATCTTGCAATACGGACAATTGTCCTGCTAGAAGAGATTATCGTCGTAGGGGGAGAATTCAAGCATGAAGCGTTGCAGGTGGCCCGCAATGATATTCATGGAGTTCACTGCCGTCATGGTGCCTTCGACTGACACCACAGAACCTACGGAAGCCCAACTCAATGCGCCCCACAGCGTAAAGGCCGCTTCCCACTAGGGCTGCCGCGCGTCAAAACCGCGCATCAGCAGCGTGTTTGCCATGGAAACGGCGTCAGCGGCACGGCGAGGCGGGCTCTGCGTCGCGGTTTGACCATGTCGAACCGCTTCCGCTGCCGCGTGCCGCGCACCAGGTGCGCGCCGCCAATCACAGAACGCGCTGAGCGTGACGTCAAGTACGGCACCCTGGGCCACACGAACTTCCGCCGAAGCGCTGGTGCGGACTCGGCGGCAGCTATGAAATACTTATCATCCGATTCCAAGGAAACTATTCGGTAGAAAAATTTGATTCTTGGGCTTGTTACAGCCTGATATCTTCTCTCGATAAAGGACCGAATTTCTTTTCGTTATTCGTCGTGGTTACTTGCTGTATCGCATTTACGTAAACCTTTACACGAAAATTTAATGAGTGTGCAGAGGTAAAAACGCATTGCGTAGACTTTGCGTACAGTTCATTTTAGGTAATACACTATTGCATATGAAATTTAGTCAACATATCGAAATTGTTTTTAAAGCTGAGAGCAGATCGATAGCTATCACCGTTCTCGAGATATTGAATGATATGTCGGCGGACGGGCTGTGCTGTGACCGCGCGCAGGTCGCTCGCGACGCGACCGATACTTCATCCTGCTCGTCGTAAACACGTGGTTGTATCAACCACAAATTTCGTAAACGGTTCAAGAAATCGAAACGTGTTTTTTTTTTGCAAACGATAACTTGTAAATAGTCATGTATTTCGTCGCATGATAAATATCCAAAATCGGTTTATCTAGCAAGATATGATAGTAACCACAGTATTTCAGAAGGGATAGATGAATTTTTTTAAATGGCATTTAATAGAATGTGGAATGAGAAGTTAAACCGAAACTAATTTGCTGGTATGTCATAAGATGTAATTTGCTAAGTATCTACAGCTATTGATTATTTCCTTTAGTAAGTAACCAACGTTTTTTTCTTTATCCGGTGTACTCTATTGGTTCAAGACACTTTTCGCCTTTTACTTTAGGGCATCTTCGGTGGAATCTAGAATGATTCAGTTTTGTTTTGATATGTGATACATGAAGATTATAAATGAGTTCACATCTTTTTTTACGTGAATAATTGATTACTTACAGTGAATCGAGTTTTTGGCGGACATCTGCGTTTCCTCTCACCTGGTCACAGGCTGGAGGATTAACTGAAACTTATACTATGGAATGTAAGCACATTTTCGTGCCGGCCAGAGTGGCCGTGCGGTTCTAGGCGCTACAGTCTGGAACCGAGCGATCGCTATGGTCGCAGGTTCGAATCCTGCCTCAGGCATGGATGTGTGTGATATCCTTAAGTTTAATTAGTTCTAAGTTCTAGGCGACTGATGACCTCAAAAGTTAAGTCGCATAGTGCTCAGACCCATTTGAACCACATTTTCGTGTTCGCTCCTTTTTCTTCTGTCAATAGCTGTAGACATTTAACCGAAAACACTGATGTGAAGTCGTAACTACAGTGTGTTCACCTCATGTCCCTTCCTGTCTGGTTTGTTTATGTACTTGTTGCCTAAAGAATTATATGCTGAAAACTAATGTTTATTTATTTCTGTTCTCCTTATATCTGTATGTGTGTGTGGTTAGCCAGTGATAGTTCTAGAAAGTTGAAAGTGAATGCAGTAGTTGTCAGATAGTGGTTGAAAGATTTGGTGTTCAGCTGATTTCAGTTTTGGTTTAAATGTTTTGTGGAGGAGTGCATGGAAGAGTAAATTCACTGCTTACATTAATAGATAAAATAGCAGAATAGCATTTCAACATATGATTATTATCAGATTACTATCACACAACCCCTTTATCCTCACTCTTTGACGCCTCATAATATGTCCTGTCAACTTACCCCTCTTGTAGTCAAAGCTGTGCCGTAATTTCCTCTTCGTCCTCTATTTAATTCCGTACCTCTTCTCTAGTTACACGATCCTCATATCTAATCTTCAGCATTCTTATTGATCACCACGTTTTGGAAGTGTCCATTGTCTTTTTGAGAGAAGTGTTCATCGCCCATGTTTCACTTACATACAAAGCTGCATGCCACACAAATACTGCACTCGACACAAATTCCTTTGTAAAATAGTACCCAATCATTAGAATTTATATTCGATATGAACAAATTTTCTTTTTCAGAACGCTTTTCTTGCTATTCACAGTCTTCATTTTATATCCTCTCTACTTCTGCCTTCTCAATTACTGCTTCCCTTTCAAGTCATTGAATTCTTAGAAATGCAGTTTGGTTTCTGTACAAGTTGTAGATAATCTTGTGGCCCTGTGTTTTATCGATGACATCTCCAGAGCTTCAAAGAATGTTTTAATTAAGATTTTCAAAACCTTTCTCTAAACATGCAAATGCTATAAACACAGTTTCGCAGTTCTTCAGTCTGTCTACTTAGGTAAGTGGTAGGATCAGTATTGCCTTGCGTGTTCAGGCATATTACAGGAATCTAACATTGTGCTTATGTTAGTTTGTACAACCCCTCCACCTCTCCTGTCTACATATTCCTTCCACTTTCTAGCCTTCTCTTATTTGCTTAGTTCTGGTTTGCCAAATGAGTTCTTGACAGTTGGTTGTCCTTTGAGCAAAGTTTTCTTTGTTCTTTCTCATTTTCATTCCCCTATGTTTTCCAAGTACAAAATCGCGTTGCAGTTTTGGACTTTCTGTCAACGTCATGTTTAGACATTTGTATTTCCCATGGACTACTTTTTTTGCTGCATTTTTATATTTTTCCCTCTTGTCAAATTTAATATATCACGTTTTATCTAACGATTTCTACTGGACCTTCTTCCTGTTCACATACTCTGCTGCATTCACCACTTCTTCTCTCAAAAATATCCATTCATATTCTAGCGGATTCCTTCCTTTGTTTCAGTCAGTCGTTGCATTACGGTAACTTTAAGATTATCGAAAAACTGTGGGTCTTGACTTATTCAAGTTCCATTTCCTTAATTTGCTACCGTTTACTGTCTCTTTAGTTATAAACTGCAGCTCGTAACCAATAAATTATTGTAGGTTAGCGTCTGCACCAGGAAATGCCTTACAATTTAAAATCTGGTTTCGAGAACTCTGTTCCAAATATATATTATTCTTTCATGATTCTTAAGCAAGGTGCTGGCGATGATTACATTATGCTCTGTGGGAAATTCTGTCAGGTGGCTTCCACTTTCATCCCTTCCACCTAGCCTTTGTGTTCTTACTGTTTTCGTGTACCTGCTACCGTGTCACATTTTAAATTTTTGTCTCACTTAACTATCTGAATAATCTATTTTATTGTACATTGTTTCAATGTGTTAGGAGATAGTGAACAATCATGAACGGTAGTCATGAAATTTTTTTATGTTGAAATGAGAAAACATGAATAATGAAATATGTGAAAGAGTAGATTGTACAGAAAATGAAAAATTGACATGTCTTCACCCAACTTCATCTTTCCTTCATGTAGGTGTAAGATATAGATATTCAAACACGCCGGTCGTTTCGGTGGGTCCCACCCCATACCTCAGTGGCTGTCCGTCATTGGCTACCGCTAGCGTCTGATGCTTCCAGATGGGAACTCCAATTCCGCGAGCCGCCGCGTCAAAGCGGAAAGTGCTTGCCGCACGCCCCCTGCCACGCTCTAGTGGGAACCGGCCTTTAAGGCCTGACTGAAGGCTGTCAATAGCAAGAAAAGCGTTCTGGAAAAGAAAATTTGTTCAAACCGAATATAAATTCTAATGGTTGGATACTATTTTACAAAGGTATTTGTGTGGAGTGCAGCCTTGTATGTAAGTGAAATGTGGACGATGAACAGTTCTGTCAAGAAGACAATAGATGCTTTCAAAATGTGTTGATCAATAAGAATGCTGAAGATTAGATATGAGGATCGTGTGACTAAAGAAGAGGTACAGAATTAAATAGAGGAAATTAAGGCACAAATTAGACAACAATAGGGGTTAGTTTACAGGATGTATTATGGGGTGTCAAAGAGTGAGGACAAAGGGGTTGGGTGATAGTATTCTGGTAATAATCAGCTGTTGAAATGCTGTTCTACTATTTTATCTATTAATGTAAGCAGTGAATTTACTCTTCCATGCACTCCTCCACAAAACATTTAAACCAAAACTGAAATCAGCTGAACACCTAATCTTTCAACCACTATCTGACAACTACTGCATTCACTTTCAACTTTCTAGAACTATCACTGGCTAGCCACACACACATACAGATATAAGGAGAACAGAAATAAACAAACATTAGTTTTCAGCATATAATTCTGCAGGTTGTACATAAACAAATCAGACAGGAAGGGACATGAGGTGAACACTCTGTAGTTACGACTTCAAATCACAATTTTCGGTAAAACGTCTACTGCTAGTGACAGAAGAAAAAAGAGCGAACATGAAAATGTGCTTATGTTCCATAATCTAAATTTTAGTTCAACCTCCAGCATGTGACCAGGTGAGGGGAAACGTATATGTCCGCCAAAAACTCGATTCACTGTAAGTAATCAGTCATTCACGTAAAAAAAGATGTGAACTGTTTTATAATCTGCAAGTATCACATATCAAAACAAAACTGAATCATTCTAGATTCCACCGAAGATGCCTTAAAGTAAAAGACGAAACACGTCTTGAATCAGTAAAGTAGACTGGATAAAGAAAAAAAAGTTTGTTACTTACCAAAGGAAATAATCAATAGCTGTAGATATTTAGTAAATTATATCTTATGACATACCAGCAAATTAGTTTCGGTTTAACTTCTCATTCCACATGCTATTAATTGCTGTTTAAAAAAATTCAACTATCGCTTCTGAAAACTGTAGTTACTTTCATATCTCAGTAGATAAACAGGTTTAGGATATTTATCATGGGACGAAATACATGACTTTTCAGAAGTATCGTTTGCAAAAAAACACGTTTCGATTTCTTGAACCATTTACAAAATTTGCGGTTAATACAACCACATGGTTTACGACGAGCAGGACGAAGTACCGGTCGCGTCGCGAGCAACCTGCGCGCGGTCACAGCACAGCCCGTCCGCCGACATATCATTCAATATCTCGAGAACGGTGATAGCTATCGATCTGCTCTCAGCTTTAAAAACAATTTCGATATGTTGACTAAATTTCATACGCAATAATGTATTACCTAAAATGAACTGTACGCAAAGTCCATGCAATGCGTTTCTACCTCTGGACACTCATTAAAATTTCGTGCAAAGGTTTACGTAAATGCGATACAGCAAGTAACCACGACGAATAACGAAAAGCAATTCGGTCCCTTATCGAGAGAAGATATCAGGCTGTAACATGCCCAAGAATCAAATTTTTCTGCTGAATAGTTTCCTTGGAATCGGATGATAAGTATTTCATAGCTGCCGCCGAGTCCGCGCCAGCGGTTCGGCGAAAGTTCGTGTGGCCCGGGGTGCCGTACCTGACGTCACGGTCAGCGCGTTCTGTAATTGGCGGCGCGCACCTGGAGCGCGGCACGCGGCAGCGGAAGCGGTTCGACATGGTCAAACGGCGTCGCAGAGCCCGCCTCGCCGTGCCGCTGACGCCGTTTCCATGGCAAACACGCCGCTGATGCGCGGTTTTGACGCGCGGCAGCCCTAGTGGGAACCGGCTTTAAGTCTGCCCACACCAGCCTGCATCCGTGGTGCAGTGGATGTTTCGCGCAGCCGTTCGCCTGTATGACGGATTATAAGGGCGCAACCATCGACCTGGTGTAACAAGGAAGACGATTCATTCCACAGGCGACACGTATTTATTAATCCTCAGCGAAAACTCAGTGACGCTGTGCCACTGCGATGATAACTGATGATGTTGTTGGGTCAACACAGGATCACATAGGGCTAGTGTGATGTGGAGATCCATGTTCAGCATTGCCCTTTGAACGGTGTGCTCCGAAACCCTTGCTCCTGCACCATCATTGTACTCTGTCAACTGATTTGCCATAGATCGCAGCCTACTTAATGGTTGATTCTCCGACCTCTACCTCTTGTGATGAGACGTGGTCATCCAATGCCATACGGCCTATTCGTTATTTCACCAGCCTGCAACCACTTTCCATAGGTGCTCACGACAGTAGTACGCCAACTGGGGATAAGCTTCACTGTTTCAGAGATTCTCCTTTCCAGCCGCAGCGTCACAACAACGTGCCCCTTGTCAAACCTGCTTGTATCATTGGATTTCGAATTTGCGGCCCAGACATTCGCTATAGTAACTGCCCATGCGTCTCTCTTCCGCTTACATTCTTTTCTTACTGTGTCGCGTTCCCGCAACACCACCAGGACGCGTTCAAACGTGCGACGGGCAGTGATCATAATTTTTTGGCTCATCAGTTTACCTTATGCTGATTCTTATTGTAGTGCACAACTAATCATGATACCAAACACAATCCGAAGACGTTTTGACGCCAACGCTCTCAAACTTGAACTCCCCACAGCAACTTAACTTCAAACTGTCGAACAAGGATTTACTCTTGGAAAATGACCAGTTTACCAGTTTGCCATCCCACATAACACAGAGCCTACGGGCATCTTCATTGACATTTGATACATATAACTGATATATCAGCCAAATGAAACGAATGACGATGTAAGCAGCGTATAAAAAAACTGACGTCAGTTTTATCCAACTACAGCATCCTGTTATTGTATCGACCATCTAAGTCAATCATCTAAGCTGTAGAATACGTCATATAACATTTTCTTCGCACGCCCATGAAGTTACTGATCATGCAGTAGTAATTCAAGATGAATTCATCATGTCAGTAATTAATGGGATGAAGCAAGCAATTAATAATGCCAATGACGAAGGAATTTATGTAAAATGATATAATACAAGTTTTCATAAAGATACTTTGGAACAGATTCTCTGATAAATGATTCAATAGCATAATATCCATGGTATCTAGGCAACAAGCAACTCCAAAAGCTTCGAATCTCTTAGTGAAAAGAGTGAATTACGAGACCAAAAGGCTGGTGTAGAAACAGTGATATAAATGCTGAGCAGGGACGATTGCTGACTACATATGTGTCCAGCAACTAAAGCAATAAAAATATCAGGAATGGATAACTCGAACTTTTTGTAGGACATGCGATGAATACGTTTGAGCCAGAGTTTTTATTCTTGTCCTACTTTCGTTGGACCCAGTCCACCCGTGGAAGTTGACTGTAAGGCAAACTCCTGTAAAACAATCGGGTTAAATCAGCGACAACATCATATCCTTTTATTTAATTTCAAACATGTAAAAAGTAGTATTTCCATGCAAGGAAATTCATATGTAGTAGGTGTGGCAAGGTGTTGTACGAATTACCTGAAATGCATTATATCTACGAGAAATAACAAAGTTCTGTCACCGGAAGTCTGTATTTGTTATGTTTTTTTTACAAGTATTGTCTTATATTTATTGACATGTAATGAGAGTGTATGTACATTAGGCCAAACAAAATTCTATGCAATCCTTCCAGAAGTTTCTTACTATGGAATATGCCATCAGGACGTATTTGGTAACTGTTGAAGGGTGGCTGAATTCCTGCCAGTTTGGGGCGAGAATGGTGAACACTGACGTCATACCCTCCGTGATGAGGGCACCAAATCGCATATTCCAAAAGTATATTGCAAAATCCCATACTGAATTTTACACTACAAACGGCTTGAAATACGTAAGGGTTCCTTACTGGCGTCCTCGCTCTCTTGATTTGTCACCCATATATCATGTCTGGAACGCGATGGCAGGACGTATATTCCCATACCAACCTCTGACCAACAATCTTCATCAGCTTACATAGAATGTGTTTCACGGAGAGCAAGAAATTCCTCACGATAACATTTGGAAGCTACAAGTGTGAATTCGTGCCTTTGGAGGTCATACATCATATTCCTGCTGACCATTGATATCAGTCCTGCATGGAATGAAACTTTAATCATTTAATATAATTTATTCTGTGTACATAAATGATCTGGTGGACAGGTTAAGCAACAGTCTGCGGCTGTTTCCCGATGTTGTTGTGATGTATTGGAAGGTGTCGTTGAGTGACTGTAGGAGAATACAAAATGACTTAGATAACATTTCTAGTTGGTGTGATGAATGACAGTTAGCCCTAAACGTAAAAAAATGTAAGTTAATGTAGATGAGTTGGAGAAAAAAAAATGGTTCAAATGGCTCTGAGCACTATGGGACTTAACATCAATGGTCATCAGTCCCCTAGAACTTAGAACTACTTAAACCTAACTAACCTAAGGACAACACACACATCCATGCTCGAGGCAGGATTCGAACCTGCGACTGTAGCGGTCACGCGGTTCCAGACTGCAGCGCCTAGAACCGCACGGCCACACCAGCCGGCTGAGTTGGAGAAACAAACCCATAATGTTCGAATACAGTGTTAGCAGTGTTCTGCTTGACAAAGTCACATTGAGTATATATCTAGCAGTAACGTTGCAAAGCAGCATTAAATAGAATGACCATGTGAGGATTGTGGTAGAAAAGGCGAATGATCGACTTCGGTTTATTGGGAGAATTTTAGGAAAGAGTGATTCACATGTAAAGGTTATCGCATGTAGGACACTAGTGTGACCCATTGTTGAGTACTGTTCGGGTGATTGGGATTCACTCCAGGTTGGATTTAAGGAAGACATCGAAGCAATTCATAGGCGGCATGCTAGATTTGTTACCGGTAGGTTCGAACAACACGCAAGTATTACGAAGGCACTTCATGAACTCAAATGCGGATCACTAGAGGGAAGGCGAGGAGCTCTACTGAGAAAATTTAGAGAACCGGTATTTAATGCTGACTGCCGAACGATTCTACTGCCGCCAATGTACATTTTGCGTAAGGACCATGAAGATAAGGTTAGAAAGATTACGGCTTGTATATAGGCACATATACAGCCGTTTTTCCCTCGCTCTATTTTCGAGTGGGACAGAAAAGGAAGTAACTAGTAGTGGTACAGTGTATCCTCTGCCACACACCATGCGGTGGCTTGTAGAGTATGTATGCAGATATAGATGTAATATCCATTATATCTTGAATAACTGCGCAAAGTTTGATCATTATTGGAACAGTGCTTCATGGTGTAACACTTTCAATTTCCCGTAGTGTAGCTACGAGAGTTGAATCATAGTTATTGTATATTTGACTGTTCATAGTTATTCTTCATTCTTTACCACGAAGCGAATAAATGCTTTTAATAACTCGTATTAATTTAGAGTACGTACTGATTAACAGCGAAAACCTTAGATCAAACGACCTCTGGCAGTGCCTTTCACATTGACCATTAACGGACGAGGAGAGAGTGCGGCAGAGGCGTTGGGCGTGCAGGCCGCTGACTCACTCGGCCTTGACCCCGCTGACTTCATTCACAGCACCCGCCCAGCCGCCACTACGCTGCTTCTGCTCGTAAACGGAAAACGTGTCGTTGCTCGCGGCGGGGAGTCGCGTCAGCTTGTCTCGGCTCTGTGTATGTCTCCTGTATACATCAATATTACTGAAACCGTGCCACAGACGAAAGGATGAGCTTTCCTGTTCTTTCTTTGGCGTCTATCATCATTATTACAGGAAGCGATTCGAAGAGCTCTTCGTTGTTTAGTGTGCACCCAGGAACTGAAGAGCGTTTAAGGTGTTGCAGTTTCCTGACGGTATTTGCGTATACACAGTGGACAAAATATGTCTGATGTTAAATAGGAAACAGTTCCCATTGTTCTGCAAGATTATATTTATTTGTTCACAAACCGCCACTCGGCTTCTTAGGTCATCTTGAGGTGACAACTGAATATCTCGAACAAAGATGCAATGACTTGCGACTTACACAAAATATCACCTACACGTAAAATACAAAATGATATGTAGAGTGTTTCCACAGGACTGTATAACATTTCCCATCACGAAGAAATAATTATATTCACAAAAAAAGGAAACAAAGTTTTTGTAGAGGTACATTTAACAACTGATCAATAATTTTGAATTTACGATTTCAGCTCATTGGTTGTAATTAAAACTTAACTTGAAAGAGGGGCAAGAGGTAATAGGGTTTGATCATTTAATACAGAGTGGCCAACTAAATGCATAGATTTGAGTTGCGTAATAGAACCGGAGTGGAGCTGTCAGTCACCCACAAGTGCTGTTATTCTGTAGATTAGAGCGTCCAGTTTCAGCAGAAATGGCGCACTGGACCGTTTAGCATAATGTTTTCATCGCTGAACATTATTTCAAAAGTAATGAATCTGCTGTCACCGCTCAAGTTTTTGCTTTTCCGTTCACACTTCAGTGTTGAGCGTAATGATTCGATACCTGATAGTAACATAGTACTTCGTTGGACTAACTCTTTTTGCGTAACTGAATCAGTTATGAAGGAAAAGTCGACTAGTCGTTCTCATACGCCGTGAACTCCAGAAAATGTCGCAGAGTAAGAGCGTCTGTTCATAAAAATCCTCGCTGCTACACTAAAATAGGAGGCGCACTCCGAGTTTGGCCATTTCTCGTCACTCGCTACAGCGCATCCTGAACTGTGAGCCGGCCGCTGTGGCCAAGCGGTTCTAGGCGCTGTAGTCCGGAACAGTGCTGCTGCTACGGTCGCAGGTTCGAATCCTGCCTCGGGCATGGATGTGTGTGATGTCCTTAGGTTAGTTATGTTTAAGTAGTTGTAAGTCTAGTGGACTGATGACCTTAGATTTTAAGTCCCATAGTGCTCAGAGCCATTTGAACCGTTTTTTTCTGAACTGTGATTTACAGATCCATTCGCATAAGATCATAACCGTACAGAACCTCGACGAACGTGATTTTGACGAACGGAGACTGTTTTGTTGGAGACTGTCTGATGTTCTTCTACTGATGAGCGATGAAGCTCACTTTCATCTGGACGGTTTTGTAAATAAGCAAAACTGTCTCTACTGGGCAGCAGATTAGCCAAAAGATGGTGGTGGTTAGTGTTTAACGTCCCGTCGACAACGAGGTCATTAGAGACGGAGCGCAAGCTCGGGTTAGGGAAGGATTGGGAAGGAAATGTGCCGTGCCCTTTCAAAGGAACCATCCCGGCACTTGCCTGAAACGATTTAGGGAAATCACGGAAAACTTAAATCAGGATGGCCGGAGACGGGATTGAACCGTCGTCCTCCCGAATGCGAGTCCAGTGTGCTAACCACTGCGCCACCTCGCTCGGTTTAGCCAAAAGAACTGCATCGTAAACCAATGTACGGTGCTGAAATGACCGAGTGGTGTGAAGCTTCCAAAGTGGAGATAGTTGAGCCTTATTTTTTATAGAAGGCGCCGCTAGTGCAACAGTAAATTCCGAACGTTACGTTGCAATGCTACGCAGTCTTTTGCGGTCACAGCTTGGGGCTTTGGGGACCACCATGGCACAAATGTGGTTCCAACAAGATAGAACCACAGCCCACACGGCAAAGTTATGCACGGCAGTTGTTCGAGAAATGTTTCGTCAAAACTTGATCTGACGTTTCAGTGATCTCCATTGATATGAAAGCTCACCGATCTGTCGGTTTGTGACGCCTTCTTATGTGCTCATTTGGTATAAATACATTTTATACGTGCTCAATAAAAACCTAATTATGACAGTTTGAAATTCATACGTTATTTTTGCTCCACCCTGTACTAAGTTAGCCTTCTGTGTCATATTTTATTGATATCCAGTATTTCCAGCACGGTCATCTTTCTTCACAGAATGCAAAATTTCAAATTTTATATCATAAGAGCGGTTTCCTGTTACAAGATTATCGACAACGATTGAATATTCCTTTCTTGATCTCCAACTTCTTACAGGTTCCGATAAGCTAACTGCCACAGATCTACGTGAGAAACCAATACATAACCTCCCTCATTGCTTAAATGTGATTTTATTTACACCACTCAGTTCTGAGGGTTGCAGTTCGTCCTTACTACTGAATAAAAATTTTGATATACATTTGGCATTATGAAATACTAGTTTTTGTTGCGATACTTCAACCTTTTACCGAGCTAATGTGAAATTTTCCCAGTAAATGTGGTGATGAACAAGTTTTTGCAACTATTAACTGGTAGCTGTTGACTGACATACAGAAGTAATGTAATTTTACAGATTTTTTTGTAGTATATTTTCGATAGAGCTGTAGCCATTACTTGAAGCGATATTTTCAATAATTTGTAGTTCTGTTTGAAAGGCAGCTTCAGATAATGGAACAGATGTGAGGGGATACAGTATTGAATGGGGAGCTGCATGATTGTGGTTGTGTGGGTGCTGGAAGCTTGCAGGGATTACTGCATCTGTAGCTATGGTATTTTTGGAAGTGCTAAATAAGTGCCTCTTTATTCTAATTTCTATATGAAGATTGAATACATTTATAGGAAAGTCTCTCCAGCTGTATTGTGAACTGAATTTTGTTATATCCGGATTTTAAGCGTTGTAGTAATTTATTTAATTTTCTACTGGTACCAGCCCACATACACATCACATCATCCACATTTCTTAACCTATACTTAATTTAGCAATTCTCTCTGTACGAAATGTTGTTCATAACTGTACGTGAAATTTTCAGACAATATAGGAAGATAATATAGACATTAGCACAAAGAAACACTTATTTAACATTTACAGAAAAACCATCGCTGCACATACAATAATCCCTGAAAGCTCCCAGCATCCACACAGCTACAAAATTGCAGCGCTTCATGTATCTTTCATTATCCGAATCTGTCTTTCAAATAGAACTACTAACCATCCAACGTATCGCCTCAAGTAATGGCTACAACGTGGCCCTTATTGATAATACACTACAAAAAAAGAAAATCCGTAAAATTACACCATCTGTGTCTGTTAACCAACAGGAACCACTCTACAGTTACTAATACTGGTGCACCATCCCACATACCCGCAGAATTTCAGATAATGTCGGTAGAAAGTTGAAATCTCACATTTATGTACCTGCGTTTTATAAGCTTCTATTTTCATGTTCATTTCTTTTGCTTCTGTCCAACATCGGCTAAGAGTAAGCTTGGTATTTTGCATGGTTAGTTGCAAAGATGGCTGAATGCACTTCCTGTCTCGCCCTGTTACCCTTTGGGACGGAATATGTGTACCCCAACTGCCTACATGCAGTGTTAATCATGTGCAAGTGGGCGAAATTTTCTACAGTTTGCGAATCATGTAACTAAAGTGGAGCGGGCCGCTGGTGGCCGAGCGGTTCTAGACGCTTCAGTCTGGAACCGCGCGACCGCTACGGTCGCAGGTTCGAATCCTGCCTCGGGCATGGATGTGTGTGATGTCCTTAGGTTAGTTAGGTTTAATTAGTTCTAAGTTCTAGGCGACTGATGACCTAAGAAGTTAAGTCGCTTAGTGCTCAGAGCCATTTGAACCATTTTGAACCAACTAAAGTGGAGCTTTGTAATATCCTGGTATTCGCTTAACGGGATGTGAGAAACCGCCTAAAAACATATCCAGGCTGGCCAATACACCGACCCTCGTCCTTAATCCGCAGGGCGGGTTCGATCCAGGGTCTACGCAGCCTCCTACTCCGGGAACGGCACTTTAACACATACAGCTGTCCAGGCGGGTAGACCCACATTTTTAATGCAACAGAATATCAAAATTTTTATCCTATTGTAATAACAAACTACAAACCTTTGCTCTAAGTGGTGAACATAAAATCACATGACAGCACTGTGGGAAAGCATATATTGTTCTTCAGGCAGAGCTGTGACAATCAGGTTATTCAAACATGAGAAAAGCTGGAGACTAGGACAGAAAGATTCAACCTTTGCTAACAACCTTTCTTAACAGATTACTGTTCATATATTGTAGAATGTGCAATTTCTGGAAAGAAAATTAGAAAGATGATCCTGCTGGAAACACTCTAAATCAACAGGCATTTGACACAGAATGCTAAGTGATCAAATTACATTTCATTTTTCCCCTCTTTTAAATTAAGTTTTAGTTACAAATAACAGATTTAAAATATAAATTCAGATTTTCAAAATAACTTTGTTTCTTTTTTCAGTTAATGTAATGGTTTCAGCATGACAAAAATTCGTAATATTTTCCTCATGAATACACTCTAAATGTCATCTTTTTTTATCTTCTGTGTAAATAATATCTGTGTAAGTCGGTCGACATTGCATCTGTGTTTACGACTTTCAGTTGACGCCTGAGGATGGCCTAAGAAGCGGAAGGGTGGTTCGTGAATCAAATAAATATAATTTAGCAGAACATCAGAAAGTGTTTACTTTTTAATATTATAATCATGTTCTGCCACTTGAAAATAAGTGTAATCTCTGACGAAGATTAGATAAGACAAAGAAAGCATTGACATAATAGCTGAGCATTAACGTTTTAAAAAATTTCTAAGATAAAATTTTCAGTTTTCCATTTCACCACGTGACTGATAACAATTTTTAGACGATTTTATACATAGAGGAAACAAGTTCTTCACATTCATAACGAGAGTTGATTTTTGACATTCCCTCTTCTTGGATTAGCCACGTTGAACAAATTATAAACAAAACTGAAACGTTGAGTAGCTGGTATTTGGTGGGAACACATCTCACCACTCTTTTAAACTTACAGTGTACAGAGTTCCAATTCGGCCAATCTTAAATTATGACTGGTTCCCGTATGAAAGTAGAAACAGACACTCAAAACCAGATCAATATGTATCTCTGCAGGTATGTCTCATAGCAACGCTTTTCGCCCCTACAAACACCTGCTTAACAGAAGCGAATGATAAAATATTATTGAATAGTAGACACATTAGTTTAAGGTTTTTATCGTGTCTGCATGACAGAAAGAAGAGTGTGTCAGTTTCATGTTCATCACATACCAATAAGTGCTCCGTATTTTAAGGGATATATATAAACCTTCCACTTACATTGTCAGAACACATAACGTCTGTACGTTTTGGATATTACACAATTATAGGGAAAAAATAGTATCAGGACTCTTACTGAAAAGGAAATTAATGAAATCATCAACAGCTGGTTTTAAGAAATGGATTATCATTAAATATTGACATAACTTAGTACAGATAATTCAGAATTTACACAGAAATCCACAATCTTTGAAAAATAGCACGCAAGAAGTAGGAAATATTAAGTTTTTGCGACGACAAGTAGATCACAATGATAACTGGAAAACCCGCGCTCCAGAATTAACGGAACTCTTTCGTTCTGATACATTCTAACTACATGCGATTGTTGCTAGGGGTGATTTAAAAATTCAAGGCACTAATGGATTATGGAATAATTTTCTGCGTGAAAGTCAAAATGATTATATTTTCAGAACACAGATGCGTATCCTAAGCATTATATCTGTTGTTGGTTCCAGAACACACTATAAACATGTCTTTAAAAAATTAATATTTTCATAACTCCTTCATTTATGAAAGTCCATTGTCGTTCCTTTCCTCAAAAAGTAACACATAACATTAAATCACACTTGGACTAAAAAGAGCCTCAACAATGACTTCCACCAGTTAATATTACTGTACTACATTAAGGAGTCAGATACATGGATCAACATGAGTCTAACAGACTCTCAGAGCATATGAAATGTAAATTAAATAATTTTTATTGGGCAGTTCTTACTAGTCCACTGAAGCTTACGTTCACATAAACTCTTAAAATTAATGTTTTAGATTATTTTATAATTAACATGAACACTGTTTGTTTTTTTTTTACATTCTTCAATCCGAACATTGATTTAGAGCAGCTCCCCACCTTAGTCTACCTTGTGTAAGACTCTTCACCTTCGAATAACTACTGAAACCAACATACATTTGAAACTGCTTGTTATATCTCCTAACCTTCGCTCCATCACTAAATTGACGGTTCCTTGAATTCTCGGGATGTGTCCTGTCAATCGATTCCTTCTTTTAGTGAAGAAATGTCATTAACTTAATTTTTTACAGTTCATTTCAGAACCTCCTAATTAGTTATTCGATTTTTAGCATTGGCTTGTAGCACAATAGTTCAAAAACTTCTCTTTGTCAGAAATAATTTTCTTGCTTTTAATAGTTATCATTTTATAACCTCTGTACTTCGGTCAGTTAATTTGCTGTCCAGGTACCAAAACACATAGACTAATTCTGGCATCCGATTTCCTAATGTATTTCTCTCAGTATCGCCTGATGTAATTCGACTACATTTCGTTATCCTTAATTTACTTTTGTTGGTGTTCATCTTGTACTCTCCTTTCAAGACACTATCCATGCAGTTGAATCACTCTTCCAAGTCCTCTATTGTCTCTGAAAGACTTGCAGTTTTATTGCACCATTGCTTCTATAAGTTGGCATTTATAAGCCATTGCCAAGCAAATGAACAGCTGTCACCACTAGCTACGCAAGAAGCCTTGCGGATGAGAAGCAGAGGGAAGCCATTAAAACATTCTTTCAAAATAACCATCAGGTGGGCTCTGCTGACTCAGCAGAAGTGGGCCTCACAGTAGAGCAAGTTACTACATATTCTGCCTCGCTGTCACTGCCAGGGCTGTACATAGCTGCTTATGTAGCAAAAGTACAGAAGCCCGACTATAGTGTTTGTGACCTGGCTTACCACATATCTGGTTCTGGGAAACAGCCTTTCTCTACATGACAAAAGATAATGGCACTGGAAACAGTATAGGGTCGAGCCATCATAAATACCACCCCTTACAACTATGCAGTGTCTGCCACCACCTGCAGCCAGCTTATAGAGGCACTCCACGACAGTCGTTGACCTGAAATGGGTCATCTACCTGCTGACACCAGGCGTTGCCTCCACTACTACAGAACTATGCGCTGTGTCTCGATGTCATAGTGCCAGGAACTGAACTGGGGCTTTCTAGCCAGGAGACCATCTGCTGTCTGACTTCTGCCAACGTCAGCGCATCTACCTGAGCATCAATGGTTCGCACTCAGGCCCAACCACCTGCTAGGCTGCCACCTGCCATGTGCAGATATAATCTACCACTATAGGCTTGACTCTGCAGTCCACTAACACTGCATCATACACTGGGACATCTACGCCAGCCGACTTGACTGACTTCTGTGGAGTTCATCACGGCTGCGAGCCAGTCACCTTCCTGGAGCCTGACACTGTGCTTCACTCCCACCAAAAGCTGCAGCTGTCACTCGTCCCTGGCTACTGACTGCAGCAAGACAGTGATGCAACCGCTATACCCTACACAGTCAATAGATAGCCTACACTGAACAGCTTCTGTGATTTACCAGTGCACATCAACCTGGCTGCAAGGACCTGCAGCCCTACTAACCAGCTTGCCGCCACATCAAAAACTGTCTAATTACACCCGCCATCCTGACCCACACTAGAGTCTCATCGGAAAGGCTTAACGTTTTGTTTTTCTTCTCTCATAATTTTAATTCATTTTCCTAATTTTTCTTTGCTTTCCGTTTCTACTTGTTCAATGTACAGACATAATGAAGCACTGAAGGTTCTGGCAACAAAATCACTGACATCAGCAGTATCAAATTACAACTGAGGCAATTATGCTTATTATAATCAAGTCAGCGCCAAGGTGGGAAGTAGAAGGGAGAAGAAGGAGTGGAAGGAAAGAGACGGGAGGAGAAGGAGGTGAGGGGAGTGGAGGGGACATTACCAACTGTGTTACATCATTACCACGATGTTCGCTGTCAGTAGCCACGGGACTCCACTGCTCTTTGCGATCGTTCAATATCTGTGCTCTGTAGTGAGAGGACAATAAGTTCCATTTGGGCTGTGCTCAAAGATATCTGAACGATCTAACAGCAGTACATTAATTCCATATCACATCAAAGTTGCATCATATCAATGGCAGTCAAATCAGCATCGTGTTATGTCAACGTCATGATCTTCTCCATTCGAGGTCTGCACTCTGTAATCAGAGAACCATAATTAATTTGGCATGAAATTAATAGCAGAATTGGTAAATTTGTAAAATATGCCAAAAAATACATCTCCAAAAGTTTAACACTTTACAGTGATGTATATCTGCCTACTGTTAATTGATATGTAAATACGTCGATTCTTATAGAAAGAAGTGTGCAATGCAGATGTAGCTACACATTGTACACAATAACCAGCTGCCTGCTTTTAAGTGTAGTCCTACATGTTTCAGCACTTACAGTGTGTTATAACAAATTTAATTCACACTACTCCTTTTTCAGTCATTGTAAGACTCTCGTAGGTTGTGCGCTCCTGTGAAGAGTTCAAGTGTACGTACATGATTACATATACTTCAAAATGACGATAAGTGTTAATATAATATACTCTGTCATTGCACTGTGCGTATAATTGAATGATGTGAAAGTGCAAAATATTAGCCCATCCACACCTCTAAGCGAACTATGTGTGTGTAGTGGAGAAGGGCAGGGGGGCAGGATGCTGTTACATCTAAAAATGCTAGTCATTACTAACCGCTGAAAATGGCTGCCTTCAAGATTCATAACGCAATTAATAGTAAAGTACTGAGCATATATATTGTGTCCTTTTATGAAAATAATAATAGTGCACTATGCACTGTATATCAGGTCACTCCCTGGTGCTATATTAATAGCAGCTCTTATCCCAATTACTGTATACCTTTATGAAACATTAACTATGGTAATATTGGCTAGCATTTTTAGGTGGGATAGCATCCTGTCTCACATATGCGCAATTCACAATTCACCTAGAGGAATGGGTGGACTAACATGTTTTACTATGATGCTAAATTATACACACTGTAATGTCAGAGTATCTGACGTTAATTTTTACCTTCATTTTGCAGAATGTGCTATGACATCATTGATCTATACACATTGTAATACCGAAGTGTCTTTCCTCGTATTATTTTGTTATATAACATTTTTGTTACTTACAAAATAAATCTCATCCCTTCACTACAGAATACTGATGACTAGACTTATGTAAGCACTCAAAAAGAAATTGGAATTAACTTGTAATAACAAATTGTAAATGTTGAAATAAGAACTAGTACACTTAAAATCAGGCAGGTAATTATTATTTGTAATGTGCAATTATGTCAGCACTACATACCTTTTTTCTAGAAGTATAGACACATTTACCCTTCAATTTACAGTACTGTAGGCAGATATGCATCAGCATAAAATGTTTAATTTCTGGGCAGGTATATTTATAATTTTTTTCCCATCTCCTACGAGTTTACCGATTTTGTTATTACTTTAATGCCAAATTAATTATGATCCTCTGACTACAGAACACAGATCTCGAACGGAGTGCATCATGATGAATATGTAATACGACACTGATGTAACACGATGTTGACATGTTGCGATATTGATCTGATATTCATGTGATGAAACACTGACATCATGAAGTCAGATTGTTCGGATATGTATGAGTACAGTTGGGATGGAGTTGTGGTCGTCTCACATAAAAGCACAGACCTCGGATGATCCCTAAGAGCAGTGGAGACATGTGGATATTGGCAAGAGCATCATGATTTTGATAAAACACAGTTGGTCGACCTCCCCTCCTTTCTCTCCTACCAACTCCCCTGCTTCCCTCATCTCCCCTCCCAGAGTGTGGTCTTGGATACAACAAACACTATTGCCTCAGTTTTTATCTGAGGCTGATGCTGTCAGTGATTTGCTTCCCAGGACCAACACTGCTACACTGTTTACCGATTAAATAAGAGTGGAAAAAGGCTACAATCCCGTCTTACTCATTTCTCAACCATTGCAGCTCTTTCACAAACTCCGATTGTCATCTCGATGCTATCAAGTAATAAATAATCTTACGCTAACTGTATTTTATCCCTGTTATCATGAGAATTTCCATGAGTGCAGTCCACCTAACACTGTCAAATACGTTCTTTAAATCAACATACTATAGAAAAGTAAGTTTGCTTTTCTTTAACCTAGTGTCCAAGTAAGGTCATAGGTCAATATTGCCTCATGTGTTACTCATTTTATCTGGAACCAAACCTGATTTTCCCTGAGCTCAGCTTCTAAGAGTTTTTCCGTTCCGTAAACAATGCACATCAGTACTTTGTAACCACAGCTCATTAAAGTAATGACCCACCAGTTGTCACACTTGTGAGCATCTGCCTCCACTGGAATTAGAGTATTACAGTCTTGAAGTATGAGGTTATTTCGCACAACAGGTAGAATAATTTTTTGATTGCTGGCTCTGCCAAGGGGTAGTATATCACTGACAGTTCTGGCAAAAATATCTGATGTCAGCATCAGCCGTCCTGGAATCGCTGACTTGAGCATCAGCATTCTCAGTATTGCCTCCCCCTCGACTATTCCCTCCCCCTGTCTCTCGCCACTCCCCCAAGGCCAACGGCATGGCGCAACATCAGTGTGCTGACAGCCAGTTGTTCTGAGGTCACAGATGAGGTCACAGAGCACTGGCATATGGGGCAATGGCATGCAAGCTCAGCCCTTCATGACACAAGCAATTTTAACTTTTAAAACCCGATTGCATGAGCGCCTTCATTTCTTTGCTGTCTGTACATAGATCTATATCGCATATGCTCAACTGATATGTTGCTTGCGTTGATTAAAGGAGATTTTAACAAGTCTATTTGATGTAATCATCCATCAGAGAAAGTATTCACAGCTATCTGCATCAATAATAAAACGCATGATACTGGAGAAGCATATGACTGCAAACAAGAGCAATAATATAATAGCAATGCAACAAAATGGCGAGAAGATGCATTGCCTTATTGCGTCTCCCAACATAGTGTATTGTATTTGCAAGAATTGTATACCCTTGTTAAAATGTCTGTGCAGTTTCCTGCCATACTAGAAGTTGTTGAGAGTTGTACTGAAAATATATGTAGTTTTACTTCATCACTATTATGATTATTGTTATTATTATTATCTTTCCTTTCTCAGACCTTAGGTCTGGTTCGGAATGAAAGTGACGCGGACCTTGATCAAGCGTCACTTCCTTTTAACTGTACGGTATATGTTACATTGCGTTTAAGAACTTTCGGGTAATTGAACATGTATCAATAATTATGGATTTCTGAAGTTGTATATATAAGTTTGGATGTAGCTGTATTGCATTGATGTACTGGTGGATATTGCGTGGTATGACTCCTGTAGTTGAAAGTATAATTGGTATAATGTCAACTTTATCCTGATGCCACATGTCCTTGACTTCCTCAGCCAGTTGGATGTATTTTTCAATTTTTTCTCCTGTTTTCTTCTGTATATTTGCTGTATTGGGTATGGATATTTCAATTAGTTGTGTTAATTTCTTCTTTTTATTGGTGAGTATGATGTCAGGTTTGTTATGTGGTGTTGTTTTATCTGTTATAATGGTTCTGTTCCAGTATAATTTGTATTCATCATTCTCCAGTACATTTTGTGGTGCATACTTGTATGTTGGAACGTGTTGTTTTATTAGTTTATGTTGTATGGCAAGTTGTTGATGTATTATTTTTGCTACATTGTCATGTCTTCTGGGGTCTTCTGTATTTGCTAGTATTGTACATCCGCTTGTGATGTGATCTACTGTTTCTATTTGTTGTTTGCAAAGTCTGCATTTATCTGTCGTGGTATTGGGATCTTTAATAATATGCTTGCTGTAATATCTGGTGTTTATTGTTTGATCCTGTATTGCAATCATGAATCCTTCCGTCTCACTGTATATATTGCCTCTTCTTAGCCATGTGTTGGATGTGTCTTGATCGATGTGTGGCTGTGTTAGATGATACGGATGCTTGCCATGTAGTGTTTTCTTTTTCCAATTTACTTTCTTTGTATCTGTTGATGTTATGTGATCTAAAGGGTTGTAGAGGTGGTTATGAAATTGTAGTGGTGTAGCCGATGTATTTATGTGGGTGATTGCTTTGTGTATTTTGCTAGTTTCTGCTCGTTCTAGAAAGAATTTTCTTAAATTGTCTACCTGTCCATAATGTAGGTTTTTTATGTCGATAAATCCTCTTCCTCCTTCCTTTCTGCTTAATGTGAATCTTTCTGTTGCTGAATGTATGTGATGTATTCTATATTTGTGGCATTGTGATCGTGTAAGTGTATTGAGTGCTTCTAGGTCTGTGTTACTCCATTTCACTACTCCAAATGAGTAGGTCAATATTGGTATGGCGTAAGTATTTACAGCTTTTGTCTTGTTTCTTGCTGTCAATTCTGTTTTCAGTATTTTTGTTAGTCTTTGTCTATATTTTTCTTTTAGTTCTTCTTTAATATTTGTATTATCTATTCCTATTTTTTGTCTGTATCCTAGATATTTATAGGCATCTGTTTTTTCCATCGCTTCTATGCAGTCGCTGTGGTTATCTAGTATGTAATCTTCTTGTTTAGTGTGTTTTCCCTTGACTATGCTATTTTTCTTACATTTGTCTGTTCCAAAAGCCATATTTATATCATTGCTGAATACTTCTGTTATCTTTAGTAATTGGTTGAGTTGTTGATTTGTTGCTGCCAGTAGTTTTAGATCATCCATGTATAGCAAATGTGTGATTTTGTGTGGGTATGTTCCAGTAATATTGTATCCATAATTTGTATTATTTAGCATGTTGGATAGTGGGTTCAGGGCAAGGCAGAACCACATAGGACTTAATGAGTCTCCTTGGTATATTCCACGCTTAATCTGTATTGGCTGTGATGTGATATTATTTGAATTTGTTTGGATATTAAGTGTGGTTTTCCAATTTTTCATTACTATGTTTAGGAACTGTATCAATTTAGGATCTACTTTGTATATTTCCAATATTTGTAGTAACCATGAGTGGGGTACACTATCAAAAGCTTTTTGGTAATCAATGTATGCGTAGTGTAGTGACCTTTGTTTAGTTTTAGCTTGATATGTCACCTCTGTATCTATTATCAGTTGCTCTTTACATCCTCGTGCTCCTTTGCAACAGCCTTTTTGTTCTTCATTGATAATTTTGTTCTGTGTTGTATGTGTCATTAATTTCTGTGTAATGACTGAAGTTAATATTTTGTATATTGTTGGTAGGCATGTTATGGGGCGATATTTTGCTGGGTTTGCTGTGTCTGCTTGATCTTTAGGTTTCAGATACGTTATTCCATGTGTAAGTGCATCAGGGAATGTGTATGGGTCTGCAATGTAACTGTTAAATAATTTAGTTAGATGTGAATGTGTTGAGGTGAACTTCTTTAGCCAGAAATTTGCTATTTTATCTTTTCCAGGGGCTTTCCAATTGTGAGTAGAATTAATTGCTTGGGTGACTTCATGTTGCAAAATTATCACTTCAGGCATTTGTGGTATCATCTTGTATGTGTCTGTTTCTGCTTGTATCCACCGTGCATGCCCGTTATGTTGTACCGGGTTTGACCATATGCTGCTCCAGAAGTGTTCCATGTCTGTTATGTTTGGTGGATTGTCTATTTTTATGTGTGTGTTATCTATTGTTTGGTAAAATTTCTTTTGGTTGGTGTTGAATGTTTGGTTTTGTTTCCTTCTATTTTCACTTTTTTTGTATCTTCTAAGTCGTTTGGCCAAAGCTTGTAATTTCTGCTTCTTTTCGTCCAACTGCTCTATTGCTTCTTGTTGTGAGATTTTACCTAACCTTTTTCCTTTTTTGTCTGATATTTCATTTCTTATAAATTGTGTTAGCTGTCCGATGTCTTTTCTCAGTTTTTCTATTCTGATCTGTAGCCTGTGTTGCCATGCTGGTGTTGTGGGTTTCTTCTGTGTGTTGGTTCGTTCTGATCTCTGTCTAGTGTGTATATTTAGTGTAGTGAGTGCTCCTACATAAACCAGTAATTGTAACTCTTCCATAGTTGTGTATTCATTTATTTTGTTGTGTGTGATTGTGTTGATAGTTTTTATTGTTGTTTCGACTTGTGGGCTATTTGGTGGTCTATGCAAGAATGGTCTAATGTCTGTATTTGTGTCTTTGTATTCTATATATGTCAACTGAAATTTTTCTTCTATATCTAACATCTGTGTCACTTCATGTTCTATAATTATTATTATTATTATTATTATTATTATTATTATCTATGATTGCTGTTATACTTAGGATTTTGCTATTACTACATCGCAAACAGAACCGAAAGATCACAGCTGCAACAATCTATGGTGCAATGGGCAACATGGATATGTTCACAGGAGCAGCCTTCTACATCGAGTTTATTTGAACTTCCAAGCAACCAGGAGAAGTATAGCATGAGAACGATTGGCTATAATTTTCTATTATAAACTGATGACGTATATGCAAATGAATAATCCTATAAAATTGTTTAATTTTTCTTGTTCAAACCTGTCAGTCAATAACAGCACACATACATGCACTCACGTGCACACATACACACACACACACACACACACACACACACACACACACACACACACACACACACACGTGCATTTTGTATACTGAACTCAAAGTAGCAGCTGCATCATGCCAATACAGGCTGCATCCACCCTCATACATGTTAAATACACAAACAAAGCCATGATTTTGAAGTTTGTAAGGTAAGTGGACAGAATACACAAAAAATCGTTGCTGTTGCTACAGGTGCACTAAACAATTGGCATCCATACGTTGACTTTGTACAACACACACTGAGTCAGTGATTGCTAAAAGTATTGACTAAGTACTTTTGCAAGACTCAGCTTGTCAGCAATTATTACAGATGAACATTCTTTCTAGTGCTGTGTGTAACCCAGTGCCTATGCCACTGCGAATGTGTTATTTTAAATCAGCAGCCGGAACACATTCTTTTTGCTCGACCATACCATCAAACAAGGATTTTACCAAAAATTATATTAATATATTGACATAGTCCTCGTCAAGTGTGACCAGCCATAAATTGTGATGAGGGCCTTTAACATGAATAGGGGCACTGCCTCCATTAGAAAGAAAGAAAAACTTTTACTACTTACCAAAGAATCGATAGGATGTACCAGCCCAATGCGAAATAGTACTATGTGAGTATTGAGAATGCTTGATGTTTATGCATAACTATACTGTAGCTGCTCTGGCCAGTTTAGTTTTTAACAGCGAATGGTCATACAGCCAGAATATGTACACGTGGATGGCGGCTTTTTATGCATAATTATAAACGCATCACCACATCACACTGAATCTGCACAACACACTCCTGTAGCCCATCTATCCTCTTCTGGCAGATTAATCGTGATGCAACACTAAACAACAGCGCACAGCTAGCATGTGGTGTTTCTCGCTAATTGACACACTTCTCGCTAGTAACCACAACTCTGCGCTCTGCCAGATGTGAAGTACGAAATCAGCACCACTTCACAGCACGCACAAGCCATCTAGAATACTCTGTAACACCAATAGAATGGAATAATTTCCTAAAAAGTATTTAAGCATTTGAGCATACGTCGGTGCCACGAATTAAGGTAAACATACACCATGAATATTAAAAATGAGCACCGTATTTAGTATCAAAGATAATAACGCCATTCATTGTTCCTAAACCTATATTTTTATAGCTATCGATAAAGTGTTCAATCAGTTCTGCGAGAACTCTCAAACAGTAAATGTTTCTAAATGAATAGTTGCAAGACCTTGTAAATATAAGTACCAATGATGAATAAAAGATGTTCTTGGTAAAATATAATGTTCTTAAGTAGCTGCTCTGGCCAGTTTAGTTTTTAACAGCGAATGGTCATACAGCCAGAATATGTACACGTGGATGGCGGCTTTTTATGCATAATTATAAACGCATCACCACATCACACTGAATCTGCACAACACACTCCTGTAGCCCATCTATCCTCTTCTGGCAGATAAATCGTGATGCAACACTAAACAACAGCGCACAGCTAGCATGTGGTGTTTCTCGCTAATTGACACACTTCTCGCTAGTAACCACAACTCTGCGCTCTGCCAGATTGTTGTGGTCTTCAGTCCTGAGACTGGTTTGATGCAGCTCTCCATGCTACTCTATCCTGTGCAAGCTTTTTCATCTCCCAGTACCTACTGCAACCTACATCCTTCTGAATCTGCTTAGTGTATTCATCTCTTGGTCTCCCTCTACGATTTTTACCCTCCACGCTGCCCTCCAATACTAAATTGGTGATCCCTTGATGCCTCAGAACATGTCCTACCAACCGATCCCTTCTTCTGGTCAAGTTGTGCCACAAACTTCTCTTCTCCCCAATCCTATTCAATACTTCCTCATTAGTTACGTGATCTACCCATCTAATCTTCAGCATTCTTCTGTAGCACCACATTTCGAAAGCTTCTATTCTCTTCTTGTCCAAACTATTTATCGTCCATGTTTCACTTCCATACATGGCTACACTCCAGACGAATACTTTCAGAAATGACTTCCTGACACTTAAATCAATACTGGATGTTAACAAATTTCTCTTCTTCAGAAACGCTTTCCTTGCCATTGCCAGCCTACATTTTATATCCTCTCTACTTCGACCATCATCAGTTATTTTGCTCCCCAAATAGCAAAACTCCTTTACTACTTTAAGTGCCTCATTTCCTAATCTAATTCCCTCAGCATCACCCGACTTAATTAGACTACATTCCATTATCCTTGTTTTGCTTTTGTTGATGTTCATCTTATATCCTCCTTTCAAGACACTGTCCATTCCGTTCAACTGCTCTTCCAAGTCCTTTGCTGTCTCTGACAGAATTACAATGTCATCGGCGAACCTCAAAGTTTTTATTTCTTCTCCATGAATTTTAATACCTACTCCGAATTTTTCTTTTGTTTCCTTTACTGCTTGCTCAATATACAGATTGAACAACATCAGGGAGAGGCTACAACCCTGTCTTACTCCCTTCCCAACCACTGCTTCCCTTTCATGTCCCTCGACTCTTATAACTGCCATCTGGTTTCTGTACAAATTGTAAATAGCCTTTCGCTCCCTGTATTTTACCCCTGCCACCTTTAGAATTTGAAAGAGAGTATTCCAGTCAACATTGTCAAAAGCTTTCTCTAAGTCTACAAATGCTAGAAACGTAGGTTTGCCTTTCCTTAATCTTTCTTCTAAGATAAGTCGTAAGGTCAGTATTGCCTCACGTGTTCCATTGTTTCTACGGAATCCAAACTGATCTTCCCCGAGGTTGGCTTCTACTAGTTTTTCCATTCGTCTGTAAAGAATTCGTGTTAGTATTTTGCAGCTGTGACTTATTAAGCTGATAGTTCGGTAATTTTCACATCTGTCAACACCTCCTTTCTTTGGGATTGGAATTATTATATTCTTCTTGAAGTCTGAGGGTATTTCGCCTGTTTCATACATCTTGCTCACCAGATGGTAGAGTTTTGTCAGGACTGGCTCTCCCACGGCCGTCAGTAGTTCCAATGGAATATTGTCTACTCCGGGGGCCTTGTTTCGCCTCAGGTCTTTCAGTGCTCTGTCAAACTCTTCACGCAGTATCGTATCTCCCATTTCATCTTCATCTACATCCTCTTCCAGTTCCATAATATTGTCCTCAAGTACATCGCCCTTGTATAGACCCTCTATATACTCCTTCCACCTTTCTGCTTTCCCTTCTTTGCTTAGAACTGGGTTTCCATCTGAGCTCTTGATATTCATACAAGTCGTTCTCTTATCTCCAAAGGTCTATTTAATTTTCCTGTAGGCGGTATCTATCTTACCCCTAGTGAGATAGGCCTCTACATCCTTACATTTGTCCTCTAGCCATCCCTCCTTAGCCATTTTGCACTTCCTGTCGATCTCATTTTTGAGACGTTTGTATTCCTTTTTGCCTGTTTCACTTACTGCATTTTTATATTTTCGCCTTTCATCAATTAAATTCAATATTTCTTCTGTTACCCAAGGATTTCTACTAGCCCTCGTCTTTTTACCTACTTGATCCTCTGCTGCCTTCACTACTTCATCCCTCAAAGCTACCCATTCTTCTTCTACTGTATTTATTTCCTCCATTCCTGTCAATTGCTCCCTTATGCTCTCCCTGAATCTCTGTACAACCTCTGGTTCTTTTAGTTTATCCAGGTCCCATCTCCTTAAATTCCCACCTTTTTGCAGTTTCTTCAGTTTTAATCTACAGGTCATAACCAATAGATTGTGGTCAGAGTCCACATCTGCCCCTGGAAATGTCTTACAATTTAAAACCTGGTTCCTAAATCTCTGTCTTACCATTATATAATCTATCTGATACCTTTTAGTATCTCCAGGGTTCTTCCATGTATACAACCTTCTTTCATGATTCTTAAACCAAGTGTTAGTTATGATTATGTTGTGCTCTGTGCAAAATTCTACCAGGCGGCTTCCTCTTTCATTTCTGTCCCCCAATCCATATTCACCTACTATGTTTCCTTCTCTCCCTTTTCCTACACTCGAATTCCAGTCACCCATGACTATTAAATTTTCGTCTCCCTTCACAATCTGAATAATTTCTTTTATTTCATCATACATTTCTTCAATTTCTTCGTCATCTGCAGAGCTAGTTGGCATATAAACTTGTACTACTGTAGTACGTGTGGGCTTCGTATCTATCTTGGCCACAATAATGCGTTCACTATGCTGTTTGTAGTAGCTTACCCGCATTCCTATTTTCCTATTCATTATTAAACCTACTCCTGCATTCCCCCTATTTGATTTTGTGTTTATTACCCTGTAGTCACCTGACCAGAAGTCTTGTTCCTCCTACCACCGAACTTCACTAATTCCCACTATATCTAACTTCAACCTATCCATTTCCCTTTTTAAATTTTCTAACCTACCTGCCCGATTAAGGGATCTGACATTCCACGCTCCGATCCGTAGAACGCCAGTTTTCTTTCTCCTGATAACGACATCCTCTTGAGTAGTCCCCGCCCGGAGATCCGAATGGGGGACTATTTTACCTCCGGAATATTTTACCCAAGAGGACGCCATCATCATGTAATCATACAGTAAAGCTGCATGCCCTCGGGAAAAATTACGGCTGTAGTTTCCCCTTGCTTTCAGCCGTTCGCAGTACCAGCACAGCAAGGCCGTTTTGGTTATTGTTACAAGGCCAGATCAGTCAATCATCCAGACTGTTGCCCTTGCAACTACTGAAAAGGCTGCTGCCCCTCTTCAGGAACCACACGTTTGTCTGGCCTCTCAACAGATACCCCTCCGTTGTGGTTGCACCTACGGTACGGCTATCTGTATCGCTGAGGCACGCAAGCCTCCCCACCAACGGCAAGGTCCATGGTTCATGGGGGGGGCTCTCTGCCAGATGTGAAGTACGAAATCAGCACCACTTCACAGCACGCACAAGCCATCTAGAATACTCTGTAACACCAATAGAATGGAATAATTTCCTAAAAAGTATTTAAGCATTTGAGCATACGTCGGTGCCACGAATTAAGGTAAACATACACCATGAATATTAAAAATGAGCACCGTATTTAGTATCAAAGATATTAACGCCATTCATTGTTCCTAAACCTATATTTTTATAGCTATCGATAAAGTGTTCAATCAGTTCTGCGAGAACTCTCAAACAGTAAATGTTTCTAAATGAATAGTTGCAAGACCTTGTAAATATAAGTACCAATGATGAATAAAAGATGTTCTTGGTAAAATATAATGTTCTTAAGTAATAATTTGTTGTTCTTTTTCCCCACAGACGACACGCCGCCATTGAAGTAGCAGCAGTCGCCTAACGCAGAAATAATATTATATAAATATACTTATAGTTTAAACAAATGAGGTACTAAATGTACCAGTGTGGGTACGAAGTTGGATCGTGAATTCTAAAAGGTGGTGATCTACATCTGCTTCAGTACTCCACCAGCCATCTGAAGGTGTTTGGCGAAGGATACTTCGGTTACCACTACCTGACCCTCCTTCTCTTTTCCACTTACGGATGGCGCTTGAGAAGAAAGCCTCTCCACTAGCGCTAATTGCTGGAATTTTCTCATAGTAGTATTGGAAAACTCACGATTTAGTGATGACAAAATAAAATTATACCTGGATTAGTGGATTTGTCTATGTGGTGCTTCAATGTAGATTTCTGCTTTCTTCCATGGAAATGCACACTCACCCTAAATGATGCTGGGCAAACATTCGGTTTCTTCAGGGGCTTCCTGCAAACAGTAAAAATATTTAATGACAGATAGTGCACACATATACAGGAACACATGTTTAAAAATCCAATGCTTCCCACTTACGCAGTTCAGCATGAGCTATATAGTGGACTAAGCTGGCAACTGGTTCTATAAGAAACTGTGAAGTGATCTGTTGCAAATGACATTCAAAACCATTCGATGATCAGAAGACGCCATTGTTCAGTGGTAAGATTCATACTGTGCAGTGATCTACAGTCTTACTTCAGTATTTTCACACACTCTGCTGTATGTCAGACTTTATGAAATTTATACATGCTCTGGCTGTCAGGCCATGTGCTTATGTTCTGTCGCTATTAGCACATCATAATATGATTCGCTTGAAGCATATATATATTGTCAAATACCGTATTTCAGCACTGATGTAACGGCACAAACACCAACACCATGGACTGAAATCCAGCAACCAAAGCCGGGCTGCATTTATTGGCCAATGCCCAGTCAGCTTAGCAGCATCAGCAGACATGGCTTCTGCAGCCAGTGCTTTTGCGTGAGGAAGATCGCGTGGACCCCTGTCACATGAGTGACCGATCTTCTGATTACGCCACGCCAGGCCATCCACCTCACTCCAAATGTGTCGACACAGCGTCAATACAGGAGGCCTTCTGCAACTGTCAGCACGTGGAACGTCGTCCCACTGTCGCACTGCTAGCCTACAGCCTTCAGCCGCCATCCACCAGCATGCTGTGGTAGCTGAGCCACCGCTACCGTCCATGGGAAACGCCAGCCTTGGCATGCCCTTACCTCTGTGCTGGTACCCAAGGATCACCTCTCATCGTCTGCAGTCGGTCTATTTCAGATATCCTGAACCATGTATATTCACCAGTAAAGTCTTCTATCAATTGATTGGCTGACTTATTCACTTGCTCCATTTCCCACTTCCAGCAGATATCCACTCGCCCACTCTTACTCTGCAGAAAAGTCCTGCTACACTAATATCAACTGTTACATGAAATTTTGCACAGCATTGGCAGAGTAATCTACCAGACATTCTACGGAAACAGTGACATCCCACCACTTGAGAAAGCAAAACTAAGCAGCGCATTCTTATTTGATAACATTGTAGTGGAAAACCAGGATCCAATAAGCATATATTTTTGTTTTGGTCATCATATGAAAGCTAATATCTTTCATTTGAGACAGACATATTACAGGATTCCAAAGCTGTTTCTAAGAGAATAAAGCGAACCCTGTTATTTCATTCAAACAGCAGACAAATCAGGGACGAACTGTTGTACATGATTATGGACTCCTAAATTCAGTATTCAGTCATATTAAAATACAGCCGACATAAATGTAATGTAGTTGAAATTTAATGTAGTTGATTTGGTGCATGTTTAAAAAAGCAAAACTGCATTTGAAGGAGTACTACTTAATAAATTGGTGAACGGATATATTTAGTTTCCGAATGCAATGTACAAACCTGAGAACTTACATCATACAGGACAGTGAAGGTGAAGAAACTGTCGTAACTTTTCACACAGAGAAATTACAGAAAATCTCAGAACCTCACATGTTTATTGCAGAGCGTGTTATAAAACATCGAGGGAATAAGGTGTTAGTTACATGGCTTGGCTACTCATGAAAGAACAACATCTGAATGAGCGTTCACAGTGTGGTATGTATACAGGACGCATCGACCTTAAGCTATGCAGTAGCGTGACATGAGTGCTAGTAGCTGGTGATATTATCAACAAATTACCAGCTGAAATGCATATGCCTGAATGCAACTATTGCGCATGTGGAACGATGCTCAAAAAGCATCAAGCTTGTGGCGATAAGCGAATTAATACACTAGATGACACTTGTGAGCAGCATGATATTGTTTGCACTATAAGTAAATATCATCATGCTGTAGAGCGGATATTTGCTTATAAAGCCAAAGACACAGGCGAAAGAAAGGAAAAGGCACATGACAACATATTACAGCAATTGTAATTGATAAAGTAATGCTTGCCGAACTTAAATTAGGTGCCAGAATAAATTTCAAGCAAATTATAAAGACAGCTCGTCATACAAGAAGGAAAAAACCAGTAGGATTTTTTAAAGAAACTGGATCCAGTCAGCGGTGGCAGTTGCTAAAAGTGCTTCGAAGGACAAAAAATATAGTGTTAAATTGCTAAGGGTTTTACTAATACTTAAGATCTCTGGTCTCATCATTCCACTTATAATTAGAGCAGTAGCCAGATTGTCAGCTATCGGGTCACTGGCCAGAGGAGTGGATCCTATAGCCTGAACATTAAAGAACATATAAAATTCAGAGGAGCAATTACAGTAATATAAAAGACCGTTGCTGTCAATAAGGGGTTATATTTAAAACCACGCAAGAAACGACTTGGAATGTTCACAGATAAAAGCCCTGTAACTATAGTACTGGAGAGGCCACTTACCAATTCAGATTTTCTATAATTGGTCTAGAAACTCAAAATCCCACGGTTTCGTGGAGTAGTTATGCACAACACACTGCCAAAGACCACTTGGAAATGCAAGGAATTTGGGATTGTTAGTTTAGATGTTGCAGGAGGACATGGCACTCACTGGGCTACGTATGTTTAAGAAAACCAAATAACTGCTATTTAGAATCATGTCGCGTGTTGGGACCATCTCAAGAATCATTTCCATACTTTACAGACCATAATCAGGTATCCTACAATTTTAGACGCTACCAAGGCTTCAATTCATATCTCTGGAGTCATCTGTGTCTAATGTTTCTCCTGAAAAGTGCGTCGAAACAAGCAGTATGCACATTACTACATCAGCTGACGTTTAAATGTGATGTCATATTCGCGTACTTTAAAAGACCACTCGATGATATTAAGAGCGAACTACTCTTCCCCAATAGATCCAAGGAAGGGAGAATGGTGTATTCCATTGATCGGTCTGAAAATATGTAAAAAGATACTTAACATCACCGAGGTGAACAATAAACTACATTATAAAGTGATAGAGTTGTGGGCATACTCTTGGCTCATATGATATGATGATTTGAGTACATGTATAAAGGGATTTTTACAAGACGTTGAGTTACGTGCAAATGTTAATATGCTTAAAGCAGATATAAAAAACAACGAAACAAAAAGTAGACTTTAGGCCAAAAGATTCAGTAGGATTTTACCTGTAAGTCCGATCTGTGCTGAATGTAATATCGTGATATTTGTACCTTAATGATAGGTTAATTCAAACACTTCGGATTTTTTCTACCTTGAGTCCAGGTTAAAAAATTGTGGAGTTGCCTAGCAATCCAATATAGTAACCTGTGACTGCTCAGAGATTAGACCAAATCGAGCTGAGTATCATAAATCAGAACGGGAACCTAGCAGATATTTACAGTGAGAAAATTGTAGTACATCTTCATATAAGGCAGCAGAGTGGGCATTAAGTATAAATGTGACGCACATAGCCATAAGAAGACTACTTCATAGCGGAAGAAGAACGCGATGCCACCTCAGTATGCGGACGATTTCTCAGGACGAATTCTTCCACAAACCTTTTGCTTCGAAGATTCTTATTATTAACGATGATATAAGATTTCTCATTTAACAACAGGATGCGTTAACACTTCCAAGGAACATTTACCAACATTTTTAAGGAAGATTTGTGACTACAAATAAAACTGGAAGAGCTCCCCCAACAACAACATTGTGGCATACACATAATACGTTCGCCTTTCTCTTTCAAGGAATAAGTATAGAGCGTGACTGCAAAAGAAATGTTGAAATCATATAGACTCTCAAAACATACGTTAGACCTGAATGCCATAGAAAATGCAGGATGCTTCACAGATGGATTGACAAATGGCTACTTTAGAGTCTTTATCCCGCTCAAAATGTCAATGGATTCCTTAGAGGACAACAAAGCCGTCGTTACGAATGCGAAGCAGGAACTGATGCTAGTTCGGTATGCTACAGGTAATAATTCATACATTCTGAGAGGTGCTGACTCGGCCTTCTACCAATTTCGGCCCTCGTTGACGATCTTTCTCTAGATAACTTTGAAGGTACGCCGGTGGGGCCACCGGTAGGAATAGAAGTCATGAAGCAGGATGGTTTTAGGTACTGAGTGTCATGTGAGCAGCGAGTCGGCCGGGGGCACGAGAGTACAGGATGGTATACGAGAGATCTAATCGGCCCCTGTGAAGGCACCGAGCTTTGTTTTGGCTGTGGGTTATTACCTGCCCTGCGAAGCGGTTTCCACGGAAAACACACCAGCGACTTCGAGATTATTTGGCCGATTCGACGCTAGTGAAGGCGGTTGGTCTCTTGCAGGCTTAGGGAGTCGAAGGACAACAGCCATCCAGTCCAATTAAGTAATTTTCGTGTATGCCCTTACCTCTCATCTTCCCCCACCCCCCTCCCTCCCCCGCCCCACTCACGGCCACCGATGAGTTATGCAACCACAATTCCAAATTAATAACAGATGTTTAAAAATCATTTGCTTCATATCTGATCAGTGAGATTTGGCTAACTCTAGCTGCCTATTCAGTGACTGTTAATTGTTTTAAAAATTCTGTACTTTTTATGTGAAATGAATGACAGTGGGTTCGTAATAGATGGCATCTGTTTATAAGTCTGTGGTACCAACGTTCGATACCACACTTGTTAGGGGTTGCAATTATCGACCGCGGTCCGTACTATTATCGCTGGACCCGCGAGTCGAGACTAGCGCCGCTCCGCTGCTTGCAACAAGTCTCTAGCGTGCGCTCGGCCACTCTTGCTCAGGACGTCAAGTAGGAAAGTAGTACAGCCTTCAGCTGATAGGAAGCAAACTCTAACAAGGCGCTTAGTTAACTATATTGCTCCAGACTATGAAGAATCCTGTACCACCAGTTACGTACAATATATTATTTTTTACCAACGACTTCTATTTATTTTAGTCGTTGTAGACCCAGACCATGCAGCCAGCTGCTTATCGACTTCACTGACAAACCTGCTGTATATATAAAGAAGAGATTTGTATGTTTCTATTTAGCATTGGTCACCATTCATTCACATTGGCGACGATTCGTTCGTAGACATCATAACAAAGCCATTTGCTTAAAGTCTAATTAATGAATTTTGGCTAACTGTAGCAGCTTATTCAGTGACTGCTAACTACTTTTAAAATTCTGTATTTTGTTGTCTATTGAATGACAGTGGCTTCATAATTAGCAACAGCTGTTTAAAAATCATTTGCTTAAAATCTGATCAGGAAATTTTGGTTCACTGTAGGTAACTACTCAGTGACTGTTAATTGTTTAAAATTCTGTACCTTTGCTGTCTGAGTGACAGTGGGTTCATAATTAATGGCAGCTGTTTAAAGCTGCTCAGTTTCTTGTTTCTAAAATTCTGTACCTTTGAGATATAGTTAATGTTCTGCTTCTCATAATTTGCAGCACTTGTTTATAAGTCATTTTTCTTAAGTCTGCTGAGTTAATATTACTATTTATTGTCTTTAAAACTCGTTTGAGTTTAATAAAGGCAAATTATGTAGTAAAGCCGATGAACGCTGAAGCAGTGATGTGGGGACCCCAGTCGTTCCATTACGGTGATCCAACCCCAAATCTTCTCACCCGAATTCCTAATTATCAACTGGTATCCCAGACCGTGGTTATTTTCCTTTTGCCGGAAAGACAAATACCGGGGGGGGGGGGGGGGGGGGGGGGATCATTCAATCCGTTCTTGCAACAGCATTCTCAGTTTATTACCTTACTCGTGTTAACTGTAAACTGTATTTGGTTAATTATGTACTGTTCTCCAGGTAGCATCTGTCATCGTGGAAGCCAGGCCGTGGCCAGTGATAGCCTACCTCAAGAAAGAACACCTTTTGTAGAAAGTTACTAATTACGCAGCAATAAGGATATAGTGCAGTGCCTGAATTGACTCCTCGTTTGCGTGGCGCCGTGGGGAAAGCCTTCGACCTCGGCCTCGGCTCTACTGGTGAGGTAGGTGCTGTGCTCGGTGATGATTCACCGGCTCTGGCATAACAGCAGGAAAATGTGAACTACTTACGTGACAGTCAGCCTATCCGCAAACGTGTGTATAGGATTCAGGTTGAGGACACGCATTGGGTTAGTTGTCTTGGTGATTTAAAACAGGCATCCCTGATGTCCGACGAAAGTTCTGCTGTTCGTAGAGTAATTAGTCAATTTATGGAGCTACAGGTAGAACTGAGTCTTCTCACGTTAGATGACCTAACTAGTGCAGGCAGGAGGGACAGTGTAGGTGATAACCTGTACCGACAGGAGAGTGGGCAGGAAACCAAGGGACCAGTCAATGTGATCTCCTCTAATGCTTTTGCTAGGTTGGCTAACCCCACTTTGCATCTTCTACAAGGGATTAACGAGATTTCTATCGAACAGGTTGAACATGTCGACTTTGTGTTATGGTTAACCGTTTGGCTTGAATTTCATGCTTATCCATTGAGCATGTCACATGCCATTGTTCTTCAGCTTCTTTACCCATTAATCCGGGGGGGTTTCAAGCAAAATTTTCCCTGAAATTATGCAAAGAGGAGCCCTTCCTGATTTGAAACAGCACGTTATTCAACTAAAGTTGTCACCCTGGATCAGGCTTGAGCTGGAGTGCAGGTATTTTTGGAGTCTGAAATACCAGCATGAGACCTTGCCTAAATACATTGATGACATCTGCACTGCTTTGTTAGCTCCGGGGTTGCAAGTAGTTGAAGGTGATGTGGTTAAGACTAAATAAGAAGGTATGACCCTGAGGACTACTTATATGCAGCTTTTTATAGGAAACCTGCCATCTTCATGGAATGAGATACCTCGGATACTGAAATGAAAGGGATTTGTGCCCGGTAAGGTTAAACCCAAGCTCTGTTTCAGGTGTGGTAGTAGTAGACATTTTGTGAAGTCATGTGTAGTGAAGTGGGTCCGGTGTCCAAACATCTGATGCCATAGGATACTGGTGGAAGGAGATACCTGTCTTCCTGTTAAGAACTCCTCCCACATTAGAGCAGTTGAAGCTTCCTTATGTGTGTGCCCACCTGACTAATGAGCCTGTATGTACTGTTTGGATTCTAGGATCTCTGTTTCACTACTTGATTATAATTTGTAAATCGAATTTGGGAATTTATGTAGAATGTCTCTGTGCTCCACATGTCAAAGATGACGTGTGGTTATTGGACAAGAGTTGCCTCTGATACGAGAGTTTCGGGCAAGTTAGGCATACTGGATTTTACATGGCCTGTCAACTTTGTCGTTCCTAAGAATTTGTCAGTTAACTTGGTACTGGGCTATGATTTCAGTCAGCATACCGTTCTAGTTCTTACTTATCAAGCTCGCACCTTTTGTTTCAAATTTCGCCCTACTGAAAGGATAGCATTGTGTTCGCGTCGGCGCTCCCAACCGATTAGTAATGTGCAGTCGGGGTCGTCGAATTTGCCACTGATCATTTGGAACCTAGCGAGGATAGGCCACTGCTGAACTTATCTCGGTTTCCCAATGTCGTCACTAATAAATTAGGTGTCACTAGGAAGATCCAATACAAGATTTGCTTGGCTGACGATATTCCTGTACGGCGCCTTATAGATTACCCCCACCGATGAAGCTTTTATGTGGGATAATTAATAACATGCTCTGGGATGGTGCCATTAGACCTTCGACTTATCACTCTGCTTTACTTATTTTGCTTGTTCCACAAAGACAGTGGAGATTATCGACCTGTCCTCGATTATATTGCTCTCACACAGAAAGTCATCTTGGAATCAGTTCCGTTGTCCAACCTTCACAATTGCTTCACCTGCTAGTTACTTCTCTGTACTGGACCTCACTCAAGCTTACCATCAGATACCCCTGACGAATGATTCAAAACCAGTAACTTGACTTTTGCACTGATTGTAACGTTTACAAGTTTAATTGGATTCATTCCGGACTGTCTACTGGCGCAGCCGTATTGTCTCGTCTTTTGGACGATTTGTGAGATCTGAAGTTCAGATCCGCTCGATGATGCGATGGTTTACAGTACCACGTTCGCGGAGCATTTGGACATCCTCGAAGATTTTTTGTTATTTCTTAGAGAGACCAGAGTTACTGTCAAGCCTTCCAAGATTACGCTAGCTCGCCCTCGTATATGCTTTTTCGGCCTAAGGTGTCAGCACTGACGGACTCATTCTTTGCGTGACTTACTGACACCCCCCCCCCCCCCTTCCCAAGACCAAGAAAGTAGTCGTCAATTAAAGCTGCAGTTAGCAACGCTCCTGTGTTAGCTATCCTGGATTTCAGCAAGCCCTTTATTGTGTAGACTAACATATCCAGTTCTGGGGTAATGGCGGTATTCTTGTACGAACATCAGGGGGAGTGGCGCCTTGTCGTCTATGCACCGTGCTCCTTATCTCCCGCTGAATTAAAATATTCAGTGTTTGAGTGGGAAGCTTTAGCAGTTCTCTAGGCCTTAGAGAAGCTTACGTTCTACCTAGAGCATAGGGAATTTCAGACTGATAATCGGGCACTCATTTGGGTATTGGCCTGCTCCAGAAAAATTGGTAGGGTTGCTCGTTGGGCAGTCCGCATTTAGTTTTAAATTCTTCATATCAGGGGTCCTGACAACAGCATGGCTGACACTTTACGTCGCATGTATGAAGATTGCGACCCCCCACAATATGCAGAGGGTGGAGGCCAACTTTCTTTGGGCTACTCTGCGTTGACTAAAGTTCCTCAACGCTTTTGCAATCGCAAGGGGAGACAGGAAGAAGATACCCCAATTTTCTAAATAAAAAATGGCTTTTAAATAGCGAGCGCATAGACGGGTATGTTCTTAACAAAGGTTTTTGTCAAAAAGGGAAGTGTGATCGCACATTCAAAATTTGTTTGCCTTAGGTATTAGTTCCCAATGCTTTTAAGTATTTTCATAGCTCTGCGGTGGATAGTCATCTAGGTTTTCATAAGACCTTGGCGAAAATTAGACACCATGTTGTTTGGCCGTCTATGTGTAAGGATATCCTCCAGGTAGTTGGGGGCGTCAGTTATGCAAACAAGGGAAGCCAAATTCTAACACAGAAGGGTCTTCGCTAGTCTACTCGTGAGAGCAGAACCATGCACTATCTCGTTATGGACTATATAGGACTGCTTCCACGTACATGGGAGGTGGGGGGGGGGGGGGGAGAGCGGGGAGGGAGTGGGACCAATACGTCTTGGCGGTGGTGGTGGATGGTTTTCCCATTTTAACTCGTTAATACCGATCTTTGGAGCCACTAGTGACGAATCTGGACAGTATCTTACCAAAATCTTTCTGTCTTTAGGCCACCAATCACCCACGTTAGTGGTAATGCTCCGGCTATTATATTTAGTGAATTGTGGAGGTTTTGTTTTGATCATAGTGTTAGATTAAAACTGTGTGCCGGACCGAGACTCGAACTCGGGACCTTTACCTTTCGCGGGCAAGTGCTCTACCAAATGAGCTACCCAAGCACGACTCACGCCCCTTCCTCACAGCTTTACTTCCACCAGTATCCCGTCTCCTACCTTCCAAACTTCACAGAAGCTCTCCTGCACACAGTTTTAATATGTCTGCAAGTTTCACATCAGCACACACTCCGCTGCAGAGCGAAAATCTCA
This sequence comes from Schistocerca serialis cubense, assembly GCF_023864345.2. Classification (NCBI taxonomy): domain Eukaryota; kingdom Metazoa; phylum Arthropoda; class Insecta; order Orthoptera; family Acrididae; genus Schistocerca; species Schistocerca serialis. Next base: position 521,038,981 of record NC_064640.1, read on the forward strand.
TTCTGGAAACATCCCCCAGGCTGTGGCTAAGCCATGTCTCCGCAATATCCTTTCTTCCAAGAGTGCTAGTTCTGCTAGGTTTGCAGGAGAACTGTGAAGTTTGGAAGGTAGGAGACGAGGTACTGGCGGAAGTAAAGCTGTGAGGACGGAGCGTGAGTCGTGCTTGGGTAGCTCAGATGGTAGAGCACTCGCCCGCGAAAGGGAAAGGTCCAGAGTTCGAGCTCGCTCCGCCACACAGTTTTAATCTGCCAGCAAGTTTCATATCAGCGCACGCTCCTCTGCAGAGTGAAAATCTCATTCAGGAACGTCTTGATTTATTATTCTAGTGCTGCCAATAGACAGCAAAGGGAATGCAAAAGTGTATTCAAGTGTATTTGACAACTGGGTATTTTCTATTTGATAACATACGGCCATACTGGGGCAATAATAATAGTGTTGGTCTACTGTATAATATGTACGAGGTATCACTCTTCTTAGTAGGAGAGCAATGAATTTAGCTGTATAGTCATTTCTAAGAAATTGAAAGGTTTAGCACCCATAGAGGTGAGTGACTGCTCAAAGCGAAATGAAGCCACCAAAACCAGAACTGTAGTTGCACTTGCTGAATTTGAATCATCACAAAACGTATGTACAGGCACCACAGCGTATGCATTACTGCCACCTGATTGTATCATAAATTACTCACCTTTCACAGGAATCATACAATGTGTAATTTAAATGCAGAGGTATTGCACCACATGCACCTTATCTCACAGTGACGTCTCAGAGTGCAAACATTGTCAATATAGATGTGTGTGAACAATTTGTCCTGAACGGACACACAGTGCTACTTCCATACCGCTGTCAATAATGAATACACTGCAGAAACGCATATGCTGTCTCAGTATCATGAATGCCCTGAACTGATTCAGCTTCCCAAAATTATGCGTGTGTGCACCAGTGGCCAGCTGGTCTCTTTCGTACTGCGAAAAATGCCAAAAGCACATGTATTCATATTTCTCCCAGGACGAGCCTGTCAGTACGTGCTTCCTAATACTCACGTCATGGTCCTGTATATATACCAAATCTTGAACGTTCACCTAGCTGTTAATCTTTCATTGCTTGCCGAGACACTTACCAAAAGCCATGATTCCTCAAAGTCTTATAACACATTCTACAAGAGACACGCGTGGTTCAGAGATGTTTCGTAATTTCTCTGTGTAAGAAGTTCTGACAATTTATTCACCTTCACTGTCCTGTAAGATGTAAGTTCTTATGTTTGAGTGTTGTACTTCGGAAACTGTGAATGTCTCCGTTGACCATTTCAGCAGTTAAGACTTCTCTACGGCAGTTTCGTATTTTGAAACATTCACCAGATCAAAAACATTTAATTTCTAGCTGCAGGGGTCCACCATCGTACTACATCCGTGAACTCTATTTGTAACCCATTATCATATACATCAATGGGTATTTGTTAACCATACGATCCCTACTTCAACTTTACTGCTCAGCTGTTTGCGGGAAAATGTCTAATGGTTGTATGACTCTCTAAGATTAAATTTCATCCACATACAGTTTTCTAATGTCCGCTTCAAATGTTCCATAATACTCGCTTTCACGTGGGAGAATGTGAAGTGGTGGTTTATTCCATAAAGTTCCACGACCGACATGAAGTATTTATTGTAAAATCAATCGCCATACTCAGGCTGAAGATAGGGCAGTGATACGGTCCTGTCTTCAGGGACTGCTTAAAGACCTTCACAACATTCTTCCCTGTCTTTGCACAGTTAAGGCTCAGGTGAATTTCGAATACATACGTGTGGCCATCAAAATATATTTGAAGCCTTCATTCAAACGTGAGTACTGATTCATATCTACAGCGATACTTCTAAGTGGGAATGAAATACTAGTCCTGCAGAAAAAATGGAAAGGAAATTAAATATAGTTAGATTTTGTAGTGGGATACATCTTCGCTGTAGGCCACATTTATCGACTTATTCAAGAAAAACGTACAAAAATGACCTTCAAGTGCACCTCTAATCCCACACTCATCCCTCACCAGTCAGGATCTATAGTTTGTAATTAGTGACACTGTCTCATAACACAAATGTCCGAGCAAACGAACTACTCCCGATATTGAAGCTTTTTTGGTCACTATTGATTGGACTACTATGTAACCAGCATAATCGGTTATTTCGTTCATATTATTAATTTAGCCGTGCCCATTAGAGTAATGAAAGAAAATGACTTTTGTAAATATTACAATATAACTAATTACACTGACAATTCGATCCAGACTTAACCTTTATAAACATGGTAGTTCCGTAGTCCGAAGGTCTGACAAACACAATCACGAAATTGTTTATTTTATGCTGTTAAAATTCACAAAATTGTCAGGTAAAGTATACACACACATCAATTTTAAATTTGCACAAAAGTCAGTTTCACAGTCTCTAAGTGCTCGACTTGGCGGTGGTGTAATAAGGCAATAGATGAAAATTGCCTACCCGGCCCCCACAAAATGGGGCGACTGGCAGTTTTCTAACAGCTGAAAACTACCAACCCGGCCCCCACAAGGCGTATATGTTCCTTACTGTGCTCCGTCTTTGCAGAATTCGACTTCGCTTCCGGTGTTTTCGTCAGTTTTCTTGCAGTCTACATGAGGAATGTCACGTCGCCTTGGTTGCACAGATAGACATCCTGAATATACTCACTAGAAACGACAGTGAGTGTGAATTATCTGATGATGCTAGCAGTGATGAATCTTCTATACAATCTCGAGGCTGTAGTCGTCAGCCCTTTACATCAGAGGGGAGAGCAAGAATTACAGTCAGCAGTTCCTCTGAATCCGAGGAATCAGAAAGTGACAGAAACGTTTCGGAAATGAGTGAGCTTAAGTGACACGTTTGATTGCAAAGAAACAGATTTGTAGCCATTAAACTATTACTTTGAAAACTCGAGTTCACGACACAAATGTCAACTAGATATTGACCCAAGAATTCTCTCATTTTTTGTGATATTTGTGTCTAAAGAACTGTTGCAATTTATTACAGACGGAACAAATCGTTTTTACATTTACACCAGATAAAATGCTACAGAATCTGTGAATTCTCAACTGTCAAAGTGGAAAGACTCTGCATTTGAGGAAATGTATTGTTTTGTTGCTATTTGCTTTCTAATGGTGCAAGTTAAGAAGATAAAATTAAGTGATTGTTGGTCCAGAGATACACTTTTGCACACACCAGTTTTAAGCGAAATTATGTCCCGAGACCGTTTTTATCTACTTCTGAGAACGCTACAACTCAGTAATAACTCTGCGAGTACTGGAGGCGACAGTCTATTTAAAATTAGGACACTTGTTGAAAAAGCTCGTAAGACGTTTCGTAATTCATTTCGTCCACATGAAAAGCTTTGTATGGATGAAAGTCTCTTTCTGTTCAAAGGGCGATTATCTTTTAAGTAATTTATTCCTAACAAGCGAAGCAGATTCGGAGTAAAGACATTTGTACTTTGTGTCTGTCAGAGTGGGTATATTTTGAATTTTGTGGTATGTGCAGGAGAAACAACAGAAATTGGGTTCCACAATTCAGGCACAAGTGGCGACGTAGTGGCAACACTTATGGAACCTTATTTGGAACAGGGTCGTATTCTGTATGTCGATAAGTGGTACACTATACCAGACCTGTTCCTCTGGCTTCACAACCATGGAACGCCGCATGTGGCACTGGTCGTAAGAATACGCGAAACATGCCAAAACTGCAGAAAAAATTAGAGGAGAAACTGAGTAAAGTCCACTAACAGGTTCCTTGCTATCAAGTGGTGCGATAAGAGAGAGGTGTGCATGTTGATTAAAAGTCACACAACACAAATGGTTGGAACAGAAGACTGACAGAAATACTGGCGAAAAAATAAACCGCAATGTACTGTAGATTACAATTAGAGTATGGCTGCAGTTGACCATTGTGACATGTTACTGAGCTCAGTGGGATCAGTGAGTACGACTGTGAAATGATAAAAGAAATATGTTTTTCACATTCTTAATTTGTTGTTGTTGTTGTTGTTGTTGTGGTTTTCAGTCCTGAGACTGGTTTGATGCAGCTCTCCACGCTACTCTATCCTGTGCAAGCTTCTTCATCTCCCAATACGTACTGCAGCCAACATCCTTCTGAATCTGTTTAGTGTATTCATCTCTTGGTCTCCATCAACGATTTTTACACTCCACGCTGCCCTCAAATACTAAATTGGTGATCCCTTGATGCCTCAGAAGATGTCCTACCAACCGATCCCTTCTTCATGTCAAGTTGTGCTACAAACTCCTCTTCTCCCCAATCCTATTCAATACTTCCTCATTACTTACGTGATCTACCCATCTAATCTTCAGCATTCTTCTGTAGCACCACATTTCAAAGGCTTCTATTCTCTTCTTGTCCAAACTATTTATCGTCCATGTTTCACTTCCATACATGGCTACACTCCATGCAAATACTTTCAGAAACGACTTCCTGACATTTAAATCTACACTCGATGTCAACAAAGTTCTCTTCTTCAGAAACGCTTTCTTTGCCATTGCCAGTCTACATGTCATATCGTCTCTACTTCGACCATCATCAGTTACTTTGCTCCCCAAATAGCAAAACTCATTTACTACTTTAAGTGTCTCATTTCCTAAACTAATTCCCTCAGCATCGCCCGACTTAATTCGACTACATCCCATTATTCTGGTTTTGCTTTTGTTGATGTTCATCTTATATCCTCCCTTCAAGACACTGTCCATTCCGTTCAACTGCTCTTGCAAGTCCTTTGCTGTCTCTGACAGAATTACAATGTCATCGGCGAACCTTAAAGTTTTTATTTCTTCTCCGTGGATTTTAATACCTACTCCGAATTTTTCTTTTGTTTCCTTTACTGCTTGCTAAATATACAGATTGAATAACATCGGAGAGAGGCTACAACCCTGTCTCACTCCCTTCCCAACCACTGCTTCCCTTTCATGTCCCTCGACTCCTATAACTGCCATATGGTTTCTGTACAAATTGTAAATAGCCTTTCGCTACCTGTATTTCACCCCTGCCACCTTCAGAATTTGAAAGAGATTATTCCAGTCAACATTGTCAAAAGCTTTTTCCAAGTCTACAAATGCTAGAAACGTAGGTTTGCCTTTTCTTAATCTAGCTTCTAAGATATGTCGTAGGGTCAGTATTGCCTCACGTGTTCCCATATTTCTACGGAATCCAAACTGATCTTCCCCGAGGTCGGCTTCTACCAGTTTTTCCATTCGTCTGTACAGGATTCGCGTTAGTATTTTGCAGCCGTGACTTATTAAACTGACCGTTCGGTAATTTTTACATCTGTCTACGCCTGCTTTCTTTGGGATTGGAATTATTATATTCTTCTTGAAGTCTGATGGTATTTCGCCTGTCTCATAAATTTTGCTCACCAGATGGTAGAGTTTCGTCACAACTGGCTCTCCCAAGGCTGTCAGTAGTTCTAATGGAATGTTGTCTACTCCCGGGGCCTTGTTTCGACTTAGGTCTTTCAGTGCTCTATCAAATTCTTCGCGCAGTATCATATCTCCCATTTCATCTTCATGTACATCCTCTTCCATTTCCATAATATTGTCCTCAAGTACATCGCCCTTGTATAGTCCCTCAATATACTCCTTCCACCTTTCTGCTTTCCCTTCTTTGCTTAGAACTGGGTTTCCATCTGAGCCCTTGATATTCATACAAGTGGTTCTCTTTTCTCCAAAGGTCTCTTTAATTTTCCTGTAGGCAGTATCTATCTTACCCCTAGTGAGGTAAGCCTCTACATCCTTACATTTGTCCTCTAGCCATGCCTGCTTAGTCATTTTGTACTTCCTGTCGATCTCATTTTTGAGACGTTTGTATTCCTTTTTGCCTGCTTCATTTACTGCATTTTTATATTTTCTCCTTTCATCAATTAAATTCAGTATTTCTTCTTTCACCCAAAGATGTCTACTAGCCCTCGTATTTTTTATTCTTAATTTGTGCAGTCCAAATGTTCATGCTCTCCACCGGTCCGCAAAAGGGCGAAAAATGGCACTTGCGGAGTTCCACCTTTCTCTCGTAAGGGGGAGTGTGGAAAAATATGCTGGTAGCGGAAGGGGCTACGATGACTACTATTTTTTCGAGTCTTCTCTCATAGGTGACGATGTGTTTAGTTATAAAACTAATTTAATTAGCTTTCCTTAACCTATAATATCCCTTAAATTATTAATGTTACGAAAGTGATGAATTTGAAATACTGTGGGGCTGTTGAATTGCTCCCTCATCTATGAGGAAAGAATTTATTATGTTTCTAAGAAACAAAAATGTAATAGTTTCAAACAAAAATGAAAAAAAAATTATGGATCTTTTACAAATGGGCAAATCGAGTTTAAGTTGTTAGTATTTGAATGCTAGATTTGTGTGAGAGCTAATTTATAATACAAAGAATTTATTAGACTTTTTAAAAACAGAGAAATCGAATTTACATAAATTGTAAATATTTGAATACTAGATTAGGCGAGAGCTAATTTGTTACATAAATAATTTATTAGATTTAAAAAAATGAAAAAAGCGAGATAATATTTTATAGTTTAAAAATTCTGTACATTGAAACAACGTTTATGTCTTTTATTCCTTTATATTTTAGTTTCATATTTCCTTCAAAATAATTAAAATCATGATCATTTATTAATTAACTATATCAGCTTGTGAAACTATTGTTAAATTCATTATTGAGCTACATACAAATTTTTTCATCACATCTTATATTTACACTACTGGTCATTAAAATTGCTACTCCAAGAAGAAATGCAGATAATAAACGGGTATTCATTGGACAAATATATTATACTAGAACTGATATGTGATTACATTTTCACGCAATTTGGGTGCATAGATCCCTAGAAATCAGTAATCAGTACCCAGAACAGCCACCTCTGGCCGTAATAACGGCCTTGATACGCCTGCGCATTGAGTCAAACAGAGCTTGGATGGCGTGTTCAGGTACAGCTGCCCATGCAGCTTCAACACGATACCACAGTTCATCAAGAGTAGTGACTGGCGTATTGCGACGAGCCAGTTGCTCAGCCACCATTGATCAGACGTTTTCAACTGGTAAGAGATCTGGAGAATGTGCTGGCCAGGGCAGCTGTCGAACATTTTCTGTATCCAGAAAGGCCCGTACAAGATCTGCAACATGCGGTCGTGCATTATCCTGCTGAAGTGTACGGTTTCACAGGGCTCTAATGAAGGTTCAAAATATCTCTGAGCACTATGGGACTTAACATCTGAGGTCATCAGTCCCCTAGAACTTAGAACTACTTAACCTAAGGACATCACACACATCCATGCCTGAGGTAGGATTCGAACCTGCGACCGTAGCGGTCGCGCCCTTCCAGACTGAAGCGCCTAGAAACGCTCGTCCACACCGGCCGGCGGATCGAATGGAGGGTAGAGCCACGGGTCGTAACACATCTGAACTGTAACGTTCACTGTTCAAAGTGTCGTCAATGCGAACAAGAGGTAACCGAGACTTGTAACCAATGGTACCCCATATCATCACCCCTGGTGATACGCCAGTATGGCGATGACGAATACACTCTTCCAATGTGCGTTCACAGCGACGTCGCCAAACACGGATGTGACCATCATGATGCTGTAAACAGTACCTGGATTCATTCGAAAAAATGACGTTTTGCCATTCATGCAACCAGATTCGTCGTTTAATACACCACCGCAAGCGCTCCTGTCTGTTATGCAGCATCTAGGGTAACCGCAGCCATGGTCTCAGAGCTGATAGTCCATGCTGCTGCAAACGACGTCGAACTGTTCGTGCAGATGGTTGTTGTCTTGCAAACGTCCCCATCTGTTGACTCAGGGATCGAGAAGTGGCTGCACGATCCGCTACAGCCATGCGGATAAGATGCCTGTCATCTAGACTGCTAGTGATATGAAGCCGTTGGGATCCAGCACGGTGTTCCGTATTACCCTCCTGAACCCACCGATTCCATATTCTGCTAACAGTCATTGGATCTCGGCCAACGCGAGCAGCAATGTCGCGATACGATAAACCGCAATCGCGATAGGCTACAATCCGACCTTTTATCAAAGTCGGAAGCGTGATGGTACGCTATTCTCCACCTTACACGAGGCATCACAACAACGTTTCACCAGGCAACGCCGGTCAACTGCTGTTTGTGTATGAGAAATCGGTTGGAAACTTTTCTCATGTCAGCATGTTGTAAGTGTCGCCACCGGCGCCAACCTTGTGTGAATGCTCTGAAAAGCTAATCATTTGCATATCACAGCATCTTCTTCCTGTCCGATAAATTTCGCGTCTGTAGCACGTCATCTTCGTGGTGTAACAATTTTAATGGCCAGTAGTGTAAATATTCACAACCAGTGCTTTTATTAAAAAATCTAATTCTAATTCATTGTTATTATCGAAATAATTGTTGAGCCTCTTAAGAAATTAATCCATGTATATATGAAGAAATTTTTAAATATTTTCATCCCATTATTCTCAAAATTTTAAATCTTTTAGCACACTTGATTCTTTATTCAGTGAAAAATTTATATTTAACTGATTTTCTATCATTGTCTTATTTGGTTTAAAAATTTACACTAACTTATTGTCAAATCACTTTATATTTGATTAAATTTGTAATTCTTCCAGTTTTTTTCTTTATCCACTTAAAGCCAGTCAAGACGAACAAAGATTGAAAGCGTGAAGTAATTCATACAGTCGAAAATTTTTGTGCAGCAGTAGGAGGGAGTGCCATGAGCAACATACTAGAAATCCTGACCAGTGCATGATGAGTGGGAATAAGTTTGAGTTTGAATGTCACTATTAGTCATCGAGCGAAAACACATCTGGAAAAAAAAACGTAACTACATAAATTTCCTCTGCAGGACTAACAATCTGTGTGAGAGAGAGAATATAAAAATTTTGAGCATGATTTTTGATGGCCAGATATAACATTGGGGGCTGTATAAAATGACAGCAGTAGTGGCAGCTGAATATGCAGTGTATACAGTGTACAGTATATGGTTATGAGAATTGGAATAAGATTTGGTATTTAAGAAAGACTGCTGTGTAGCTCAGTCATTCAAGCTGCTCCTAATCAATAAGAGCCTGTTGACAGTAATGGATACCATAAAAATCATTGTCACACCATAAGCATCTCGTCGCAAAATATGGTCAAGTCAGTTATTTTAACTTGTGTACAAGGCTTTCAGGTGTAGTAGCTAATTTTTTTGAACATTAAAGTGTTTTTAGACAAATCAAAATCTTAGACTCAAACAAATTCATCTAAGTCATTAACCATCAGCAGGGTCCCACCATTTCACCAAAACGTCCGAGAAAGTCACCAGTGAAAGAAATAATTAAAATAAGATACCTCCAATTAGTTTTACAATTAACTTTTCAAATAATTATTCAAATCAGTGACAATAGTAACTACAGTTATTTATACAATGTTGCAGTACTACTGCAGACAATTAATCAAACCAAAAGTTATTTAAAATTAATTTCTATTTCAGTGACACAGGTATGTTGCTGGTGCTGTAGCAAAAGTAATTTTATGGTTTTATACTGTGATTTATAAATAATTTCATGTGTTCACCTCCTCATAACAATGGCACTGCCAAATGGTTGATGCTATAAGTGAAACAATTTACAACCTTAATTTGACAAGTTACCATTAAGCAACACTAATTATTTTTTATTATGTTTTTGGTAATTTCACAGAGAGCCATACCATAAGTTATGTAATTCAGCACAATTTCCTTAAAGTGTTGGTGGTCATTACCTACTATTGGTGTTCATAACTACACATAATGTCAATGTATTAAGAATTAACATCATTCTGTTCATGTTACACGTCTTTAACATCTAAGCTCATGCGAGTGCATTTTGTTCACTTGTTGCATTATTATTCAGTCGCAGTTATTTATGTGATCTCAAAGTCACATCAGTCATTAACCAAATTAATTTTTGCTTATTTTGACCTGACAATGGTAATTATTCTGCAGTGTAAATCTAGTAAATTATTTTTCTCTTCAAAATTAATGTTATCCACCGTGAATCAGTAACTTATTATGATTTCTAAATTTCGATCATGGTTGTGCTTAACAAAACAAGACCTGGTAGCTGTCACGAAATACCTATCTTTATTCTTTCGTTAAATGTAATTTTGAAATGGATGCTTTGTTTCCAGCAACTCTGGAACATTAAGTATTTAAGTCATAAAACTTTTTACAGACTGGGGAATACAGGTACATTATAAGTTAGTGAGATACACTGCATGCATACCACACACCACTGCTCAGTGCTTACTCGCAATGTGCCTCTATCCATGACTGGTGGGCTACTGGAGCATGTTGTGTGACTTCCACATGGGATTGCAGTGACCCATTTGTGATTATAAGTAAGTCAACCAATTATGCTAATGTAATCTGGTTATAAGAGGACCTCCTCAAAACTAGGCTGGCCAGTGCAGCCACAGTATCCTTACACACAAACATCCATTCTTAAAACACACATGGTGGTTGTCTTGCATGTGGAAGGATCATCATGTGAGTAGTAAGAGTTTGTCTTTCTTTCTAGTGGAGGTTGTGCCCCTAATTGTGTTAAAGGTGGCCACGACATTTACAGCTGATCACACTTGACAATTATGACATGTGGATATTCTAATGTCATTTTCGATAATTTCCTCATTTGACAGTATAGTGGTGAAAAACTATGGTTCTCCTTCTGTTTTAAAATAACACTCCCGTAGTGTCACAGGCGCTGGTTTACACATGGCAGTAGACAAAATGTAATTCTGCAACAAGTTCTCACAAGCTGAAGCTTACAAATGTACTCAATCAATAATTTTAGCAATCACTGACTTAGTAGAAATGCGTTTGTGTTAGGAAGGGGCCGAGACTTCCAAAACTACATCAAAATACTTTACAAAGTCAAACTCTAACATATGAGCACCAGTGGTTGTCTCTGTAGCAAACATTAATGCAACAAAGTACTTCAATATTTTAAAGTAAATGCACATTGGCAAGAATGGATGGATTGACACATCAGGTAATTCTTTTTTTGGCTGGTACATCATCATTTCGATCTACCTTACCAATTTGCAAGTTGCAGATTTGGTGTCCTACCAACCTGCCAATTTTTCACAGCCAATTTTACCAATTTTCAGAACTAGAATGATACCAGACTTGATTGTCATCCTAAACAGTACTGAATTTAGAACAGGAATCGGATGTGTTGACGTAGTATTGGCCAACTCAGATAGTGCTTCACTGTCTAGATGTTAGACAAATCTTGTAGACAACCTTCTTTTTAAATTTGATATTGTGTCGAGAGTTATTTCTGCTAATCAGGACATAATATATTATCTTGACAACTGTCCGGAAATTGTCATGTCACAATCTATGTAAACTAGTTTGCTTCTTTGACAACAATATTGAAATTAAACAACTTTTGTACAGCTAAACACCGATGTGCTCTGTCGTAGAACAGGGGTCCACCCCTAACACCAGTAAATTATCACAGTGATACTAACGCATTCACAGGATGTTTTTGCTGATATATGACGAAAGTGAAAAGGAGTGGAGTTTCAGAACATTTTACACTGCAAGTGAATGTGTGCTTTTATTGATTGATAAGGTTGAAAATGAATATAAAAGATTTTATTGGATATATATATATTTACATATACGAGTACATCATCAGTTTATGACTAATAATTATTGAAATAATAGACAATCTTTCTCACGCTTTATTCCTCCTGATTGCTTGGCAGTCCAAGTATGATGTAGAAGACCGTTGCTTTGAATACCTCCTTGTTGCCCACTGTGCTGTCGACTATGACCTGCTACATTCTCCAATGTTTTTGCTCAAAGCAAGCATCTCATCAATTGAGGACATGAGACGTACGGCTACATAAAGACAGCGATACAAATGATGGCGCACACGGAATCTAATTATAAAAATTGACATTGCTCAAGGGTTGGGGCTGAGATTGTGCATCACTGCCCATAACGTTAGTGCTCCAGGACTCTGCAGTGATTGGCTGACAGCATGATGACATTCCTTAATGCTACTAGCCATGGGTTGGTGGGAGAGGGGGACACGCAGGAAACCCCCGGAAATAGTGGTGGGAGACGATTCTGGGAGTGTAGGTGTTGATATCAGCAATGTCAGCAATTCTGATGCTGACAGTAACGATTTGAGGCAGATCTGACAGTGTTACAGTACCCTAAGGATCTCAATAATTCTGAGTTACGTCTTGTGTACCAGGGGCCTTGAATCCAATACAGTTTCTCATCGATCTGTCAAATCCTTTTCGTCGTATCTCCCATTTCATCTTCATTTACTCCCCTTCACTTTCTATAATAGTCCCGTAAGTTTCATTTCCGTTCCACCTTTCAGCATATTCTTCTTTTCTTAGGACTGGTGTGGCATTTGAGCTCCTCATATTCATACTGGTGCTTCTCTTTACCCTAAATACCCCTTCTCTATTCCTATAAGCGACATCTACATTTCTACTTGTCAAGAATGCTTCTACAGCTTTGCACTAGTACCCCCGCTACTTATCCATCTTGCTTTTGCCGTCAGCTTCATTTTTAGACATCTGTATTCCCGTTCACCTGCTTCTTTTACGGCATTTTTATATGTTCTCCTTTCACCAATTAAATTCGATATCTCTTCCGTTTTCCAAAGATATCTTCTAGGTCTTGTCTTTTACCTATTCGATTTTCTGCGGCCTTCAGTATCTCATCTCACAGAGCGACTCATATATTTCCTGTTATACAAGTATTTCTTTCTCCTGTTTCCATGAATCAGTACCTAATGTTCCAAATAAAACTCTCAACAAACTCTGGTTCCTTCAATTTATCCAGTTCCCATCTGCTTAATGTCTCATCTTTTTGCCATTTTTAAGTTTTAATATGCGGTCATAATCAATTACTGCCAAAGGCCACATACTCTCCTGGAAATGCCTTATGATTGAAAATCTGATATCAAAATCCCTGCCTTACCAATACACTGAGGAGAGAAGAAAAGTCACAGGTAGCGATATGAATGTAGTGTCGCGTACAAAAGGTATAAAAGGGCAGTGCATTGGCGAGGCTGTTATTTGTACTCCAATGATTCATGTGAAAAGATGTCGGACGAGATTTTGGCCACACCACGGAAATTAACAGATTTTGGTCGCGGAACAGTAGTTGGAGCTAGATGCATGGTTCATTCCGCTTCGGATATCGTAAGTGAATTCAATATTCCTAGATCCACAGCGTCAAGAGTGTGTGGAGAATGCGATACTTCCTGTACTACCTCTCATCACGGATAATGCAGTGGCTGATGACGACTTTCAGTTAACGACCAAGATCAGCAACAGAACTCAATGGCAGCAGATGACAGACGCGAGTGCCTTTGCTAACACATCGCCTGCAGCACCTCTCCTGGGGTCGTGACATCATCGGTTGGACTCTAGGCGACTGGAAACCCATGATCTGTTCAGATGAGTCCAGATTTCAGTTAGTAAGAGGTGATGGTAGGGTTCGGGTGTGGCGCAGATCCAACGAGGTCAGGGACCCAAGTTGATGGCCAACATGGCACTGTGAAAGCTAGTGGTGCCTCCATAATGATGTGGGCTGTGTTTAGATGGAGTGGACTGGGTACTGGTTATGTCCGGCTACTTGGAGACTATTTCCAGCCATTCATGGTCTTCATGTGCCCAAATAACGATGAATTTTTTATGGATGAAAAAGCCCCATGTCACTGGGCCACAATTGTTCGCGACTGGTTTGAAGAACACTCTGGAACATTCGAGGAAGTGATTTGATTTGCCCACACAGATCACCGTACATGAATCCCATCTAAAGTTTGAGGCATTTTTCATTTAATTTTATTTGTGTCTTTACTGTCACGTATTATCCAGCAGTAATACATTTAACAGGTTGTTGTAAAGAATGAAAGAATATTACAATTTTATGTGTATCTATGTTCCACAATGTAGGTTAGTAACGAATGATTTCTGAAACAATGTACTATATCTTTACACTATAATAATCTTCGGTTGGTTTGTCTTATTGGTTCGTGTTCTGTGAGAGAAAATAAGTTAAAACGTATATTTATGACGAACAGCAGGGGTTCTGTGTACTGGAACAGATTGTAAGTAACTCTATAGCCGTTTAAGGTTCCTAATCTTAGTGCCATATTACTCTAACAAGTGCCTGTTGTACGTTTCTGTAGCAAAATGAGACCATGACGGAGAGATGACTGCAGCGAGCTGGCAAATACATATACAATATCATTGCTCCACGTGAAGATGAGAGTGTAAACTACCGAAATGCGTCATGGGATGACATAAAAACAGTGAATGACGCAGATACTTGTTTTATTTGAACTTTTACTGTCACAAACAATCGCAGTTCCTTGCAGCAATCCGACATGGACGAAACAAGGCAAGGTTAATGGTCATGTAATATCGTATATTTCTACATCTACATCCACACCCCGCAAGCCACCTGACGGTGTGTGGCAGAGGGTGCATTGAGTACCTCTATCGGTTCTCCCTTCTATACCAGTGGTGTCGGTTTGCCTCTGTGTGGGCTCTAATCTCTCTGATTTTATCCTCATGGTCTCTTCGCGAGATATACGTAGGAGGGAGCAATATACTGCGTGACTCCTCGGTGAAGGTATGTTCTCGAAACTTCAACAAAAGCCCGTACCGAGCTACTGAGCGTCTCTCCTGCAGAGTCTTCCACTGGAGTTTATCTATCATCTCCGTAACGCTTTCGCGATTACTAAATGATCCTGTAACGAAGCGCGCTGCTCTCCGTTGGATCTTCTCTATCTCTTCTATCAACCCTATCTGGTACGGATCCCACGCCGCTGAACAGTATTCAAGCAGTGGGCGAACAAGCGTACTGTAACCTACTTCCTTGGTTTTCGGATTGCATTTCCTTACGATTCTTCCAATGAATCTGTCTGGCATCTGCTTTACCGACGATCAACTTTATACGATCATTCCATTTTAAATCACTCCTAATGCGTACTCCCAGATAATTTATGGAATTAACTGCTTCCAGTTGCTGACCTGCTATATTGTAGCTAAATGATAAGGGATCTTTCTTTCTATGTATTCGCAGCACGTTACACTTGTCTACATTGAGATTCAATTGCCATTCCCTGAACCCTGCGTCAATTCGCTGCAGATTCTCCTGCATTTCAGTACAATTTTCCATTGTTACAACCTCTCGACATACCACAGCATCATCCGCAAAAAGTCTCAGTGAATTTCCGATGTCATCGACCAGGTCATTTACGTATATTGTGAGTAGCAACGGTCCTACGACACTCCCCTGCGGCACACCTGAAATCACTCTTACTTCAGAAGACTTCTCTCCATTGAGAACGACATGCTGCGTTCTGTTATCTAGGAACTCTTCAATCCAATCACACAATTGGTCTGATAGTCCATATGCTCTTACTTTGTTCATTAAACGACTGTGGGGAACTGTATCGAACGCCTTGCGGAAGTCAAGAAACACGGCATCTACCTGGGAACCTGTGTCTATGGCCCTCTGAGTCTTGTGGGCGAATAGCGCGAGCTGGGTTTCACACCACCGTCTTTTTCGAAACCCATGCTGGTTCCTACAGAGTAGATTTATAGTCTCGAGAAAAGTCATTTTACTTGAACATAATACGTGTTCCAAAATTCTACAACTGATCCACGTTAGAGATATAGGTCTATTGTTCTGCACATCTGTTCGACGTCCCTTCTTGAAAACGGGGGTGACCTGTGCCCTTTTTCAATCCTTTGGAACGCTACGCTCTTCTAGAGACCCACGGTACACCACTGCAAGAAGGGGGGAAAGTTCCTTCGCGTACTACGTGTAAAATCGAACTGGTATCCCATCAGGTCCAGCGGCCTTTCCTCTTTTGAGCGATTTTAATTGTTTCTCTATCCCTCTGCCATCTATTTCGATATCTACCATTTTGTCACCTGTGCGACAATCTAGAGAAGGGACTACAGTGCAGTCCTCCTCTGTGAAACAGCTCTGGAAAAAGACATTTAGTATTTCGGCCTTTTGTCTGTGATCCTCTGTTTCAGTACCATTTTGATCACAGTGTCTGGACATTTTGTTTTGATCCACCTACCGCTTTGACATAAGACCAAAATTTCTTAGGATTTGCTGCCAAGCCAGTACACAGAACTTTACTTTCCAATTCATTAAACGCCTCTCGCATAGCCCTTCTCAAACTACATTTTGCTTCGCGTAATTTTTGTTTGGCTGCAAGGCTTCGGCTATGTTAGTTTGCTGTGAAGTTCCCTTTGCTTCGGCAGCAGTTTTCTAAATTGTTGTACCACGGTGGCTCTTTTCCATCTCTTACGATCTTGCTTGGGACATACTCATTTAACGCATATTGTACGTTGATATTTAATCTTTATACTGTATTACACTTAAATCAAATGTAAATCTTTATCCTCTTCCTACATCCTGTAGGCTTCTCTGCGTGGAAGTGTTGGCATATGACTTACAAATTCATACTTATTACAAAAATCCTAGTTACAGCACATACTAATTTGGGCAAGGGAATATGTTCGAGAAGAACCAGGACACTTTGATCTGCATGATGAACTTGGGTAAGAACACTGCGAACAAAATTAAAGGAACACTTTTTCGAAGCACCGTAGCTGTATCCACGCCGACGGCCTTGCCGACGTGGTAACACCTGTTCCTGTCAGATCAGCGAAGTTAAGCGCTGTCAGGCTGGGCTAGCACTTGGATAGGTCTGCCGAGCGCTGTTGGCAAGCTGGGTGCACTCAGCCCTTGTGAGGCAAAGTGAGGAGCTACTTCATTGAGTAGTGGCTCCGGTCTCGGAAACTGACATAGGGTCGGGAGAGCGGTGTGCTGACCCCACACCCCTCCATATCCGCATCCGGTGACGACTGTGGACTGAGGAGGGCGTCCATGACTTGTACGGGCGCAGTTTGTTAGTAGCTCTCTCCCACTGTGACGCATTAGGCTGAAATTTGGCTCAAGGGGGCGTACAATCTTTCTCAGTAATGATTTAAAAGCGTGGCCAGCTGCGACATCATCCTCGGCATCGGCGACGCTTCAAACAGTGAGGTGTCTACATATTCGAAGAAAATGTCACAGCTCAGTAGTTCATGCGAGGTTTAGGCTGGATTAATGATGTCACACTGGCACCAAATTTCTCCATAATTCTGCCCAACGCCATCGTGGACGTGTCACATGACGGGAAGTTCGTCACACCCCCTCTTACCCACACTTCACCCCTTCTTTTGACGCCACTGCAATGTAGGTCAGAACCGCAAGGACCAGCGTTTTTGTATCGGTGGCATAGTTTTCTTATCAGTGACCGAAGAAAATATTTCAGGCACACCGACGCTCGGAAACGACGTGAAAGGTTGACAGGAGGCGACATAAGGGTGTCAATGAAACCATCCCTTCCCTTGGAGCGTTCATTTCCATACATTTCGCTGTGGAAGACGACAGTTAGCAGTGCGATAAGTAACAGGACGACATACTCGACAACTTTCGACGCTGCTGACATGCCCCACTCCCCCCTATGATTCAGTCCCACTCTAAGAGCATAGTGGGGCTGCAGCGCCATTGAACGTAGCCTGATATCTTTGGAGTGTAGTGCGACCGCAGTTTTTGTTGTGGCATACAGGGTGTAACCACTAGGGAGTGTTAAGAACCGTTTGGCGTGTCGCCGAGTCCGAGAGTGACATCACAAGGCTCAACGCTTTTGCACCATTACAGAGGAAGTTTGAAAGCAACTTTGAGCCATATTTCAGACTCATACATCGCAATGGAAGACAGTTATGGGGGTTCGAAAAAGTGATCCTTTGTGTTGCGCAGTGTATATTTGCTGTACGTCTGAACTGTCACATGTTTTCCGTTGAATGATCCGTGCTCTGAGACCCTTCTCATGGTTTCCGAGCATTGTACGATACCAAAAAGTCACTACCGATTCTTGGGAGCGTTACTATGCAGACTTCATCAACAGACTTCGTTCACAACGAAAGTGTAAACGTGACTGAGATGTTGTGTCTATTGAACTACTTTCCATCGTTTGGATTCAAGCGACTCTTTGATGTAGGGAGCACTACATTTCTATGTGCTCAGCAGGAGTTTAGGTTGAAGGACTATCTGGACAGTTATTTACAATGGTTGTTAACTTTATTCTGTTTCCATTTTCTTTTTATTAAGCTGAATTCTGGTCAGCAACGTGCATTAACAGTTTGGTCAGATGTACTTACGTGATCACATTAGTATTCCAGGGACTGTTTTGGAAAGAAGGAATAAATTAATTACAGAACCGTATGGCTTCGTTAAGTGGGAACCTGTGCAGGTTTCGTTACGGCATACTTGCAGTTACTCACCTTGCTCAAACTGCCGCCTTTCATTTTCCATATATGAGTGAGCTGTCCTTTGTTACTTTGATTTTTACGATCATACACTCTCACCAACAGATGACAAGAAATCTTGTTAACATAGTGATATTTTATAATTGCTTATATTACAGAATCTGAAGTACTTAAAGCTTAATATCAAGCTATTCAGAAACTTCTGAAATTAGTAAGTGTGGGAATTTGCCGGCTGGCGTGGCCGAGCAGTTCTAGGCGATAGTCTGGAACCGCGCGACCGCTACGGTCGCAGGATCGAATCCTGCCTCGGGCATGGATGTGTGTGATGTCCTTAGGTTAGTTAAGTTTAAGTAGTTCTAAGTTCTAGGGCACTGACGACCTCGTATGTTAAGTCCCATAGTGCTCAGCCATTTGAGCCAAGTGTGGGAATTTGTAAATCAGTTTTGTGTTGATGTGAGGACTACTGGGAGACTATAAAAAGGCCATTATGGTACTTAGGTGTAGAAATATTTTGCCCTGATTTTCGTGAGTCATTACGTAATTGCTAAAAAGTTACTAATTACCGCCAATACGGCGATTTCCATGTAAAAAACTCTTTGCGCGAACTTGGAACTCTTTCATGCGCATAGATATATTTGCAAGGTGAAGTTGGCCGTTAGGAGAAGCCAGTGCCTAGTAACTTAACATTCCAAATTGGTCCTTCCAGAACTGCTGCAAACAAAAGTTCGCTATCATAAGTAGTGCCATCTCTGACTATCGATCGTTTCTTCTGGCAAGCTTTCAATACTACCCAAAGTCAGTATCGTCTCTCAGTTTTTGGAGCACCGTGAAGAAATCAACACGCAGTTCCGTGATAAATCCACTCACCTCCAGGCCACATGGACCAAAGTCACAGGTTCCCAGTGTTGTAGCAGTGATCTTGAGTGCTGAAGAGGTTATCGATGAGCGAACTTCATAAGCACTTTCTTGCTCACATCCGTTGCGACAGTGAAAGCACGAATGTACGAATGCAGCAGAACCATTAAGTCATCGATGCTGCCATTAAGGCACCGCTAAACATTCTGCAGTCATCGTGGTGCCATTTGACAGAACATTTCCCTGAATCCGCTACATTTTCTTGTGTATTTCTGTAATTAATGTGTGTCATTCTCTTCTGCTAACCGAACTGTGACAGTCATTTGGAAAAAGATTGAACAGTTTAAGCACACTTGTCCACTTATTGAAGTTCTATCGCATTAATTGATTGGCAAGCTTCTTGTATTTACATTTGAGAGTTTAGTTGAATATATCTTTTCAATTAAGCCTACCAATGACTATTATTCATGTAGAATTGAAATTTACCAACTTCCCCTTCATTTTTATTATTAGTTTGATCAGAATCACGGCATTTAAGCTACAAACCAAGGTTAATTAGGCCATCATGTACGCCAGGAAGCTGATGCCTGACTCATAGTCATAGCAGGATGTTGCAGGGCAACTGCTCAACTAGCGAGAGCAAGTAGCGCCAGAGAAATATCCATAGTAACATATTCAAGTCACACGCTATTCTTTTCACAAGTGCGCATGACGAATTTATCATCATATACTTAAACAACACTGTCTGGGTAACAGTATAACTAAGGGCTTTTGGCGCTCGATTTGTAAACTTACAAGGGACTTTACGGTCTCGGAAATTCATTTCGGGATGATAGCCAGAAGATTCTGAGAAAAAGGCTCTAAAGTTTTACGCTCAGCTCATCTACCGATAAATTTATACGCTCTGGCAGCACAGCGTAATGGTTGTGCGTGATGTGGACTCACTCATCACGCGGGTGATAAAGCTTCGATCTTACCTTTGAGAAACTTTTATTTTGCTTTTTTTCGTTTTAAAAATTATAACTTTATTTAAAAGTTAGTGACCTATATTGTACGTTAAATCATACAGTTTTTCATTTTACTTATGAAACGACTGACAGAGCTATATGAATGTGAATTTTAATTAACTTTTTCTTTTTAAGAAGCCGAATAATTTCAAATGCTTTCTTAATGGAGGTACATTGATGATTTCATTACTGTTGTCATTAAAATGTTATTACAAATTGGACGATATCATAAGCTGCGGGAGAGGTTAAAAATACTTCTTGTATATTTGAGGAACCAGTTTCTACATAGAGAAGTAGAGTATAGCTATTGTCCTATCGTATATACAACTAGGCAGATGGTTAGGAAGTCTCAAGACCCTCGAGAAACTAATAGACCAATGTTCCTCACCTGCTGAAGTACACTCCTAGCCATTAAAATTGCTACACCACGAAGATGACGAGCTACAGACGAGAAATTTAACCGACAGGAAGAAGATGCTGTGATATGCAAATGATTAGCTTTTCAGAGCATTCACACAAGGTTGGCGCCGGTGGCGACACTTAAAACGTGCTGACATGAGGAAAGTTTCCAACCGATTTCTATACACAAACAGCAGTTGACCGGCGTTGCCTGGTGAAACGTTGTTGTGATGCCTTGTGTAAGGAGGAGAATTGCGTACCATCACGTTTCCGACTTTGATAAAGGTCGGATTGTAGCCTATCGCGATTGCGGTTTATCGTATCGCGACATTGCTGCTCGCGTTGGTCGAGATACAACGACTGTTGGCAGAATATGGAATCGGTGGGTTCAGGAGGGTAATACGGAACGCCGTGCTAGATCCCAACGGCCTCGTATGACTAGCAGTCGAGATGACAGGCATCTTTTGCGCATGGCTGTAACGGATCGTGCAGCCACGTCTCGATCCTTGAGTCAACAGATGGGGACGTTTGCAAGAGAACAACCATCTGTGCGAACAGTTCGAAGAGGTTTTCAGAAGCATGGACTATCAGCTCGGAGGCCATGGCTGCGGTTACCCTTGACGCAACATCAGACAGGAGCGCCTGCGATGGTGTACTCAACGACGAACCTGGGTGCACGAATGGTAGAACGTCATTTTTTCGGATGAATCCAGGTTCCGTTTACACCACCATGATCGTCGCATCCGTGTTTGGCGACATCGCGGTGAACGCACATTGGAAGTGTATTCGTCATCGCCATACTGGCGTATCACCCGGCGTGATGGAATGGGGTGCCATTGGTTACACGTCTCGGTCACGTCTTGTTCGCATTGACGGCACTTTGAACAGTGTACGTTACATTTCAGATGTGTTACGACCCTTCATTCGATCCCTGCGGAACCCTACATTTCAGCAGGATAATGCACGACCGCATGTTGCAGGTCCTGTACGGGCCTTTCTGGATACAGAAAATGTTTTGCTGCTGCCCTGGCCAGCACATTCTCCAGATCTCTCACCAATTGAAAACATCTGGTCAATAGTGGCCGAGCAACTGGCTCGCCACAATACGCCAGTCATTACTCTTGAAGAACTGTGGTATCATGTTCAAACTGCATGGGCAGCTATACCTGTACACGCCATCCAAGCTCAGTTTGACTCACTGCCCAGGCGTATCAAGGCCGTTATTACGTCCAGAGTTGGTTGTTCTAGGTACTGATTTCTCAGGATCTATGCACCCAAATTGCGTGAAAATGACAGTTCTAGTATAATATTTGTCCAATGAATACCCGTTTATCACCTGCATTTCTTCTTGGTGTAGCAATTTTAATGGCCACTAGTGTATATATACAATTGTACCCACCCTTAATCCTCTAGAAACTGGAATTAACGTGGCAGTTTATTCTTGACTTTCGCAGAGATTGTAGAGTTCTGTACGTTTTGGAAACACAAAAGAAAAAATATTAAGTTTATTGCATAAGAAAGAAACAGACCAGAATGTACAAGCTACTCCTGCTGTCCATAATATCATGACTTTATCTCCTAAATTGTAATTTTGTTTAAAAAAATCCCAGTTTTGGAACGAAATCATAGAAGATGAAGTGGGAGGTGTCGCTTGTTTTATCCGCTTTCCAAATTTTACATTTATCTAAACTCGACAGATAGCCGAAGTAAATTCACGGCTGAAAGTAATGCTGCAGAGTACGACGGCACTGAGGAGGAAGTCGGTTACCATGGAGGCATAGATAGCAATCAAATTATGCATTATGGTACGATGAGGAATGAGAAGAGTGGAAACGGGAACGGGGGCCTCGAGAACGGATCTTATTCGACAGGAAATATACAGGGTTCTGGTGAGAAGCGTTGATTTTACTTTATTAAATATTAATGATTAAAGTCACCTTTTGGCATAGCTGGTACTAGGAGAATCCTACAGGTCATCACTGCTTCGCTACAACAATAACGATATGCAGTGAACCCGTAAATTCAAGTAGCAAATTAATATTGTTAACTTAACCGAAAACATACGAAGGGCTACGAAGTGCTATGATGGAAGCAGGAGATTTCGGCCGCGCGCAAAGTTCACCAGTCGGTGATAGGACGTACTCTGAGCCTGTTCATATACGAGAGGCAGTGATAGAATGTATCTGGGTACCGTTCATATATATGATATTTAGCTTTAACATGCTCTCGGGAATTACTGACCTTATGAAACGAATCGTTGTTGCTATTTTACGGTGTTTCTAAGCAAACTCAACGTAATGACATCCCAGACTTATTTCATAGAACCTAGTTATTCGCACCACTGATTAGAATCACAGGTCGCGTGCTTTCATCTTCTTAAGAATCCAATTCTCTACCAGATCTGCTTTTGGGGACATTTTCTATGGGAGCTTCACAGAGTACAGGTAAGAGGACACCATACGTGCCGATGCCGATTTACTAAGGTAATCCAAGAAAGGTCAGATGTACTTTTAACAGTGGGCAACACCTCAGACCTGTTTTAAGGCGTCAGGGCGCATCTGTGCGGCCGGTACTCAGCTTCACCTTCCTTGTAATGCTCGCATTCACAGTCAGATGAGTGTCGACTGGCCAGGACGAACGAATCGAAATGTGCCGTGACATCGATAGAAATCACTAGAAATGAGAAGGTATTCGTCTGAGATGCGATCAAGACGAGACCGGAGCAGTACAGCAACTCAAACTTCCGTGAAGGTCCCTGGCGCCACTCACAAGGGCGAGATACATAACCAGACGTTGTCATCCCTTGCGGGTATTCCGTCAGTCTTCCACGCCAGTCTCGTCTCTCGCGAGCAGCTGTGAAGCATCTAAGTGGGACGTATCGCTGAGCGAACTGCTGGTGTCAGCATTCATGGGTGCAGATGTCGCAGCCTACTGGTCGACAGTTGGCCGCGCACAACGTTCCGTCCTCACCATGTGCTGAAGAAGGGCATGGCTGCTGCATCGCTACAAGTGTAGTCAATGAGTTTTAACAAAATATTTTACTTTTGATGCTGTTTATCTGGGATACCACAGGCCTACACCGTCGCCATTACCCACCACCGCAACAAAACCTTGAACATAAATGACGCTTCACTCCAGATACACCTCACTATGCTCATCTTCACCAAACGCAATGTAGTACTAAAGTTGTATAGTCGCTAGATGGAATCTAAGTATAGCTGCTCTGCAGCTTCTACTTATTACTAAACATCAAAGTCAAATTAGACAAGGAAAATGCACTAAAAATCTCACTAAGACAGCAATAAAGGCATTTTAAGCTTTTCCTTCTTTCCTGATAGTACTGAGAGGCATGCACTCGTAATTTCCTGTTGTCTGAGTTCACTGACTCATCAGATTACATTGTATTGATATAATTATTTAACTAGCTGAGCACCCAACATTGCCTGCGTATATAATTATTTCAATCTTCTGTTAATCTAGCTCCTCCTCTGCTCACACTTTCTGCCCACCTCCTTCTTCTCGCACTGTACCTTTCTTCCTCTGTACACTATCTCTGTGAATTTCCTCCTCCCCTTCTCTCTGTCCATTTCGACTTCCCTCTTCTCTGACCATATCCTCTTAGCCCTCTCCCTCTACATCTCTTCAACTCCCCCCCTCTCTCTCTCTCTCTACATCTCCTTCTGAAACCTCCCTCCGATCATTTCCTTGTACCACACCTTCCTCACCCCTCTCTCATTCGATCTCCCACTCCCCTCTCTATGTCCATGTCCTAGACCTCCTTCTCTATGTGCATTTCCTCATCCTCCTATCTCAGCACTTTTCCTCGTTCCTGATTTCTCTGGCCATCTTCTCCACCCCCTCTCTCTGTCAATGGCCTCCTCCCACCACCCTCTGTTCATGTCTCCCTCCCCCTCTTTCTGACCATCTGCTCCACCCCCATATATCTCTTTATTTCCTCCTCCCCCTCTCTGTGTCCACCTCTTCCTTGTAGTCTCTCTTTCAACATCTTTAGCATCCACCCTCCATACACGTCCTCCTACCCTGCTGTCAGCCAATGCCTTCCTCCTCTCTCTGTCCATCTCCTCCTTGCCATCTCTCTATCCATCCCTCCTACCCCTCT